>NW_025062475.1:4296527-4670993 GCF_000002995.4 Brugia malayi
CAAGATACGGTAGTGAGAATGGGTCTCTAATAAGAGAATGGTTCAGTAGATATAAAGGAGCTACCAAGATTTGTGACACACCCTTTTCAGAGTAAACACAACTTCATGTCTTCACAGATGCATCAAGCATGGCAGCAATATATAAACACTCAAGGAATTAAAACATTCTTGATATTTGCTAAGTCTCAAATCGTATCAGTTAAAGGTATCATTATACACCAACTGGAATTAATATGAGCTACCCAATTTGTATTAAATCAGTTTGAACTCGAAAATCCACCATTGTTTCATTATGTTATGGTCGTAATCTAAAGATGTATAACATTGGATCCAGAACCGTTTTCAACTGCTGCCAAAAAAAGCAAAATTCTTGTTTTGTTATATCCCAAATAAACGTAATTCAGCCGATGCTGCAACAAAAGGACTCGCCAACCAAATTGTAAGAAATGTGGTAGAAAGAACCATCATGGCTGAGAAAATAGAAGAACAACTGGTCACAGTGGGAATATAACTTCGTGGGAACTTTGACATAAAGAAGAAAGCGGAATTTTTGTCCTAAAAATTACTAAGGAAATTGTTATGAAGGGAAATTTCAAACTTGTAGGCGCTAGTCGTTTTTATAATAAAAATATTTATATTTCCAGCATAAAGCAAGGCAGACAAAAAAGTTAGCATTTTAATAATGTTATTAGCAAAGTGAGAACACATTGAACAACAGAAGAAACCAAGCACAGTTACTTTTTAGCTACCAAAGAAGCTTATGTCATTGCAAATAAAATGTTAAAGCAAAACCTGAGACATGAAAAAAAAAAAGTGAGAAGAAATAAGAAAATAGCAGAGATCCAATTGAAAATAAGGAAAATCCACTCAACATTATTGTACAAATGATATGTCAACAGAAATTGTAATTTCCACTCTTTCAAGGGCACAAGAATCCTTTCTTCTGTGTAAGCAGTTTCACTATATATTTCTGTTATAAGATTCGATACTGTCAACATTCATATTTCTTACGTCATCAGCAAATTTTTTGAATTCACGAACAGCCACAACGAATTCAGGTCGAGAGATGGCATTGAAAATATGCTGGACAAATCGAGCAAAAATACTGTCGCATCTCTGCAAAGGATTGCTAAATAAATGTGTGAATATATGAAAGATGAAGAAGGTGGGAAACATGTTACCAATGCTCAGAACACGACGATAGATTCGTACTGTCACAAATTGGGTTAAATATTAATTTTTACCCATACCTTTAGTTTTTCCTCTCTAATAGCTGTGATCGCACGATGAATACCAGGTGGTCGAACCTGTTTCACTTCATCAATTGAAATATCGGTGGGTAAATTGCTTTGAAGCAGTATTTCTGGTGGCTGCAGAAGCACTATCATAACGTCTCTTAGTTGCACATTCGACCATTCCGAGAGATAAAAATCAGCGCCATATACTCCACAGATGAACGGTAAGTATACTTCCTGCGGTAGACATCCTCCACATTTGATGATGTAAGCTAAATCGGATTCTTATTAAAAATAGTTCAAAGAATTTATTACTTAATGAAAATTAGTAGATCAGATTCTTTAACAGAACATGGGGTACTCAAAAAAATATGCTACTCTAATCATAAATCTTTTTGCACTGCTTGAAGATTGCCTGCCAGCACAGGCTAATGACATGACTTCAATTAGCTCAAGTATTGTCGCGAAACTCTAAAATATTATATACATATGTGTATATGTGGAATTATGTGCAAATGTTTATTCCTTAAATCCTTTGTTTTCAATCCGGTGTTCATACTTTAAATTATCTCTTTCCTTTTTGTTTAAAATAAATATTATCACTGTGACGAGCTTTGAAGTAACAAAGACCACTCACACATCTTAATATTATGTATATGCAAACACATCATGAAGTTCAGCTTATGAGAATTTCTATTATTCATACTTCGATTTTTTATAAAATTTATTATACTGTTGTCTTTGTTAATGAACGAATTAATATATTCTTGTAATATTTCATACTATCAACATCTACATTCAACGAATCCTTCCGATACCAGGAAAACTCTCCAAAAGCGAATCAATTGACTCTTACCAAAATTCAATACTACCAAATCTTCCAAACCAGTAAACTCAACTAAAATATATCACAAGAGATGTATGCTAATGGTTTGGAAGACGAACCGTTCATAATCAAATACTCTATACGCTGCAGTCGATCTATTAACCGATTTGTGAATATTTGCTTCCGGACGGAATCTGTTGGAAGCAAATTCTGCAATGACATTTGTTGTATTCCATCAACGTGTTCTGTTATCTGAAAATGTCAATTTTACTTTTATGTTCTTCTATCCTTCATAAACTTTTTTTGATATAAACTTGTTGTTATTGCTTACTTCTGCGGAACGAGTAACCGGAACAAAAGCAGAGTTTTCTTGGGATGAAATAATGGCGCCATAGTTTCTTTCTAATAAAATGGTGGAACTGGGATTTTCTGCGGGTGAAATAACGGATGCAGAATTATCTTCCGCAACATCGGAAACATTTGCACGCTCAGTTAGTTGTGGTGATTTGCTTTTCGACTTTGTTTCTCCTAAAATAGCTTTGTTCCTCCTATTACCGTATCGTTTGTTGACATATAACAGAGAAAAGTAATAGAAGTTACCTGTTTCTCTCACTTTTTTTTCCTTCATTTTCTTCGATGCAATACCACCTGAAATTTCTATAACTAATAATCATTTCTATATTGAAAATAAAGTAAAGGATAGACGCAGTTGGGAATCTATTAACTGACCAGTTAGATTTCGTCTCTTCTTGTTTATAATACGCAAGTAACCGTCCTCAGTGCATTCGTGATTAATGTGCTCCTCGTGGAAAGATGAAATTCGAAGACAACCGTTGGTTGTATCAGTATTCAAACGAAATCTGGCTTTGCAACCCAGTGGAAGATAATTTTGATTTATACGTTCACCTTTTCCTGAAGGAATGAAACAGTGAAATTTTTGCTTTGATCCATTAAGACAAGTTTTAACAGTTAGTAGGATAATTGCTTGAACTTCTACCTGACTTATAATTAAATAGCGCAAGTGAATATAAGTATGGAAACATTTGGATCTTATTTTTGAGAAACTTATGGAAGTTATCCTGAAATGATAAAAAATGATGAATTCTTTTAACAAAAATGTTACCTCTTTTACGTGGTGTCCCATAATGAGCGCAATGATACACTACATATTTATATTTAAAGCGACTGATCACTTGCCCTTCGCCATCTCGAAGAATCTCGGAACTGGCTACCCTATACGGGTAACTCCATACGATCTTGTAGGCATCGAAACATTCGTGAAATTCGTCAAAACTGAAAATAAGAAAGTTTTCTGGCACTGTTGTAAGAAATAGAATTACATGTTTACTACAACAAACTACAATAAACAAAACCTCTGAAATGTGGCTCCGTCGTGAATACGTAAAGCCTTACGTCGAAGTTCTTCTTGCTCTGCTAGTGTAAATGACGAGAATGTTCTGTTACTATATTGTTGATTAAGATTTAATAATTTCGATTCAGAGCGCTTTCGTTTAGCATTTGATGAAGCTGAAGTAATATGATATTTTGATGGGAGTAAAGATGGGAAAGATGGAAATATCTAAAAATACACTTTTCAATTACCGTACAGATTGTCAAATCGTTACCATTTCCTGAATTGTCGATTTTTTCACCATTTCGCTTATCCAACCGTTTTTTATGGGATTTTTCAGCTGATATCACCATATTAAACTGTTTGTCCAATACTTGATCTTGGCAATTCCTATTGTTCAAATCAGCAGGCCCCTCCTCGGTATCATCAGAAAAGAGTTGTGGCACATTTTCCGTTTTACTTCCACTTTGCTCCTCAGTGTTGTCTTCTAAAAGTACTCGCTTTTGTAAAGAATATGCTTTTTTTCTAAAAATATGAAAAAAAAAAAAACGTTTCTAAAAAAGCATTGATTGCTTACGAATGATATGCCTAACGAAATTTGGCTTCCGTTTGTTTCGGCCTGATCCGTTTCTAGTTTCCTGAACACCAAATTCTTCATTCGCTGAAAGTTTTTTTGTGAATCATTTAAATTTAATTGTTATTTGACGACATTGCAGAATTTCTTCCATTACTTCATCGAATTTTCTTGTTAAACTGAGTATATCCGATCAATTAATTATTTTTATCATCGTAATTACCTGTCGTCTTCTTATTGTTTCCACAACATTCCGATGGCGATTGAAAATCATTATGTCTGTTTGGAAATTGTGTATCTTCGACTTTTTTCATCTTCGACCACACTTTTTTTACAGCAGCTTCTATTGCACTTTCATTTCTGTTCGTTATATTTCTCATTTCGTTTAATCCTTGCAATTCTGCAGCTGCAATTGATGATTCAACTTGCATCGACAAGTTCAATTCACTGATTACGTTCTCCTGTTGCTGCAGCATAACCACTATATTCTGCAATAACGTACTTGCAAACATTGCCCTATTCTTAGGGTAGACTTATTGATACGTATTCGATATGAGCATTTCAAATTTGTTCCGCATATTACTGGAGTAGTATAAAAACAATAATCGATTTATCTTATTCCTTTCTCGAGAAAACCCCGTCCAAAATCTCATTATCTGTTTCATTATCGTATAAATTGTTATTTCTATTATTATTATTATTAAGGGATTATTCAGAAACTTAAAATTTAATTTAATAAACAAACGATTAATTAATTAATTAATTAATTAGTCAATTTGAAATTGAAAAATGGATAAAATGAATAATTTCTAACAATGAAATTACACTTTGACATTCAGAAAAATTTATTTCTGAATGAATTTAACGCAATTTGCTATTGTCACTATCAACCACAGTTTAGTTATTTATGAGAAAAGCTCAAATAATCAGTCTATCATTGATAAGAGTAGTGATAGTTGATTTATGAAAGAGCAATTTAAAATCTCGTTTTTTGCGGTTTAAGTCATTTAGATATAAAATTGCTTTAATTACTTTTGGTGATAACTTATCAGAATTTAAGAGAATGATCGCAACTAAGCAAAGAAGTTGTTTGAATGATTTCAACACTTGGATGTAATTTTAGAATTTCATTTTCACTAAAATATCAAATTTTTATTTCAGAGGAAGCCAAATTTAATCCATTCAATTAATAATAAATTAAAAGAGAAAGTTTTATAAGATTGGTGTTATAAAGTGAAAAAAGAGAATAACAATGGAAGTCCAGAGGTCCAGAGATCAGAAGGATGTTAAACTATTAAAACCATTTCATGTTTACTAACTTCATGCTAGCCTTTACAATTTCAAAAGCAACAGTTTTGCTATTTATTGGAGGACTATCTTTGTTATCATTTGGCTCTAAGTTACTAATCTGTTTGTTAGACGGGCTTTCAAAATTAAAACTAAAAAAAGGCGCTTCCAATATCAAATCGAATTTACGGAAACTTCGTAAGCAATTTTTTTCAAAATTCCAATGTCGACAACTGGCAAAATTCAAAGCTAATATTCTTTTTTTTTTTTAATTTTTTTTAAGTTTAAAATTTGAAAAAAAAAAAAAAAATTGAATACAAGAACAAAACTGATTATAATGGAAACGTTCATTAAAGCAAAAAAAAAAAAAAAGATGATTTTAGAAGGTCAAAAGAACAAGACAATCTTTGGGGTCAGCCCTAACGAAGAATAGTAGCGGACAGTGGTCAATAGCAAGTTCAGCACAAAGCCTCCCACTACAATTGACATCATTGATATCGATGGTCGTCTTTTTTGTAAACGACAAGAGAAGAGATCGAGAGGAACTGTGTGACACATTCCTAATATGCAGTTAAGGATAGCTTAAGAAAATTTTTTGCAAACAGGAAAATGTACCTAGTAATTATTTATTGTTACTGAATTAAGTAAATCCTACAGTATCAAGTAGAAATAAATGAGTGAAAAGGTGTGAACATCAATCATTAATTGAAATGAATAAGTAAGTAAACATCACCAGTATATTGTTTTTTTTTTTTTTTTTTTTTTGCACCTTAGTAAATAGAATACTGTAATAGAGAGGCCTAAGATAAATTCTGCAATTTGGCCTTAGAAAGTAACTCTAAACGTTTAGCTTTTATTTTGAAAAATCGCAGAAATCATAAAAGAGGAGGACGAGTCAGAAAAGTGGACGGCCGTTAGGGGGTCGATCAACTGATGTAATGGTCAGTTCCAATGATTTAGCAGGGGAGAAGGCTTCAAAATTTTTTCACTTTTGCTTGCCTCTTCTTTGACCATCATTTGTATACCTACTCAGTTTATTTATTGCTGTATCGCACGCTTTGACAGATTCTTTCAAGTGTGTATTATATTAAGTTGAGTGTGTGTGACCTATGACCCTAAGCAATATCGATAAATTATTTTTTATTTAGCACACATACATCATATTATAGAAATTAATAGCAACTTTTAGTAAAGTTGAATAACTATTTAGCTAATGCACATCTGATCTAGAATTGATTAAAGCATGTTTATAATATCTTTACAATATAACTTAGACCCTACAAGCTGTTATCTGTAGAAGTTTTATAAATAACAAGACATGACCGGAATATGAGACAAATCAGATTCTCATAACTTTTATGCTCTGATTTTTTTATTTGAACTGCTTGCATATGTTGAATATCATCAAACGTATAATATTTGAGCATTGAAGCAATGCTTCATCTATCAAAAAGTATCAAACAGAATGTACACATTTGCACAGCAAATGATCACTTTTTGTCCTCACTGGTATTTTCCTTCCAAGTGATCCATCTAATCAAATCCTCAAATTTCATTTTGACTTCACCTATTTAGCTCAGAATTAGTGTTGAAAGTTCTACGAACGATGAATTTTCATTATTTTGATTTGACATTTCTTCTTAATTCTAATACACGTTTTGATGGCTGCAGTTTTTAGTACAAAGATATATTTGAAGCAAATGACATTTGATGAAAAATAAAATACCAATTACAAATATTTAAAATTTCTTAATTCCAAAAGTTTTCTAAAAATTAATGAATTTAAGATGTAAATTTTATAGTGCGTATCAAAAATAATCCAGTCTATTTTTTGAAAATTTTTTTTTTTAAATCCTCAGAAAGTTTTCATTTCTCTCACTTTTTCTATTATCAGCTGGAAACAATATTGATCGATTTTTTTTATACTGCCTGAATCCAAATTAATCGACTTCACGAATTTCCTCATTCCTATCATTTTCGACATCGTTTTCCAATTTTAACTACGCTTCATCCGAAAATCCGAGAAATCATATCCATAATATTAGTTGAAATTCATTGTAATATTTGCATCATTCGCATAGCCAAATCGAATAAAATCGAATGTACTTTGCAAAAGCGAATTTATCGAAAATAAAAAAGAACATGTGAGTATGTTTCTCGATTAGTTCATAGAAACTGAGAAGTGCATGAAATATTCTTAGTTGGAGTTAAATAATTTGGATATCGCTAAGTTTCAATGCAATATCAGTTGCATAACATTTTGAAGCGAACGTTAATTTTCAGTTAAGTTAATAATGGATTTGAACAGTTAAGTTTGAGGAGAAAAAAAACAAATTTTTTTGAAATCAAACATAAAATGTGAGAGCAAAAAAATGGATAAATTACGGTAAGCGTTGTAGGAGGGAAGGAAGTTCTCTACATTGATAGTGGTCAATGGCATATAGTGTGGTCAATGACAAATAACAACAGTTAGTGATGGCTAGAGCACATAACCATCTTTCACATTTGGCGTCCTTCATAAAAGCCATAGTTGACTTTTTTATAAAATACAACTCGAAAAGGTTTGTGACATATTTATGATGCGTAATAGCTTAAGAAAATCCCTTGCAGACCGGAATATCTGCTAAATAATCACTTTATTATCACTAAATTAAAATAAATCTTACCTAAGAGGTGAAATTAGTGGAGATTAAAATGTTTCTTCATAACAAACCTCAGTTAGTAAAAAAAAAAAAAAAAAAAAAAAAAAAAAAACAAGCATGCATCACGACAACCTTCATATTCCATTTTTGATAAAATAATCAAATAACCACTGATCTGCAATCAAATAACCACTGCAATTACAAATACATTTTGATCCCCAAGAAGATAAAATTTTAGTTCTATTAAAACATTTGGTTTTTTTTTTTGTTCTCTGGAACTGATGCAATTATAGTTAAGAAGAATTTGGAAAAGATATATTATTTGTTCAAACTTTTCTATTGCAGTACTTATCATAATTTGTTGAAAAGTAAGATTGTTGAAGAAAAGAATTTTCCGACTTTATTCTCACAGCACTTTTCATTCAACTAATTTGGTGTATCTTTTATAATCTAAATATGATTATAATCCTCTTTGATTGACATCGTCGCCTCGTAATAGTCATCACTCGCACTGCCAATTTATAGTGACATTACTCGAAACATAATGAGATAATTGTCCATAATGAATTATGCCACTCTCTGTCAAATTCTTGTTGACATAACAAATTGTTCCATCTTTGAAGTTTTTTGTTTTTGAAGCCAATCACAATGAGATGAATTTAAAACGTTGGGAAAATATATCAAATTTGAAAAATATGCTAAATTGGTTATTTTTCTGCAGAACTGTGAGCAAAACGAGATCTCCGGTCAATACTTTATGAACTCCAAATTGTAATATTTATCTGCATTATTAAAAATACAATGATAAATAATGGTGTTGTGCACTACTGCTTATTAAATATATTGCAATAATTATTGGAATTTGATGAAAATTAAACAAAATCCGTAATTTTCGATGAAAAAACAACCAAAAAATTACAATTTGATATAATATGAAAAAACAAGACAATAAAAATTTATATAGCAAGTAAGATGAACAAAAATATGATACCGCTACAGGTATTAAAAAAGCGAGTAAAGGTAAAGGCAAAAGAAATAGAACAATGAAGCCTATGGCAGTTGACATTCAAAAAAAAGGTTAAATAAATGAAGAGATGTGCACCGGAAAAACTAGCGTAGAAAGTACTTATTATATTAAGTTCCTTCTCCCAAAAATAAATTCAATAAGTGAATCGAAAAATAATGATGGAGAGAACAAGTGATGAAGAAATGCACAGTAACATTTCGTCCGAGTCTTCGCCTTTGCATAAAATTCGAGGTAAGTTGAGAATAGTTTAATCCTCTAATCACTTGGAAACTAGGTAGTCTGAGTTTATCACTTACTTTAAAACAGATTTCATCATAAGAGCAAGTAGAAATATATGCAAGTATGGGAATTCCGGAAGAAAAAGTATAATGCATAAATTAAATTTGTCAAACATTTCTGCCGTCATCACTGTTAGTTCAGGTTTTATTAAACAAAAATAAACTCATTTAAATTATAATATTTAAACAAACTGCATAGCACTAACAAACTTTTTAATTTTTGTTTTTCAAAAATGCAGTTAATATCATTTTCAAAAGTGTGTTTGACATTATTTTAAAGAGCGACGAACGATCTAATAATCATGTTTCATGATTATTCAGATACATCTCAGGTTGTAGCGGAGTCGAAATGGTTATAAGCTTTAATATTTCAAATGTCTTAAACATCAAACATCTTAAGCTAAGTGAATGCTATTGCATCGGAACGATTGCAATCATCATTATGAGAAATGACTTTTATCAGGCTTCAAATAAAATGTTAAATTTGAATTTATTACAGATGCTTTTTCTCACTTAACGGCAACCACAACCAAACATTAATGGCAAAGCTTTTATGCAAGACAAATCAGTGAAAATATTTGAAATATTCAATTTCGATATGACTAGTATATTCAGTACTGAATTTGCCCTTAAAAGTATTGCATGGTTATATTAGGGTAAATAGTAATTTAGTGCGTTGAATTTATTAGTTCAGTTATAATTCAATCATTCTTGCACTTCTTTTCTCACTGACGATTTCAGAAAATAATGTCGCTATATAGGTGTATTAGACTTAGAAGTACAGAAAATCTTTATTTTCAATGATGGTGATAAATCAATTCATTTTTACGTAAAATACATTCAAATTTTGTGAAATTTATCGAGACATGTCGTTTCACCATTCCATTAAATTCAATAAAACTTTTGGTTTTTATGAAATAATTGAAGTTTTTTCTTCAATCAATTATAATTCTGGAGGATTTAATATATATATAATAATAATAATAATAATAATAATAACTTTCACAAACTTCTGGGAAGTGAACGTATAATAGAAAAAGAGACAACTGATCTTTATCAATCTGTTAAGTTAGCAGAAATTTTTACTATTTTTTTCTATTTCGTCGCAACGTTTTATTATTATGTTTATTCAGAAAAATGAAAAAAAAAAAAAAGAAAAACAAACTCGTTTTCTCATATTTACTGTTATTTTTTTTAATTAACAGTTTTGGACTAGTACTTTTTAAAACATCGCTAGTTGTTTGCTGATATCATTAAATGATAAATCTAATCATTTGCTGTGTTTGGAGCAGATCGACGTAGTCGATTATTTCAATTAATTGGTGAAACAAAACAAACTCTTTTGCATATCTTCTCTGATTTCTTCACTTATTTTTCTTTTTCATCAATAAATATTCTCAACAAATATGAATGAACTAAAACATAAATTCATATTACTATTACAGTTTTCTACTTTCATTGCTAACAATTAATAGGGAATCGCAGGACAATGTCGCAGGTAGACAATGTCGCAGGTAATTTCTAAGAATTCGCATTGTTGTATTAAAGGTTGAAACAATAACAACAAGCAATGAAGCAAAGTGAACATAGTGGAATAACACTTTCACATAGTTGCAGAAAAGCTCTCATTGGCGGATACGTCCACTAAACAATGGCACCCTGAATTTTTCCATTTCTTCTTCACATTCTTATCTTTCTGTTATGCAAATGGTAGGTATTTTAGGATTTAAATTAATATAAAATGTTATGACACTCTCTATCTATGTCTCTGATTATACTAATATGAACGCTTAGTATCTCTAACGTTTATCGGCGTTGATTTCAATTTTCATTTTTGGAATCATTCAGAAGAACTGATGAAAAGTTGTGATAAATATTTGTTACTTTGTTATTTAATTCGAGTAGTTTCAATTGAACGATATTTGATATCCATTTCATGTTTCAATATTATTAAGAAAAAGTAAAATGCATGAAAATTGTAATTGTTCTATGTAAACAAAATTAATTCCATAGCGAAGATTTTAAGTATAAAGCGAAAACTGAAATTTTGCAACAAATTAATGTGTTATTGATAAAACAATTAGTGAAGGATAAAGGTTTCAATTTTATTAAGTCCACTATTTGTAGTGAAATAAATTTGCATATTTCCACTCGGTTCAGTTCATCGGGGCATACTTGCATTGCACTGAAATTGTATGCAAATTTTTACATTTCTCGTTCATTGTTAGTTAATTCTTCCTCGTTGACTGGTTGGTTCGCATTAGGAACTATTTTCTGGTGGGATGAACTGCTGAAGCTGACTGAAGCTAAATTGTGCGAATTGACTACATTTCTTTAACTTTTCTGTTAGAAAAAGATCTTGGATGGGAGGATGGCTTCAAAGACTTTTAGTTGCTAATCATTAGAGATCTTTTATCAGTTACAAATTTAATTGAAACGAACTAAATTATATGAAATATGACTTTTGTGTTTTAATCTACAAAGATAATGTAACTAACAGTATTTGCGTAGAATAATGTTTGTTCCAAGTAACTGATAATGTTTTCATGAAGGAATATGTATACAGAGCTAAAGGAACTGATCAATTTTCTGGCTATTTATATGCATCATCGAATTCCTCGGCGTCGGGTAGCGTTGTAGCGTTTTCTGTCTTTTTCCTTTTGATTTATTGATTAGCAGCGAATCAACAAATAACTTTTAATGGTGTTTTTTTCTTTTTTGGTGGGAGGATTTTAGTGGTTTATTAACACTTTGATAATTTGTATCATTTCAGATTTGTTTGTTCATGGAAAGTTACAGTAATCATCTTGCGGGAAGATTTTTGGGGAAATGGAAGCCAGAAGAGCCAGAATATGGTTAGCCAAATAGTTCTAATAATAATTACAAAGTATTTATGTGTGTGTGAAAGGAGCATTGATATTCGTAAGTATTTTGATTTTCGATTACTTACAAAAGGAAAATTGTTACATTTGAAATTATTTTAAGTCAAAGAGTATAATTTGAACATCTAGTATTTGCAGGAGAAAAAGAGCGAACGTTGATGATTAAAGCAGGAGATTGCCTAGATCAAATTCTCAGCACAATCGCAACAAGCATTGGGATTGTTGAAGAAGATCTTGCAGCGTGTTTCCCATGTTTGTTTCGCTTAATTCAGGCTATCATTTTTTTTTTTTAAATTTTGTTTGTATTTTATCATATTTCTCTATAAAAGTTAAAACTACAAAAGATGCTATTTGTTGAAGCACTAATGATAGCTTACTGCAACCCTGGCGTAGTATCGTGCCAAGTGATGAACTATGCACATATGATCACTGTTTGGATGGGAGATGTTAACGCTGATGTAAATTTTACGCCTATACCAGATGGTATTGCGTTCTTCTGCGAAACACCGGCTATACTGTACAATGTTTTAAACAGCAATGGCAACGTTATGGATAAAACAAGTAAGTTTTCAATTACAACAGGATTCTGTTGATCATGTACGGTTGATTCCGCAATTTACTCTTCTGAATTCTCTTTTGGAAATTCCACGATAACTGATCATCATTGGTGAAGTTTTTAAGGAAAGAGGAACAAATGAAAGTTGAAATTTTGCAGAATATCCTTTCTATTTTGTTCCAAAAAACAAAGAATTGAAATCACAACGATGTATTCTATTGCAATTAATTAGCTCGATGGACGACTATGCTTACGATTTAGTTTGGAGTGGTTTTCTCTTCGAAAATGAGGTATACTTTCGAATTTTTGAAAGAAATGAAGAAAAATGAAGTGAGTCTCCAAATTTACGTTACGTATAATTATCATGCAGCTAGCTATTGGTAGTAGATGGGATGGAAAAAGATTCTATATATCTAAAGCTCTTTTTATAACTCATTATGATCCGTTCAATTCAGTTGTTTCTTCTGTAGGTACAGAATGCATTGGATAGTCTTATTTGATTATCCCATTATTTATAGATACCACCTTTGCTTTTCCGTTATATTACAAAAGAAAATTGTCCATTTACGGCACGCTTATTTGCGGATACACGTTTTGGTTGTCATCGATCACGTCCTGATCACAAAGCTATGCGTCGAATTCAACATGCTGCAGCATATTTAGCTGTCACCAACGATAATGCTAGCTATAATAGTGCTTCTGGTATAACTTAATAACTTCAAAAGTTTAGTTCATCTTAATTTACTTTATTCTCTTGGATTCAACTTTCACTTATTTTGTAGCAGAAATATTCAAATTTCAGGTAGCCATCAGGAAAGCGCTCAGTATGATATAAATCCAGCAACCAATAACTGTATGAATTTTTTTGTCAGATCGTCTTTGATATCATTAATGAAATTATAATTTATAAATAGTAATAACTTTAGTTTGCTATAGTCAACAGCTCCACGCAAATAACAAATTTGCGCCTATAACTTCGCTATCTGTTCCACTTGTGTCATCATCATCATCATCGTCAGCAACAGCAGCAGCAGCAACAGCCGCTTCAATTGGACAAAAAAACTGTGATACAGTGGTAATAAATTTTGAAAAATTTCCAGTTTGTATCGCAGTAAGAAAGACAATTTTGGACAGAGAAAAGTGATTAAATTTTTGCAGAACTCAATGACAGCATCTGCAAATGTTATCACAAATACGGTAGCGTCAAATGATTCTAAGCGTCTTCTATTGGATCCATCGCTGATGCCTTCAAATCCACTGCCCGAATCCATCAGTAATAATGCTGGACACGTTGTTAATCAGTTTTATTCATTATCTCCAATCTTGGATAATGGCAGTAACTTCAGTGCATGGAATTGTTATCCTGCAGTAGGTGACATTAAAGTGGTATGACTTTTTCTTTACATTGTTAAATCTCGCTATTTTGATTTGCTTAATCTTTAGTTCTATGTACTTTCTGATGGTAGTTGTAATTTTCCAACTTTCGCTAAAAGTGGAACAATAAAAAACGATACTAATTGAGAAATTAGTAATCTGAGGATCGATAATTCTTGCAGGATAATGCGATTGCTAAGATTCCAGTATATGACGAGCGTAATAATTTCCATCTTATGTATCCATATAGCTCCCCCCAAGCATCAGTTGCCGACAATTACAACAAATGTTCACTTGAAACAGGTGAAATATAAAACACCAATAATAAATATTTGTGTTGATTTACTCATTCAAAACTTCTTAATCCCAAAAACTTTCATAAAACAATTAATTTAAGTTGTAATTTTCACAGTGCGTTTCAAAAGCAAACTGGTGTAATTTTTGAAGAAATTTTTTCAAATCATAAGAAAGTTTTCATTTCCCTCACTCGAGACTATTTAAATAAATCGATTTCAGGAACTTCATCATTCCTATCATTTCCGGCATCGCTTTCCAATCTCAACTGCGCTTCATCCGGAAATCAGGGAAATCAAATCCATAATGTTAGCTAAAATTCATTGCAGCATTTATATTATTCGCATGGCATGAAGAAAATGTGTCTTGCAAAATCGAACTTTTAGATGTGTGTAGAAACTGAAAAGTATGTGAAATATTTTTAGTTCGAGTTAAATAATTCGGATATGTCTAAGCTTCAATACAATGTCAGCCGCATGTCATTTGCCGATGGTGGTGCACCTCCATCGTCAACATACGCCACCAAATAGTCCAAAATGATTCGAGAAGAGCTTTAATGATTGCAAATCAAAGTTTCAAAAACAATTCGGCATTCTATTACAAATATTTGATGAATTTTTGTTATTACTAAGTTCAGTTCTCTTAATCACTTGTTTTCTTTTGTTAATTAATTAATTAATTTTTTTTGTAATTATTGTGATATTAATCCTATTTATTAGTATTAAACTTATATAATATTGTAATATTTAATGATTGAAATTTAATGTGTTTCTATGTTCCTTTTGGGCTAACTTGGAAAGGACTGATAAATAAAATTTTTAAGAATTTTGATATTATGCTAATTTGGACACTAAGGCTTACCAATTACTTTGTAGAAATAAAAAAAAAATCGAGCAAAGAAAATTTGCTGTACAGAAAAATGTCAATTTGGTCTTTTTTTTTCTTTTTTACAACAAAAAATCTTTTTTTTTGTAGTGAATAAACAGCAAAGTTGTTATGAATTTTGATCAATGTCATCTCTATTGGAAAGAACAAAAGATTTTATTGTTAAATTTTTGTTGAATTATTTCTATTGAAACATGCGAATCCTTTTTTTATTCTATTCAAACACACACAATAAAAAAATTTTTTTTAAAGTGGCAATGATTTTTTTATTTAATAGTGAATTTGCAACAATAATCAGTTATTCTGCATAATTTCGTACAAATTAATTGGTAAATAGACTTTTTCTCGCGAAAATTCCAAATTCATTTTTTATCGCTTTTCTTTTTTTGAAAACAATTTTTAAAAAAGTTGGCATAACGAAATTGTGCATTCTTGGAATTATTTAGCATTTTTTATTTATTTATCCATTTATTTTATTTTTTATTTTTTTGAAATTATAGTGTATTTGACAAAACAAAGATTATTTAACTTAAAACAGAAACAAAACTGTTTCAAATTCACTTTATATTCGATAAGTAAAACAACTGATAAGTTGTATTGCGTCAATCAGCGTGATAATGGAATTTTTTGAATATAATTTACCAGTGCTTTTCCGTTAGACTGAAAAATGGCAACTTCAAAGTTTATCAGTTTAAATTATCACCCATTAAAATATATAATGGCATTTATATTTTTATCACAATTTTTTCTTTCATTAAAGGATTCAATAAGCGCTCCGCAACAATGGCAAATGCGCAATTCTCATTTTTTACGTCACCATTACTGCTCTACGTTCTCAGCACACTGATATTGTTAGCAACACCTCAGAGATTGATTCCGGTAATTTTTATAATTTCATATCGTTACAATGACTGTAGTGAATGAGTCGTATAAGACAAAATATTTTGGTTTTAAATGAAAAAAATTCAAGGAATCAGAAATTTATTGAAAATTTTTTATACATCTGACAACGAATTGGGCAAAAACGATGAAATTCCCAATCAAGAAAACGTGGGTGGATTTGATGAAAACATTAATGTTGTGCGACGGGACATTATTTCTATTGCAAGTTCATCGTAGAATACTACCACAGATAATGAAAGAACTGTGCTAAACGGACTTTTACGGATCGGATACATCAATGAAACAGTGTTACCATGGAAGTAAGTTTCTGAGATGTTTATTGCTGAGTAAAATTGAAATTTGTTATTGTCAACATAAAATGCTTTTTGCTTCAGTATGATTCCATGTAAGTAAACTGTGAACACTGTCTTGTTTGCATTGCTTAATAATACTTTTGTTGCAGCAGTGGTCGACCACTTCTGATTAGATATATTTGGGGAATTAATACTAACAATGGCAATGAAATTTTCGCCTTTGAAGTCTTGTAATGCTATAAAATTGTGTGACGTTTGTTGTTGAATGAAACTGAAATTTGTTATTGTCACTATTTTCGACATTAAATGGTTTTTGCATCAGTGCGATTGATTTCAATTTCCATTTTGAAATCATTCAAATAACTGAGAAAGCAGACCATTTCAAGCTGACGCAATGCCCAATTAAAGTACTTTTTAGCTGAAAGTGAGACGTATTTATGATCGGAGTTATACGTAATACAATCTAAGCGTCGCTGCAAATTTAGCAAGAACCATCATCACAGAAATTTTCTTTTAAAAAATTTTAAAATTTGTAACCAATTCATCATGTTTTCATTTTTCATTTCTGCAAAAGAATTTGCAAGCCTCAGCGTTTAGATTAGCAAAATATTAAATTTTTTTTTTTTTGCAAAACCAAATTATCAGTCTGTTAGGCTGAAAAATAGCGCCTTAGTGGATCGTCGGACTTAAAACGTCCCACAACAAAGAAAAATGGAATTTCTTTTTTTCTTTGATCAGTACTTTTTTTTTTCTCTTACATTTTTCTTGACTTTTTTACTACTCTTTTGAATTGTCTATAAATTCATATTATTAGCAACATCTCTGATTACTTGTGGCAATTTTTGTGAAATCATTTGCTATCGTGATCGTATTGAATGAGACGTTAAAGATGAGCTTTCGAGAATTCTTAAGAAAACAAAAGTTTATGCAAATTTTCTCAGAACTTTGACGTATACGACTTAGTCATTGGGAATAACGACGACGTTAACACAAACGTTACTGAAAATTCACAGTTATTGTTTTTTCAAATTCCAATTTTTTTAAACAAATTAATCGGCTATTTGACAATTGTGTAACTATCAATTGTGCAGAGTTATATGGCTTTAGTGTTTAAATGCAAGGATTATTGCTCTCATATTAATAATATTAATCAAACTCTTTTACGTAGGATCTCATAATAAATGCAATGGAACACTGCATATTCATATTTAAAGCGACTGACTTCACAATCTCGGAGAAGCTGAAAACTAGCTATTCTATACGAGTAATTCCTAACAATCATGTAAACCTCGAAACATTCATGAAATTCATCAAAGCTGAAAATAAGAAAAAAGTCAAAAGAAATACTCGAAACATTCATGAAATGCGTTTGCTACAACAAAAGTAAACAAAAACATTGAAGTGCAGCTCCGTCATGATTACGTGAAGCCTTGTATGAGATTTAGGTTGTCGTTAAATAGAGATTGATAGGATGTAGAGTGGGTACTGATATGAAGCTTGCTAGGATAGTGAATTTAATCTTATAAAATGCATATTGACTAACAAAAAGCGCACGATTACAATGATTTGAATAAAGATCTATTATTCTTGAATGATGTTTACCTATATATTAAGAGTTATGTTAATTGCTTGTAAGAATGACTGACGACGGATTGGAAGATTGTAAATAGAATTGGTTTATAAGAAAGCTAAACAGTTTACAATCTTTTAACCATTGAATCTGTCAGATTGGAAAATAGTGATAATAAACTGAAAGCAATATATAACAAATTAAGCATTTCATATATTCTTTGTTAAGATTAGGCACCATACATACACATATACTTGTTGTAATTGGAAGATGAATGTTGGATAAATGGTTTTTCATTTAAAACTAAACCAGTTTTATATTTCTCTAACAAATATTCGATGAGATAGTTTTAAATTTGTATCCTTTCATTCATTAGCTACTTCGCTCTTATCTGAAACGAAGAGTCTTTTAACCTTCTTACCCAGTCCTGTGTCGGTCCAGTCGTATTTCACTTGTCGCGATTGCTCACCCTCATCAAGTACCAATTGAGAACTCTAATACAATATATTTGCGAAAAACATACTATCCTACTTTATATTTTTTTGAAAAGCAGATTGGTCGTCCTGAATTATTTGCTCTAGATCCTCACGTACTGAAAATTCACACCTATTGTTTTTTTTAAAAAAAAAAAATGAATGTTATATTTATTTTTTAATATGGTTACAGTTAAATTTAGTCACTGTCGTATGACTTTTTATAACATTTTAAACTCATACCGAAATGAAATTTTGGCAATTTAATTGCGCACCTTTACTTGACCGATTAAAAAAAAACACGTTTAAAAAATAAATTTTTGAAGTGGTCGTATAATATCATTTCAAAAGTTTTTTTTTTTTTTTAATTTTAAATCTACTGATGATGACAATCATCTTTTTTCCGAAACGCCATGTATGCATCTGTATATGCCGATACCAACCTTTTATCTATGGTGATACCAAGTCGACTTGTTCCGGAAAGCTTGCAACATTAGCGCTAACTCCGGAGCTATAGCACGGAACAGAATTTAATCGTACATTTCTGATTAAAATATAGTAAATTAAGCACAAATTTATTATTTTAGCGGAATTTCAAGTATTTTCGAACTAATTTAACTGTTTAATATTTCTCCAGAGTTGTTAAAAATAGCACGAGCTCTCAATCGGCTCACTATGCAAAATTTTTAATCACTGATGTTTCTGACATTTTAGGGCTTCCCGGTGTCATTCCCATAATTTCTTTTCCTACTGATCAGTTTCCTACAATCTCCTTTCATCCTTCACTAAGCAAGCATAGAGTAATTCATCTTATTGAAATGTGGCAGTGGTTACTATGCTTCACTAAGTATTCAAACAATTCTTACGAAACTACGAAAGGAATACTCAAATTCACAATTCATACAAAATATTCACTTCAACGAACATCATTTATACAAAATATTCACTTCAACGAACATCATTTATAGGAAAAAGTTGCAGGAAACATTTAATTGATTATACTATTGTCCATCTTATCTTATAGGTAAGCACATTATATTTCGTTCTTACCAAGCAATAAACTTACAGCAAAAAGAGAAGGTCACATGATAATGAGATTCAATCCTTAATAAGCTGTCTTTTCTTCATGAGACAGTTCACTTAATGCGTTTTCAACGATGGTGGCTGCACTATGATTAAAAAAATTGCTCGATTAAAGACAAGAGTGAATTACTGACATTAGTTGACATCTTTCAGGTTGATTGTTCAAGCAGCAGCACTTGTACCTCTTTTTCAGGACACGTCTATCTATTGTTGTGACGAGTCCACCGTACAGCAAGATCTGAACGAGACGATGGTCTTCCATCTGAAGACGTGACCTTACCATAGCCTCAATTCCCATTTGTTAAGAACGATTATATAGTCACGTGCTCAGTGTAATGGATCTTTAAAATGATGCGGAAAAAGCACTAATGGAACAGTTCAATGTACGTACGTGACTACCAACATTGCAATGTAGAATTCCATTTACATGTACCTCAGTTTCCTGTGGAACTCTTTGCTCCTTCGGTTGATTGGTTAATCAAAATAACAATTTTTGGAATACTTTCCAACTCAGTTTTTATTTTCATTATAATAATGAATTATTTATAATTAAATTTGAGGTTGGAATAAAGTATAATTAAATAGTAGCTATGAAATTCGGAAATCTTATTGTATGATGACATATGATGTTTTCAGAATCAAATTAGAAAAAGTATGACAAAAGTTGACATCGACTAATTGATCGAGGAATCTTATGCAGAAGATTTTCTTTTACTAGTACTACTGTCCTCGAATGTATTGACTGCCAGATATTTTATTTTGCCTCAAAGTTGGGTAATTAAACCGACAAATCAACATTATAACAACGCGTAACGAAAGATATAATATAATTATAAAACACTAAAATAATATCAAAAATCACCCCAAAATGTCGAATGCATAACTGTAATGGAGGACGGTTGGTTTATATACAGAACTGAACTAACCACATATCCGGCCGAGGACATTTAAATGATGTGAAACAAAGATTGCTAACAAAGGATTTTTGCTAACGAAGGGTTTTTGCTAACAAAGGGTTTTTGTCAATTAACAATTTTCTTCCGTTTTTTTTACGACAACTACTGTGGTGTGAGATCCACCTAAAACAATATGAGAAATCATAAATTTTGGATGCGACTGAGTTTGAAATATAAGTTGAAATTTTTGCTGTAATACTATTATCATATATGGAATGTGATAGAAATTAGTATAACCAATTAAAGTGTTTCCTGCAAGCGGTGCTTTTCTACGAACAGTTTTTGTGAAGCATTTCGTATGAACTGATGAATTTGCGTAGTTTTTTTCGCAGTTTAGTAATACGTTAAAATAATCGAAATAATTTTGCATTAAATCTGTGAGATAGAAATTCATAGATTAAAAACTGTCTTATTTGAATGCCTGTTGGAGAAATATAAAAGTATTCTAATTTTAATTCTAATTATTGACCATTATCAATGTAGAGAACTTATTTCCCTCTTAAAACGCTTACCGTAATTTATCCATTTTTTCGCTCTCACAATTTCAAAAAAATTTGTTTTTTTTTTTCCTCAAACTTAACAAAGCTTCCGTTCAAATCCACTATTAACTGAAAACTTATGCAAAATTAACCTTTGCTGCAAAATAATACGCAACTGTGATTATATTGGAAGAAATTTAACTGAGATTGTATCGGAGAACATATTCACCATGATCTTCATTAAATTCCCAGACTGGCCACTTTCATTTTCGGTTAACTATCTCAGTCCTTTCTACCATGGTTCAAATTTTGCAAGTTGAAGAGGAGAAAGTCCTCTTCTGGATATTTCGGCAGGTTTGTCCAGTTTTTTTAATATCGCGAAACTCTAAAATATTATTTGAGAGTAGGGAATATGAGTAAGAAATACGTTCTATGAACTTTTCTCGAAATAATCTTTATACTTTAAACTCCTTATTCCCAATCTTATATTTAGGCTTTACACAATATTACACGGAGTTTGCATGGTATCAACAATAAGGTCGACTCACTTAGTTAACCTCATTCCTGTGTCATTCAAACATAATTGTAAATTATGTTTGAATCTACGAGGTCAACTTTTACATAGTTGACCTCCTAACAGCTCTTTGTTAGACTAATTACTCTTTCGGCAGGCCAACTTCTAGTAATTCATGTACTTTGTTTATTATGCATGCTGCTTGCTAGTTAAGAAGATCACTCATATTCAGTTGAAGTGTATGTTTTTACCAAGAGCCAGGAAAATTCAATTAGAGAGTAATTCGACCACAAAAGGGGATTTCCACTACTTGTACCTACGTCTCTATCAAATTTATTGCTTTTATTGATAAAGGAATATTATATTCCTGTGTTACCACATTAACATCTGCATCCTACTGAGTTAAATCTCTCCCAAAATTAACAATTTTTTAAGTTTTCAATGACAGGGTTATTATTTTCGTCTAAAATATATCAATATGAGAATTTGGCTACTGCTATTTCTTCGACAAGATTTGAATGAATTTCGGTAGTAGACGAGAACAATTTTGTCTCCAATGTAATAATGCACATATAGAGGCAAACCACAAGATAACGTTCTGTTTCCATTTGTTTAATAACAAATTAAGTAGCGTACTCCAATAAGTATAGCAAGCAATTCTAATCTTAGAATAACCATATCTTTGATGGGAGCAATTCGTAACTTGGTGAACACCAATGAAGATAGAAGATTCATTGCTTTGAGTGATGTATGTCAAAGCGGTTATGCAGCTGAAGAAGCATTAGAAAAAACTTAAATTTTTATTGGTTATGAAAAATTAATTACACTATGTGATAGTTCTTTCATATGTACTAGCCATACACATGAGTTTATGAAAAAATGATAAATTAATGAAAAATATATTAATTATCAGGAATTGCACAACAAGTAACAATTGATGGCTGTATGAGTTTAATTTTTCATGCAAGTTAAAGACTGATAAGATTCAAAGTTGCAAATGAATTGAATCGGTGAAGTCAAAGATTGATAAGTTTCAACGTTGCAAATGAATCGAATTGGAATTTTGAATTTTCAGGATTTACGGATTGCTATGCAGAACCTCAAAAAATTTGCGGAATGTGCAGCAAATATAGAGTGAGTTTTTGATCAATTTCATTTTCAGATTGAATAATCTTTGCTGAATGGCAATGACACCAATCTAAAGAAATATTTTTTGGCTAAAAAAGCAACTTCAAGTTATTTCCGAGTACTTATACCTGTTTTTTTTTTCTTTTTTTTTTTTTTTTTTTTGTATATTTTTGAATGTTTTACTAGTGAAAACAATTTCGCCGTTGCATACGAACAATTAAATGTGCCAGTTGAGTTTTCATTTAAATTGACTGGTAAGTATATTTTACAAAAATCTACGAAAAATTTACGATTTTTTTGCGAAGCTTTATAAGCATTTTACCCTTTTTTTCTTACAAACTTCTTTATAAACTTTTTATCTTTTATCTAAGCAAAAGTCAAAGAATATGGCTATTGAAAAAAATTTCAGGAAAATAAAAGTTCATCAAAAATTATTTAGAACTTCAGTGAAGAGATAACGCTAACATGATGAACAGGATTAACGGCAGTGATATTTACGGAAATCAAACGCATGAAGAAGTTGAATCTCATGAATTCAATGAAATTATTTTCTTCGCAAACTTAAGGGAATACCATTACCGAAACTTAAAAGTTAGGTAGATCAGTGGTATAATTTTATCATAAAAATAAGCTTGCTCGCTATGTTTTCTGATAAGTTTATTGTTAGCGCTATTTCCTTTACACTGCTTAATCGTCCTTTTGTTGTATAAATGGTAAAGAAGTACTGTTTAACCGTCCTTTTGCTATAGAAGTGGACAATTTTATTGATGTTGATATAATATGAGGAACTTAAGCTGTTTAAGCTGTTTAATTGCTTACATTGACATTATAACACCAATAATGTGCTTGAGTAAATTTAAATTTCTCGATTGATTCCAATTTTCATTTTGTGATTCTCAAAAAACGGCAAAAAAAGTCAAAGAAATATTTCTTATTTGATTAATTAGTTATTTTAATTGAGTAGTTTCAATTCAGTTGGGTGATAACCAATTTCTAATATCACCAAGGATACAAAAAATTTCAAAAATGGTTGTGAAAATTGTATTCGCTGATAACCATAATTACATCACGATCACATCGCAAATATGCTTTTAAGTTCGTAGTATTTGCCTACGAACGTGATATGAAAAATACAATCAATTATGGTCGTACTTGGTTCTTAGTAAATGTACACAAACAGAAAAAAGTAGCCGTGCAGAAAGAGAGATCAACCTGACATAGTGTCGTCGATCACGTTCGCAATCCATTAGAAGGACATATCCAAGATAAACGGTTCCGTACGTTAAATAATCTTTAGTTTTATGAGGGTAATTTATGAGAGTAATATGTTTCAACAGATTAAAATACGACTTTCATTTAAGAATACCAATAAAATTGTAAAATTTCTGCATCACTGTGATGATAGCACCAGAAATGTTATTTGCTTTCTGTTACGGCTAGAATGAATATTTTAGGTGTCGCCTCCCAAAAGACTAAAAGAAATGAAAATTTGCAGAAATTTGACTTAAAAGAAAAAATCAGTGCTTCTTAAAATTTTCTGCATCGCATTATTTACTGAATTTTGTATTACGGTCACGGATGCTTCTCAGCACATTTTCATGTGCATTTCACTTGAGCCACACAAATATGTTTGAAGTTCTGCTAAATTTGTGAAACTAACGTGGAGATTTCATACAATGCTTTCGTACAATGTGAGACCTCAGATTACTCTTACAGTTGAAATTTTTGCCACAATTTTCGCACTGAACGTTAGGTCCATGTGTTTTCTGGTGATTGACTAATGTTGATGGATTACTGAATGTTCGTCCACAACCGGGCACTCTGCATTCATAAGTAAAAGGTTTGGGATGCGTTCTTCTGTGAGCTATGTATTCCTGGTGACACTTTGTTTTCATAGTACATCCGACATGGGGACACTCGTAATTTTTCTTATCTGAAAAATTCTCTTACAATATGCCTTTATAATTCTAGTTGTTAATTAACTTACGTAGTTTGAAACCTGATTACAAAAATTTTGTGATAATATAGCTTAGGCACAGTTCTTTACTTGTTTTTCCTGCATTTAAACAAAAAAATGTAACAGTAGATTTTCTGCTACGACAAGATCAGGTCAAGTTCTTATTCTTTACTATTCATATCCACAATTTCACGTAAAAGCAAAAAACCTCTTAAGAAAATAGTTTGTAAATTTATCGGATTCTTAGAAGAACAGATACTATTTATAGTTTTTATGTTAAACATAAACAAGAAAGATGTATCTCTTTGTCGTGATTAAATAAATGTCCTAGTACTTACTGAATTTTGTATTCCTATACAGCGGATGTTTCTCAGCACATTTTCACGTGCATTTCATCCAGTAGATAAACATATTTAAATCTTGTTAAATTTGGGAAACTAACGTGTGGTTTTCGTGCAGTGCTTTCTGTGATTACTCAGACTATTCTTACAGCTGAAAATTCTGCCACAGTTTTCACATTCAGGCTTAAGTTCGTGTGTCTGCCGATGACTGAACAACGATGAACGATAATTAAATATTAACCCACAACCGGGCACTTTGCATTCATAAATAAAAGGTTTGGGGTGCGTTTTCCTGTGAGCTATGTATTCGTTGTAGTTCTTAGTTTTCATAGTACACCCGACATGGGGACACACGTAATTTTTCTCATCTGAAAAACCGTCTTATAACATTTGTTTTTTTTTTTGCATTCACATATCATTTGGTAATTAATTGATGTAATTTGGAAAATTGAGATTAAATTGCAAGCATATACTGCAAACAATAGTTTAGTGTTACCTGTAATGGTGGGATTTTGTAGAACAAATAACTCCAAGTTTTTTGCATTAACGAGATCAGTTTTTCTTTCGAGTTGTTCAGTGCTTGCATCTTCAATTTTGTGGAAATGAGTGAAATCTAAGAAGTGCAGAGGATCGGACGAAATACTAGCATGCATATTCTCGCCATCTGTTCTCGATAATTCTTGCAACTGGTAATTTCCTGTTGTGATTGGAACGGTTTCGATTTTCGAATCCTCATTGCTTCTGTGTTCATTTTTCCACAAATCAGTAAAATCGAAGTGCGAAGAATGAAATGAAATGCTATTTTGCAAATTCTCAGCAGAAATTTCTAGTTCGTTGTTATGAATATCCATGCCTGAACCCAGAATCGATTCCAAATTGCTATTATCAAGGATATTGGAACTAGTTGAGAAGTACCCATTGCTACAGTCATCCCATGTGATGTCATCGATGTCGAGATTTAGCGGAGAGATACTTCCATTCTTAGCCAAAACGATGCAAAGCAAAAAGCTGAACCAAATGATTTGTATCATTGAAATGAAGAGCGAGGTGAAATAATGAATTTTCCAAATGACAAAAATACTCGAATGAAAGTTTTTATTTGAAATTGGCTGGAATTAAACGACCAAGGTTCAAACAGTTTTTAATCTGTCTCATTTGCATCATTACTCATACTTTTTCCGTTTCATTCTAATTTCCCTATTATTAAATTGACAGCTGATGAATGTGAAATAAAAGCTTCCATTTGAATATTTCTGTCATTTCAAAAATTCAGTACTTCACCTTAGAATTTAACTATCTCTCTACTAAACTCGACCACTGCATGAGACGACTTTAGCAATGAGTTCTCTAATGATTTCAATGTGCTTGATAGCACCAGTTTGGAGTCGATTCTGACTGAAGGTTTAATAAGCTTTGCTTTTTTTAGCCAAAGATATTTTTTTAGAGTTGGGATCATTTCCATTGAGCAAAAATTATTTAATCTGAAAGGGAAACGAAACTGATCAGAAACCCTTTATGCTTTATGCTGCACACTCTACATTTTTATTTTATTCAGATCCTCTATAGTAAATGCTGAAAATTAAAATTTTTAATTCAATTCATTTGTAACTTTGAAGTTTATCAACCTTTGACTTCAGCGATTACATTTAAATCCATAATTTTCTTTCATTAAAGTATCAATGCTGAAACGTCCCGCAGAGACAAAATACAATGTCATTAGCAGAGACTTAGGAAAAGTTTCAGGAATTTTCAATCGCATCGTTACTCCTTGTTTACTTATAATTTGCCCTAAAAGTGCAGTTTCATTTTGTAAGGCTTTCTTAATCCTCCTTATAGCAATAAAATTATAATACGTGAATAATAGTTAAATTTAGAGCAAAGAAGACAATAATAAGATTTTTAAATTTCAACTGGAATTATTGTTATATCTTTGAGTAATTTTTTTGTTTCAATTGTATGCATCCGATTAATTTCATCGCCACTATATTTTGCTCAGAAAAGTTTGGCGAGAAGTCATTTCAGTTTTTATTATCATAATGCTATTAAGCAATGCATAGAACTTATTAGTGATAATTATGTATTAATGAAAAACACAAAAGTAAAGGAATGATCATTGACGATCACTCAAATCTAGAAAATTCCTTTGTTCTACTTATCGTGAAATCACTCATAGGCAGTATTATTGAATGAGAGAGCTTTTGGTGGGGATTTTGATGTCATGTACATATCGGTGTTCCCTAACTTATACATTGATATTTTTGGATTTTACAAATTTAAATTTTACTGGCTTTTTAATTATGGCTGTAAGCCAATAATTTATGTAATAAACATATTTTCATTTACTTAAAATTATTATTAAACATCGTACAACAATCGAAAGATCGGAAGCATTCGTTATCCTTTTTTCCCTCTCTTTCTTATTATTTATACCTAAATGTTGGCTATTAATGGCAAAAATAGTCTATGGGATCCGTGTTGTGAAATTTGGAGTTTAGTGTGAATGTAGCTTATGGCTTAGAGTCGAATTGGACTTTTGCGTGCTGAAGAGTTATTGTGAATTGGTATAGACGAACTGATGAAGATAAAGAATTTCAATCTTTGTATAGTGGACACTGATTTGTAACAAGGGCACGATTGTTGAGTAAGAAGCTCTTATATAATCTTTACTCTTTAAATGGTAAGAGATGGGTTTTAATATTGTAGCTTCTCAAAGAAATATCTTCTCAAATGACTATAGCTTAGAAAACCTTTACAATATTTTGACGTCATAAACAAATTTGATTTTTTATAAGCAAATTTGACTACTCTCAAATTATCATTTGGAAACTTATAAAAGCAAAATTGTGCTCGAGATAAGGAAAAATCTCCATGTCGACAATATTATAATACTAACCAAAAGAACCAATGAAGCTCTTTCCAAATATAAGGAAATTAAAATTATATTCAACGAAGCATCAAAGAGAGTAACTTACATCCAATATATCTCTCAAATCATATTTCCATAATTGAACTGCTTATTCAGCGATGACATGAGCAATTGTATCATGCTGGAATTGCACATACGCTCTCAAATCTAGGATCGACGAAAGGTAGAACGAGATTTAAACGAATCTTGAATAAGTGCATAAACTTTTTTTGGCGAGAAGTCATTTCAGTTTTTATTATCATAATGCTATTTTGCTCAGAATAGTTATGCATCCTTCACAAAAACACAAAACTTTTGTTTCCTTAAATTTGGTGATGTCTGTTATTGAAAGAATTGAAATCTTTATCGTCAACATTTTCGAAGTCAAATTCCAACGCAGTCGATTCTATTTTCATTTTGTAATCATTTGATGAACTAATAAAAGGATACAACAAAAGAAATGATGCAAGGATAAAACAAAGAAAATGTTTGTTACATGAATCATATCATCGATACAAATCATTATGAAATATTTACATTTGCATGCAGCATGACATGCAACAATGTTCAGATTGTTTCTGTGTTTGAGAGTTCCACACAACTGAAACGAATATTAACAATCGAAATTTTAGTTAAATTGACTGAGAAGCGTTGACGTATCATCGATTGGCCATAAGTTGTTCATGCATTTTACCAACATTACGCAATATTTATAAATTCGTATGTTGCGTTGACTACACTAAGCAAAAGTCAAATAATATAACTATTGAACAAAATTTCAGGAAAATAAAAGTTTACCAAAAATTACTTAGAACGATAACGATGACATGATGAACAGGATTAACGGCAGTAATATTTACGGAAATCAAATGCATGAAGAAGTCGAATCTCTCTCTCTCTTGACATACAGTTTTTGCTTTATCACATTGAATTTAGTTCTTATTTTAGTAATGAGCCGTGAACGCTTTCTTGATAGTTACCTGAAATTTGGGCATTTCTGTCACAAAAACTGGATGCAAATAGCAGCAGGTGGTTATATAGGTGGTAGTAGAAAGTGTAGTAGAAAGTGATAAGTGGTGGTAGTAGAAAGTGATAAGTGGCAATAGAGTATGATTTAAATAAAAAAAACTTCAACTATACGCGGCTCATTACTAAAATAAGAACTAAATTCAATGTGATAATAGGAGGCTTGCATACGATCTCATTTTGTTACTCTATAAAGAAGCTGAGAGAATATGATTTAATATAATATGGTACCAATAGCGAATGCTACTACGAAATTTGCAAACGAACCGCACCCTAGTCGCAAAAAAAGTAAAAATAACTCGATCAATGCTTCTAGCTTTGATAGAATCATTTGAACATAATTTCTACTTCTATTTTCTTCCGAAAAATTGCTCAGATATGCTCAGTGATAGAAAAAGATTAGTAGCCGAAGTTATTTAGTGACATTGGGTATTATCAATACAACTTATTAACGTCGTAAGCTTGAATCTATGAAATACTTCAATAAAAGGTTAAGTAAATTTAAAGTAAATTTATGACACGAAAATAAATAATTGAACTTCTGTTAGTTCCCAATAATGCTCGACAATAGTTTGTCGGTTGACACAAACGAATAGTCGGAACGAACATTTACTGAGCGACGTTATAATAATTATTAGATAATTTCAAATATAATATCGCAAGTAGTTACTTGTACGGAAATTTGATTGGAAATGGTTGCAGGTTGTCGATGTGAGTAAAGATCTCTTACTTTTGAAAGACCTTTACATATACAGTGGGGGTCGATTTTTCACATGATTTCAACTGCTTATAAGAATGGCTGACAGATTGGAAGACTGCAAGTAGTACCTGTTTGTGATTATACCAATCCTTTGCAGATTTGTTCCGAAAGGCTTGCAACATTAGCCCTCCAGAATATAATCTAGTGGAATGTGCTCATATTTCAAGTATTTTTAAACTAATTTAACTGTTTAGTATTCCTCTAGAGTTATCAAAAAAAAAAAAAAAACAGTACAAGCTTTTGATACTCTTGTCAGCAAAATGGCCTTTCTGATAACTCAGGCTCTTAAATTTGAGATTGAAATAAGATATGATTAAAAAGTAATTCAGATAGCTATAAAATTCAGAAATCTTAATGTATGATGTGATATGATGTTTTAGGAATCAAATTAGAAAAAATACGACAAAAGTTAACATCGACCAATTAATCGAGGAATCCTATGCAGAAGACCTTCTTTTACCAGTACTACTATTGTGAGATCCACTTAAAACAATATGAGAAATCATAAATTTTGGATGCGACTGAGTTTGAAATATAAGTTGAAATTTTTGCTGTAATACTATTATCATATATGGAATGTGATAGAAATTAGTATAACCAATTAAAGTGTTTCCTGCAAGCTTTTCTATAAACAGTTTTTGTGAAGTTTTTTTTTTTGAAGTTTAGTAATACGTTGAAATAATCGAAATAATTTTGCATTAAATCTGTGAGATAGAAATTCATAGATTAAAAATTGTCTTATTTGAATGCCTGTTTGAGAAATATAAAAGTATTCTAGTTTTAAGTGAGAAATCATTTATCCAATACTCATCTTCCAAATATAACTAGTTTTGTGGACAGCGTCTAAAAAGTTACAATTTGTAAAACTATTATTGCTTTTGTTTACCAAAATTGAGGCCAGCCATGCTACTAAGTCAGAAACATGACCAACTATATAGGGTAGACACCTCTTTATCACTCAAATTATTGTAGTCATGCGCTTTGCTGCAAGAAACGCGCACTGTGCAAGAAGTAAAACCATGGAAGCACTCACTCCTCAATTCGTTTCCATAAATGGTGACGCAGCGGCAACAATAACAGCATTGGAGCGGACAGATGACGTTCATTTGCGTAAAAGAAGTTACGTTTTCTTCTTTTTGTAGTAACATTTTAAAGGTTGTTGACAATTCGGAATTTCGTAAATGCAATCAATCACTTTTCAGCCTTCGAAGTCTTGCAATCGAAGGATTAAGTAGTGGACAATGGTCAGTGATGATAAAGATATTATTGGTAAAATATTATTAATATTATTAAGATATTATTGTATTATTAATAAAAAACTTCATTTGCTGAGGTTATCAGTTTATCTGAATATCAGAAAGTTTTTCCAAATTTCAGTGAATTTTGAAATTTGTTAAATGAAGTGTAAGGTGAAATGTGTTTGATCTCACTCAGAAATCTAATAGATCTCGTTTTGTTTATAATTCTCACGCCTTCTTGCAGCAAAATGATGAATTTAGCATATTTTTCAAATTTGATATATTTTCCCAACGTTTTAAATTCATCTCATTGTGATTGGCTTCAAAAACAAAAAACTTCAAAGATGGAACAATTTGTTATGTCAACAAGAATTTGACAGAGAGTGGCATAATTCATTATGGACAATTATCTCATTATGTTTCGAGTAATGTCACTATAAATTGGCAGTGCGAGTGATGACTATTACGAGGCGACGATGTCAATCAAAGAGGATTATAATCATATTTAGATTATAAAAGATACACCAAATTAGTTGAATGAAAAGTGCTGTGAGAATAAAGTCGGAAAATTCTTTTCTTCAACAATCTTACTTTTCAACAAATTATGATAAGTACTGCAATAGAAAAGTTTGAACAAATAATATATCTTTTCCAAATTCTTCTTAACTATAATTGCATCAGTTCCAGAGAACAAAAAAAAAAAACCAAATGTTTTAATAGAACTAAAATTTTATCTTCTTGGGGATCAAAATGTATTTGTAATTGCAGTGGTTATTTGATTGCAGATCAGTGGTTATTTGATTATTTTATCACGGAATATGAAGGTTGTCGTGATGCATGCTTGTTTTTTTTTTTTTTTTTTTTTTTTTTTTTACTAACTGAGGTTTGTTATGAAGAAACATTTTAATCTCCACTAATTTCACCTCTTAGGTAAGATTTATTTTAATTTAGTGATAATAAAGTGATTATTTAGCAGATATTCCGGTCTGCAAGGGATTTTCTTAAGCTATTACGCATCATAAATATGTCACAAACCTTTTCGAGTTGTATTTTATAAAAAAGTCAACTATGGCTTTTATGAAGGACGCCAAATGTGAAAGATGGTTATGTGCTCTAGCCATCACTAACTGTTGTTATTTGTCATTGACCACACTATATGCCATTGACCACTATCAATGTAGAGAACTTCCTTCCCTCCTACAACGCTTACCGTAATTTATCCATTTTTTTGCTCTCACATTTTATGTTTGATTTCAAAAAAATTTGTTTTTTTTCTCCTCAAACTTAACTGTTCAAATCCATTATTAACTTAACTGAAAATTAACGTTCGCTTCAAAATGTTATGCAACTGATATTGCATTGAAACTTAGCGATATCCAAATTATTTAACTCCAACTAAGAATATTTCATGCACTTCTCAGTTTCTATGAACTAATCGAGAAACATACTCACATGTTCTTTTTTATTTTCGATAAATTCGCTTTTGCAAAGTACATTCGATTTTATTCGATTTGGCTATGCGAATGATGCAAATATTACAATGAATTTCAACTAATATTATGGATATGATTTCTCGGATTTTCGGATGAAGCGTAGTTAAAATTGGAAAACGATGTCGAAAATGATAGGAATGAGGAAATTCGTGAAGTCGATTAATTTGGATTCAGGCAGTATAAAAAAAATCGATCAATATTGTTTCCAGCTGATAATAGAAAAAGTGAGAGAAATGAAAACTTTCTGAGGATTTAAAAAAAAAAATTTTCAAAAAATAGACTGGATTATTTTTGATACGCACTATAAAATTTACATCTTAAATTCATTAATTTTTAGAAAACTTTTGGAATTAAGAAATTTTAAATATTTGTAATTGGTATTTTATTTTTCATCAAATGTCATTTGCTTCAAATATATCTTTGTACTAAAAACTGCAGCCATCAAAACGTGTATTAGAATTAAGAAGAAATGTCAAATCAAAATAATGAAAATTCATCGTTCGTAGAACTTTCAACACTAATTCTGAGCTAAATAGGTGAAGTCAAAATGAAATTTGAGGATTTGATTAGATGGATCACTTGGAAGGAAAATACCAGTGAGGACAAAAAGTGATCATTTGCTGTGCAAATGTGTACATTCTGTTTGATACTTTTTGATAGATGAAGCATTGCTTCAATGCTCAAATATTATACGTTTGATGATATTCAACATATGCAAGCAGTTCAAATAAAAAAATCAGAGCATAAAAGTTATGAGAATCTGATTTGTCTCATATTCCGGTCATGTCTTGCTGATCATGTTCATATTATGTAGCATATCCAGGTGTATGAGGTAAGGCATCCTTACCTCATACACCTGGAACATATTCAAGTTATTTATAAAACTTCTACAGATAACAGCTTGTCCAAGTTATATTTTAAAGTTATTATAAACAAACTTTAATCATTCACCAATATCTATCATTGTCTTTTAATAATGCAGATAAATATTAGAATTTGGAGTATATGCAAATTGCAATTTGTTTTTCATCAAGTATCGGACGATAATTTTTTTCAGAATATTGCCTTCAGAATCCAAGAAGATTTGTAAAGAAATTCAAAAACCCTTAACTTTCTTATTAATGTTCCGGAACTAATGTTAATGTTAGATAAAAAAATTACTTATGTTACTAATCTTTTTGAAGTAATTCAAAAATTTAATGCCCTAATGATAAGAATAAATTCGTTTTACCAATAGATCATTAATAGCCAGGAAAAGAATTTATGACCAACGTTCTTATGATTTTATTGATTTGCACAATAATAAATTAACGGGGAACAATTCACGTATAATTAGACAGCTTGTGTTCGTCACAAGTACGTCATATCTGTAAAGAGTGGCGCACTAAGTTGTGTACGTTATTATATTTCAATTTTGATATAATTGGAAAAAAGTCTTATTACAAACTTAATTAAAAACTCAAAATTTGTTGATTTCAATGTTAACTCACATGTAAATCATTTTGATCTCATATTTTTAGAAAACATCTTGAAACTATTGATACTATTCTGGATAGTTCATGCTAAGCACCAAATTCGGGGCAGAGTTTCTTAGTTTCAGGATACTGATGATCCATGCGTTGTTTGAAAAGTTTTATTGCTATGTTAAATTGCGCTCGAGAATGCTTTTGACGTTTCTTGGCAAGTGGTAGATCTTTTACTGTTTTGATGCCACGATGTACCATAAATAAATCATTCACCAATGCAAATGTATAGTTTTGACGGCACATTTCCCAACGCTGCAAGGACTTATTATTAATTCATTATCATAATACGTTATAAAGTTATATATTTGCTGTGTCAAATATTATTACAAATTTACCTGCTTAAAAAATTTGGTATTTTTTCGAACAGTTGTTAGTTTTCAATTTAATTTGTATCTTAAGCTTGCGAATGTAACTTTTTACATGTAACTTTATTATTCTCTTATTTTTTATATGTCTTACAAAAAGATTTAAGAGAAAAACATAAATTATCTTTCTTAAAGGAAAAAATAACAACAGTTCAATTACTATAAAGGGATGATGAAATGAAATGATTGACTAATTGGTTGATGAAGTGAGTGGCTAATTGAGTGGATTGTTTAAGTCAAATACTCCAGATAGCAAGTAAAGATAGTGTTTTGAGAGGAAATGTATAGTACTAAAGTTATCTTAATAACATTAAATTTAATTATTTTCGTTAACGAAATGATTTCTTTAAGACTTAAGGTAGCTTTCTAAACTTAAAAGTGTAGCGTGATTAATTATCATTCACCATCTTTAATGATAAGCTAAGTCATTATATTCTATTTGGGGAAAATCCTGTTGACTTCCTATGAACTAAAGGAGTAAATGTATTTATTTAAAGTTAACACTAAAAACACAAAGATTTGAAAAAACCATTCCTACACCATTTAAGTCTTTTTTATTTCTTCATTTATAATATCTTAAAATAAGTTTGCATGCATTTAACCGTTACTTTTTTTTCGCTTTCGATATTTCTATTTTTTCTAATTAGTACATAAGCAATGAAAAATAAAATAACTTACAAGAACTGTATTATCACGCAATGAAAATGGGAAATTTTCATCATGCAATGGTATGGTATTAAGGGAAACAAACTGGGGTTCCCAACCACGTCGTGAGAATCTGAAAAAAAAGTGGGTCAATGTTAGCAGATTTTTCTGCAGTTTACATTTATTGTAACTTGTGAGCTGTTTAAAATCGCTTTAAAAGAAAGTTTCTTTTTATAAAAGTTTTGAAAAAGTTAATTTATAAAAAAAATATATTCTTCAAAAAAAAAACATTACTTTAAAATAGAATTTATATTGACTTCCTGTTTGTTCTCTTGTTTATTAAACCACTGATCCAAATGTGGAATGGTATGTTCTTTCATATTGTACCGAACGTGAAATTCTACTGCTAATCCTTTGAAAAATAATTCTCGTAGTTCTGATTTATTACGTGGCATTCTAAATGATAAACATTTAAAGTAGTTACGTTATAGTGTTATATTTATATAATTTACAAGTTTAAACAAAGTGAAAAAAAGTACAATAGAGCTTAAGTTTTTGTTTCAAAAAGGAAAATGATAAAGTGATTCAATCAACATTTCATAGGATTATAATAACAAAATTAATAATAAAAAGAGCCGACTTGGCTTGCATCTTTTTTCTAAGCAAATAAACCTCTAAGATTCTACGATATATTTGTAAGAAAAAAGTGGAAATTTCAAAAAAAAAAAATTAAGTTTTGTATATCAGAAGGAAAAATTATTTTAAATTTTTTAAAAATATATGTTAGGAGAAATGCACTGTATTCTGCATGGTAGTGAGTTGTTACGGTAGTTTCAATTAATTAATCAATTGATTGTGTGATAACATAATTCATCAGACATTATAATATTTAAAATAAGGCAAAAAAAAAAAGTTTACACAAATGTACCTATAACCTACTGCTTAATGGTATCGTTTACTTCAAATATTCGTACAACAAGTGCTGTTTTTGGATTGCGCGTCAATTGATTTTGTGCAAGTGCACACATTCTGGATTCAAATTTTTCAGGAAAAATAAATTCCGAATCGCTAATTAATATATATTTTGATTTCACAAACTAAAATTAAGGAAATTATGGAACTATCAAAAAAATAGCACAAATTTAAAAATTAAAATAATGAATCCATTTCAAAACTGTACGCACTGTTCACCAATTCAGCATTCGTATCCAATTAACACTTAGTAATGTAATAATTCCATTGAAATGTTTATCTCTTACTTACTTTTACTTTGCTAAATATTTCTATCAAAAATTATTTCAATAAATATACTTTGCTTACCATCCTTGCTACATTCCGTGCTACATTAATAGGATATCGCCATCCGCTGTTTGTTTCATTCAATTTATCAATTACATCTTTTTTGCATCCATATTTAGACCGGAATAACACGTGAGCACTTAATTTATAGAGCACGTGAGAAGGAAAGTGTGACAACTGAAATCATAGAAAGTTAAAAAAATTTGAAAAAGCTGTCATAGAGTAAAATTAATTAAAATCTTGTGCTCTTAATTGATCTTAATATTACCCAATCACATGCAGTTAAATTTAATTTGAAAATTTCGTTAATTTTACCGTTTTTTTAATGTTTTCTATCGTCTTATAAACCTGTACTGATGGTATTGCTACCATGAATGTCACTGGACCATCCCATGATTCAAGCTAAAACATTACAGTAGATGAATTGTTTCTTGAGCTCTAAACAAAAGTTTTTCAATCCTGTGGTTAAAACAAACAAAAAATAAAATTTAAGGAATGAATGCAATTGCATGAAATTGTTAGCTTGAAGCTAATTATTTATTTAAGCAAAATTAGTTTTTTCTTTTGTTTGAGTGTAACAATCATTCGATCAATTTCTCCTTTTTTTTTTTTGCTTCACCTTTTCATACCAATCAATCAAAACAGCAATCCATCATATTTATTACATTTTGAAATAGTAGTCTTACTGTATAAGTCAAAGTGTCATTTTATAATGTGTTCAATTTAATTTTCTAGTTTTTGTAAAGCAACTACAAGATCTATGATATGTGGAATTAAATCCATGAAAATAATATTTAAAAAATTTTGCAGTTGTAATTAGCGTTCGCAGTTCATTTAAATTTCAATAATTTATTCTTGAAGTAAATACCTGTTCCAAAATATTATCATTCAAATAGCTGTAGCTGATCTGTAAAACTAGCGTAATCCTTTCAAATATATTCATATTACTTTCCATATCGCTATGGCTCACATAAGGCAACACACAATAATCTTTATATATATATAATCTGAACTTAGTAATGATTATAAAAGATATACACTTACTAAAGATGAAAAATGATAATCATTTATCAGTGAGAAAATTAATTATAAGATAATAACAAAATCAAAAGTTGCCATTGATTCTAGTAATATAAATATAATAATGATATTTAATGAAAGTATTTCTTTTGTTCTATCCATTGTGTTCAAGATAAAATGCTAGCAAAATTATATATTCATTTTCTCATATTTAGTTATAATGAAAAATATATTAAACAGTGCAAATATTTTAGTGAAGTATTATGTATGTCATTTATATAGTGCACATCATCTTTCATAGACAAAACTTATCGGAGCAATATTGTCAGTTTTTTTTTGATTAATTTTAGCTTTCTTTTGAATCATATAAAGTGATAAATCATATAAGCAAATGTAAGAATCATGTAAGCTCAAATGTCAAAATTTAGCGATAAGAAATCATGATTTATAAAAAATATTTAGTAATTTTTTAAACTAAAACATTACGCTAACCGTGAAATATCATTTTCATAATATTGATTACACACTGCAGTACCATCATCCAATTTGCTTATGATAATAACAGTTGAAAAGAATATTAATAAGGCAAAAATAAATCTTCCAAATGCTTTTTGCATTCTTCATTGAAGAAATAATTTGAAATATTTCCCTGTATTTCTGCTATAACTGTAGTTGTTTTCTGAAATGATAATGAAAAACAGTAATATAATTAATAAGTTAGATTAACATTGAATTTAGTAAAACCCGAAAGAAAAAAAAAAGTATTTATCATTTCAAGAAAGAATAAAAATCAGACGAGAAAAATTGAGATCCTCTCTTTGATGTAAATTGTTTAAATTTCTATAACACAAGAAAAAACGAATAACTTTTCAAGCAAACATTTTTACACGAATAAAAATTGCATATTTTATTGAGAAGAAATTTCAAAAAAATTATTTTAATTCTAAAAATTAATGAATTATATTTAGAGGAAAGAATATAGTGATGAGAAAGAAAATTATATTATAAAATAAAAATGAATCATATTTATTCTTTTTACAAGCATTATCATAAGCTTTTCAAAAGATTTAATTTAAACTACTTAAAAAAATATTCTTAGAATGAAGAATAAGGAAATACACATGAATAATTTTATGAGATTTAAAAAAAAAATTGTTGATATCATTGGAATTTTTCTTTTCTGCAGTTTTCTGCAAGAATTCACCAAAGTATCTCATTTAACACTTGCTAATAATGATAACAAAATTAAAGTAAATGATTAAGCTTGTTGGAACCATTAAAAATATAGTTATCTTGTGTATCGTTATTAAAATCAATCATTCAAGAAACGATGTAGCTGCTAATTTTAAAAATTGTAACTAATTGAAATGATTGATTGCATAATTTAATGTAGAAATTGTTGATAGCTGTTAATTAAAAATTAGCGAAATAGTCCAGAGTGCTTGATTTATTTAAAATTTAGATTATAAATATTCGTTTGGAAGTATGTAAATAGGAGCTTAATTTGTTATTTTTAAATATCTTTTGTTGAGAGATGAATAAAATTGATTCAAAATTTTCAAAATATGAAATAGGAAAAACAAGTTTGCTATTAAATATATTTTAGATAAACTTATAAAATTATAACTGAAAGAAATCGAAAATGATTAATTAAGTGAGAAGTTTCAGTGAATTTTGTATTCATTTATTAAATTAGTTCTTTTGTCTTGTTTCGCTTTAATGAAATATTCAAAATAATTCCATCATAACGTACATTTTGATAATTTCGCTTATAAATTAGAGAAAAAAGATTTCTTCTCCTCCCTTGTACTGTGCAACATTTGGTGACACTGAAAATATTTTTCTTCCGTCATCTTCAAATTTTTCATTTGTTTTTTTTTTTTTTTCTGCTTTTAGTAGAAAATGGAAATGGATTTTCTGTTATATGTTTAAATATTCAATGTCTATTTTAAATTGAATAATTTTTCTAAAAAAAGTGTAATATAACTTATAACCAAAAGTAATAGCATAACAAGTTTCAGTAATGAGATAGGACTAAATTCATAGATTCAACTAAATTCGATAGGTTAAATTCTTTTTGCAACTAAATTACTTTTAACTTACATAATTTTAAGTCATAATATGATGAGAAATTAACAATAAAATTAAAGCATTGACAGTTACATCTCATTACCTTATTCCAAACTTTTGGAGCACTATAAAAACATGGCATAGATGAAAAAGATGAATGTTAAAATTTTTGATCTTTTAGTTTGAAAATTTTTTAGATGAAAATTAATTCACATATTTCATATCTTATTTTTCAGTTTATTTTCTCAATATTATTAATCTAATGCAATAATCTTTTGATTAGTTGTGATTAGTCAACTTCTTCACCTAAAACAAAAATTCTAACCGAAATTTCTGAGTATTATTTCAATAGGAAAATTAAAGTCTACTCTAGCAAAAACTGAAGAGATAAGAATGATTCAATTTTTTTTATAGATTGTGATAGTTGGAATATATTTACATAATATATTAAAAACAAATAAAAAGAACAAGTGCTGTAGAATATAATAAGACGAGGTTTTTTTCCCTAATAATTTTCCCTAATAATCTTATTATAAAAACATTTGATTTTTTACTTTATTGTTTTTCTAATTTTTGAAAATTAATTGCTAATTATCTTATAAAAGAGTAGAGAGAATAAATACAGATTGGTGATAAGATGGAAGGCATTATTTTCATATATTGGAAGGTATGGAAATTTGAGAAGTACGAAATTTTGTCCAAATTAAAAATCAGAATTCAAAAAAGTTGTGCATGTGTATTTGCTAGAGAGATCTAATTTTTCTTTCACATAATACATTATGTTATTGATGTATTTGAAGAATTGAGATTTTTAAAATAATCGTATGAATTAATTCGTCGATTATTCCTAAACACTTATGGTACAATTTTTGAATGCTAATTTTCCACTAATCTTATTAATTTTACTTTAAAAATGATATTTTGTTTGCTTTTCGTTTTTAATACTTCAGAAAAATCAATACTCATATGCATTTGACAAGTAAAATTTCATTTGCTGCTTGTTTCGAAAAATATGTAAATGGAGTAATTAACCAGATAATATGGTCATTAGGAAAATTAATTTATTGTTATTGATCATGTTTTCTCGATATTACATTTCCACAATATTAGTAAAATGATAATGTGATAATGACTGATAGGCGATAACTTTATAAAATGTGTGAAGCAGTATGTTAATTTGTACTTAATGATATTAAATAATCAATCTGAAAGAAAAAGGGATAAGCAAGTGAGAAACGTAAGCTTAAATCTTAATAAATTTGTTATGCAAGAAAATATGAACAATTAATTGATTATGAAATTAGTTGAATTTATCAATGATGGATTAAAAAAAAAAACTCATAAAAATTGAATGCCTAAAAATATTACGTAAGCAATGACAAGATAAATAAGGAAAACTACCATAAAAAAAAGAGAAAAAAAAAAGATTTCTTTTTTTATTGATTTCTGATTAATACAAGATTAAAATGAAATATATTTTGGTGTTGAACCATTTAGACAATTGGAAAAAATGACTTAGTTATCTTTTCTAATCTTTTTTCTCTCCTTTTTGCCCTCAGTTTTTAAGAATTTTTCAATTTTAAAATCTACAAATTTTTCCAACAATATATGAATTGGTAAAAAGTATTATAAATACAAAAATAGACTAAATTTTCACAGTGGTACAGTAAATCTGAAAATGACTGACATATCATAAATTTTAATCAGTTTCGTCTTTCTTTAAGTTGAATAAATAAAGAAATAATCATAACTAAAGCTAACCTTTTTGTGATAAATTCAGCTAAATTTGCAACAATGTTCAAGTTGTTTATTTCAAAAAGTTTTACTTAACATCATTTATAATTCCAATAATAAACATAAATTTGCTAAATTTAACTCTTTTGGATAGTTTCAGAAATTTTTTTCAGTCCACTGCATTGTTACTTTTGAACATATAAAATCGATTTATATATAAATTGTTTTTAGTATTTCCTTAGTTTATCACTCATAATTCACATACTTGCACTGATATTGATAAAACATTGATAATGTGTTTCTATAATGGCTAAAGCAACAACACTGAGTTTTGATCTACTTGTTATGTGACATTTGGAATATGAATATTTGAATTAAATTGTTGCTATTAATTTATATTGTGAATCAGCTGAATGCTAATACAACCTTGCAATTCCTCGGTAAAAACGTTTCAATCAAGTGCAAAAAATTTATAAGAATTAAGAATACTGAATTAGTTACATTGTTTGATTTCCAAAAAAAGAAAGAACATTAAAAATAATTATTTTTGTATTTATCAATAACAATATGATGACATTTGAGTAAATGTTATTTCATGAACTGACGTATAATTCCGTGAATATCTTTGAGTCAAAAATTAAACTCAAATTTTTCATTCATAATTAATTGGGCTATATGAAATAATATAGCGTCTATTTTTATTTATAAAATAAAATGTAGAAATTTAAAAATATTTATAAAATTACTGTTAAAGCTGAAATTCTCGGAAAATGCAAATCTGCTTTAATTGTAGATTTGAAACATTATAAGTAATAAATTCATTTTAAATAGTGAAAATCTATTTTCTTTGATTCCAAAAGGTTGCAGAAATTATTTGCAAGAAATATTAGTGGAAAAAAAGAAACTTATAGCAATTTTTATTTTAATAAAAAGGAATTAAGTCGTTAGATGAGAATAAAAATAAGTGTTAAAATTTTGACATTAGCAAAATTAATCAATTAAACAGTGAAATTAACTTTAACAATTGGACAGAGAAACAATGTAAACTAAAATATCAAAGATCGAAATTTTAATATGAATTGTGAAAGTTAACAAAAATTTTTGTCTTTTGTTTTTTTCTTTCTTATCGCCATAAAAAACTTATGAAATTAAATTAGAATCATTATTATAATTGAATGATAAATCATTATCACTAATATAAATTGATGAAAGAAAAAGAAATATAAACTTTTTATTTGTTTAGCAAACAGAAAGCAAACGTTACCATAATTGTGTAAACACAAGAAAAGCAAATTTTTTTTCCAATAAATATTAGTTATGGCTGATAAATTATCATCATGCTATTCGAATCATTATAGTAGTCGAACTATAAATTTATTTTTTTTAATTGTATTTTTTAGCCAAATAATTAAATAATAATATTATATTAAATTTTACTTAAACACTGAAAAAGCATTCATCTTAAATTTTTTAGGAATTAAAAAACACTGTCGTATTTCACAAAGATTTTTCAAGAATTAAAAAATTCCTCCGAAGAAATTAAAATTGTAAAAGTTTGATTTGGTTGCTAAACATATATTAACACAAAATGTTTCATAATAAATTTGAAAAAAATTTGTTTTGCTAATGTAAATAAGCACAAATATTTTTTTTTTGGCAATGTAAATATAAATATTTTTAAGATTTTAAATAAGAGATAAAATCTAAGATTGCCGAAAATCAAATTTCAAATTCTTTTCGAAATTCTTTTTTTCAGAAGTTAAAAAATCCAGCAAAATTAGCTTGTTAATTAGTTCATTTGTTACAGAGTAACTTTTAGCTTCTTCCTTGCATATAATTTTTTGGTTTAGAAAATAGAAGAAAAATAATTGCTGAAGAGTTTAACAACAAAGAAAAGGGATTTCCTTCAATCTTTTCGAATTTAACCATCAGAATTGGCCAATTTTCATCAGTTGATATAAAGCTCTGTTTATTTACAACTAAATGATATTAAAAGGATAAAATGATTAGCGAAGGAAGGTTAATCGCTGTATATCGTATTTTATCTAAACAAAAGAAAACACAAAAACTTCAAAAAAAAAAAAGGATCGAAACTGCAATTTAATAGATCAATTAGTAAGTAGTATATGTTTTCAAATCATCAATATTTTATCCTCTTTAAACACCTAGCAATGATTATTTGATTTATATCAGCGAGTTATTTAAATAGAACTTTTTAACTATCTGAAAATATCAAAGTATTGATTAATAATTGAATATCAATGATAAATCACCAAATTTTTTCTTTTTGGGGCACTTCTTTCTAAATTATTTTTTACCATTTTTAAATATGTATATTAAGCTAAACGAAAATTTAATTTTGCATTGTTGGATTAATGCCATATTCATCATGGCGATCATATTATCAAATTTCTTGTTTAATTAACAAGGAAATAAATAATAATTATAACAATTAAATATTAAAATATAAGTAATATTAAATCGATCAATTTTCTTTGATAAGAAAAAAATCTTATTTTTGTTTTACTAAAATTAATTTAAATGACTCATAATATTCTTACTTATATTCTCACTGCAATATTCTTGCACTCGTTTTTATCATTTATTTTCATTCCTTCATTTATCGATCATTTAATTTTTAACAATAAATTTAAAAAAAATTAATAGTAAGGAAATTGTATAAATGAATTTTATATTTTTATTAAAAGGTAGTTTATGCAGAAAAGAAATTACTATTTTCAAATGTGTTAAGCGAGAATACAAATTTTTCTTTATTTGCACAAATTTTTTATTGGTGTAAAAAAAAATTTTTCACCCTCTTATTTCTTTTATAAATCAAAATTTGACTTTATAAATTTATGTAAATATTTCTTTCGATTGGAAAATTAATTTTCCTATTTAATATGCCATAAAAATTTTGATTCCTTGCAATAATTTTTAATAAAGTGACTATTATATTTAAAAGTTGAGTAATTATTTAGCGCAAATTTTATTAAATAGTGATATTAAGACATTTGAAGACGATAATTACAGCATATGTAATTATGAAAAGTTATTATTTATAAATTGTACTGCTAATTTGTTCTTATTAGAACTGAATTGATCATTTTAATTTACTGCTTCAAATATAAATCTCTTTTTATGAATAATATATTTATCAACCTAATCAAATTTTTTAATAGTAAATGAAAAGAAAAAAGAAATTGTAAAAAAAAATTGAGTTTTTAACATTGAAAAAATCAAAATAACTAAAATTAATGTTAAAAATGTATCAATTTGCTATTTTCATTAAAATATTAACTTTAGAAACTTGTAAGCTTATTATTTACATGTATATATATACATATATAAATTATTGTTGGATAATATAAACAGAAATGTCTGTGATTTACGATTAAAAAAAAATAGAAAAAAAACAGATAGATTTTCGAAATTATAAAAAATTATAAACAAGATTTTTTTTTTTTTCAACAGGAATAATCATAAACTCGTTTTTGAATTATTGTTGAAAAGCTATTTAAAACGTTTATTTATTATAGCTTTTATTATTTTTTGCTTACATAGAAATCGGTAGTTATAAACAGTAATTATAGCATTTGTTTTTTTTTTTTTTTTTTTTCAGACCGTATTTCCTTCCTTTTCACTTTTAAAAATTTTCATTTATATGGTACAGAATTATTTATTTATTGAATGTAAGTCATAAAAAGAATGAATTATATTTAAATAAACATAAATTATTAATTCATAAGAATAATGAAAGAAAAAAAGAAACAAAGCAATATTATACAAGTTTAGAGATGAAATTTCAATTATTATAAATCATCCATTGATTGAATAACTATATAATTCTTTTAAAGGACAAAGTTAATTTATTTATAGATAATACTTGTTGTTTACTCATAGCATAAGAGATTTATCCCAAAAAAAAAGAAAGTATTATACATTATTGAATGTTACTAATTTATTTTTTCGATTTAATAAAACTAATAATACTAATTCCATAAACACCAATTTAATTGATACCTTTAAAAATAACCTAATTTACTTTCTATTCCTACTAAATTGTTTACTCATTATCGTTACTTGCGGATGCGAAAAAAAAAAAGAATTGAATAAGTGGAATGCATTAAAACAGAATAAAACATATACGTATCATGACGTTGCTAAATATAAAGATAATCATTAGCATAGTATTAGTCAAATCCTTTTCATTTAATATTAAATAATTGATTAGTAGCAATAATTTAGTAATTAAATTAATTTATGATCAATAAAGATATATATATATATATATTATATTAAAAAAGAAATTAAAATAAGATTGAAAATGAAAACAATATTTTTTGTTGATGAATGTACTTTACAATTGATGATGGCATTGCATAAATTGGTTGATTAACCAAAGGATCACTACAAAAGCGAAAACGAATGAAGGGATATTGCAATTGTTTATTGGATTTTTTTTTTTTTTAAACTGTAATATCAGATTTATCTAAATGAATAGACAAGTATAAATGTTTTCAGCAATGATAACGATAATGATAATGATAGTGATGATAACAATGATGATATTTGGATGGATATAACGAAATGAAGAAGTAAAGATGAATTAATGCTACTATGCATAATGAAAGATGAAAAGAATAATGGATGTAGTTGGTACAAATAAAGTTGAAACACTAAAAAATGTAAAACGATAAGGAAAACGGAAAAAAAAGAGAAGGCGTGGAAATGGGAAATGATTAATGTTATGAATAAAGTTGATAAGAAAAATTCAAACAAATGAAATTAATAAAATCATACTATTGATCAATTAAATTGCAACACTAATTAGTTGAATAATTAATTGCAAATTAAACTTATAAATAGTTTTGTGATTTTTTATAATTTGTGAAAAATTTGCTTACCAAATTTATTACAAAATGATATCTCATTAATTATAAATGCATAATGATATTCAAATGAAATAAATCCTTTTCATTTTGTAACAAATTCTTGATAATTAATATTGATAATGCCAATATCATATCTAAGCAATGAAATCTCGTTTATATTATACCATGTGTATGTTCTGTAATATTAAATCTTTAAAAAGTATCAAGCGATATTTATTCAATTTAAATTAATATGTAATATTACATTTTGGTACTAACAGAAAATTGTGATCATATCAAAAAGTCGTAAAATTTGTTATTCTATAAGACCCATAAGCTTATAAAAGTATAATTTTTAAAAAATAAAAAAAAAATTCAAAAAATAGTAAAAGGCAGAATAAAAAGAAAGGATAATATGAGTAAATACGAATATAATTATTGCTTTTATAAGAGGTCAACAAGTTCTCATATCTGATTTTTTTTCAAGTTTATGATTATACTGTGATGAATGAACTGAATAATTTTTTTTTTTCAAATGTGAAAAAAGCGGAATTTTTTTTTACCGAATGTGAAAAACCGAATATTTTCCACCAGTATACTTTCGACGAGTGATTGAAAAATATTCGGTTTATTCATCATTGCATGAATAAACAGAATAAGTTTTTTCATCCATCATCTTTTCAAATTACATCTTTTTCAAAATTCGATGGCTAAAATTTCCTTAATAAGTTATCCTGAATAAAAAAATTTAAAAAAAAATTAAATTCACTCTATCTGATTAGCTAATAATTTATCCATTACCGTTGGATTTAGTTTTAATAAAGTAAACCAAGCAATTTAATCTTTTAGTTCAAATTGTAAAAAAAAAAAAAAAAAAAAAAAAAAAAAAAAAAAAAACAAAAAAAAGAAAAACATTGAAGAAATTAAAATATAACTATTCAAATAAATTAGGTAATTAAATTGTATCATTTTGATTTAAATTTTATAAAGTACATCGAAGAGATTAAAATATAATCAATCAGTAAATAAATTTGATAATTAGTTATCATTTTAATACACCAATTAATTTATAGAAAATTTTTTTATCTGTAATAAAACTGATGCATAGGATGAATACATAAATATGGGAATGAATTGGAGCTTAAAATAGTGAGAACAATTAAATTTTCATTCATAAGTATGAGTGGGGTTGAAAACGGTTTTCAAAAATTGTTGCGTTTAAATCATATAATTGTTGTTATTTACAATAATACTTAATAACTGGATAATTAGATGATTGGCTGATTAATATATTACTTTTAATCAGTTACTTAATTATACATGTTTTCTTTTAAATAAATATATTTGCATGGATTGGATTCAGTTACTTTTATTTTTTACTACCTAGTTAGTCTTTTCATACAAAATGTGTTTCCATATATTCTCACTTTTTAAACAATTTATTTTATTCCTAAAAAATCCTTAACCTTAATACTTATTTTCAGTCTAACACTTCAGTATTTTCATTGTTAAAATAAAAATAATTAGAAAATAGTTGTCGTTAAAATAAAAAAAAAAAAACGTTTAAGTAATCAAATTTAGCAATATTTATGAAATGTAAATTACTACGGTGATTTATTTTTTCTGTTACTGAAAAAAATTTCAAATCTTAATTAAGTAATCGGTCATATTATCAGGTTGTATTCAAAAAGCAATAATGCGGATTTTTGATGAATTGATTTTGAGCAAAGTATTTTATAAGAAACTAATATTATGAATAATTATTCGTATGCTGAAAAATTATTTTAAATTAATTTGATGTATTTTAATTGATCGTTTAAAAAAGAAGAAATTTTGTTGCACATTTTGAATTTAAGTCACTTACTCGTTAAACTTTCTGTTATTGTCAATTTAAATTGTTTCTAATAAGTTTATTTAATTAATTCATCTCCGTCGACAAAATCAATCTGCAATGCTCTGATTCCTGCATAAAAGTACAAAATCCTTAATTATACGTAAATTAAGTAATCCAGTTTTACGTATGACGTGAATGAAATTTCATTACTAACATATAAGAAAGATGAAAAAATCTTTAAATTTTAACTTTGAAAAAAAAGAAAAATAATATCGAAAAGATTGTGATGAGTGTAATTTATGCAGTACAGAAGTAAAAATCGTTTTATTAAAATACGATTTTATGTATTACAAAATATCATAAAAGAATTTTCAGAAAAGAGGGAATGAATCTAATCAAATTGAAATATTTATTTTTATAGTTTAAAAGAAGGTACAATACACATTTAATAAAAATTATGGAATATTTTAAGGAGAAAATAAAAAATACACAAAAAACAAACAATTTTGTTTGTTTTTTTTTAAACTATAAAAAAAGAAATAAATGAAATATAAAAATTATTTATCATTTTCATTCCATCATACAAACATTAGAACTAGCTATTGTGACTTAAAAAATATATTTGATGCAAGCCAGATTAAAACACAAAAAATTTTGAATTTTAATTTAAATGAAAGTTATGAACAAAGCAATGAAATAATAGTACGTTACAATGGTGTATTATTATTTTATTGTTTTACGTCATTCTTCATTTTTGCTCCAACATTCAAATATGAGAACTATTTAATAATTAGGTAGAATGCACAGAAAAAATAATGATAAGTAGCATCACAAATAATTTAGCATCTTTCAAATGTATAAAATTAGAATTATTAAAAAAAATGAGAAAAAATCCGAGTATTATAGGGCACATATTAATGAGCAAACAATATTAATAATAATTATTTTTCTCTTAAAAAGATTGACAAATGTCAAATTCGCTCCATATTAATCAAAAAATAAGAATTGCCTCACATCAAATACATAACTGATAAAATATTCTATAATAATAAAAAACAAATTGCACAAAAATTTTGCAGTATCATTTCTAAAGTTTAAAATTTCATTTGAAACACTTAATTTTTTTAAAAATGCTAAACACAACAACAACATTTAAAAATTATGACATATGAAATGAGAAAGGAAAAAAAAAGTTGAAATATGTAGTGGTTCTAAACTTTTTATACTTTACTAAACTTAAGACCAGATTCCTCACTGCTATAGCAACTTTGACAATGAAGCTTAGAATCACGGACCCGAACATCGGTACCACGTGTTCCATTTCCCAATGTCATCTTACAAACATAACATCGGAAGCAACTCAAATGGTAAAATAAATTTAGCGATTCGATAATCATTGCAGCACCACGTCCTATAAAAGATTAAAATTTTATAAATCATTTCATATATTTATATCTATTATAAAGTTTTTCTAAAAAAAAAAAAAAAAACATCATTTTATTACAAAATTATTATTGTAAATCTATGATTACATATATATTTCTTTCATATGTTTATAATAATAAGAATAAAAAATACAGTAACTAAATTTGAAATGAATAACCTAATCATATTGTTACGAAAATATCGATGTTATTAATAATAATAATAATATGTTAGCATGAATTAATTTATTCTAACTATATGATCATTGAAATATACATATAAATATCAGTTATAAGTGAAAGTAGTAATAATATTCAATTATTATTTGGCTTGATTCAACTTATGCTAGTATAAAATAACGATATTTTTGTTTAGCTTAGACAGATACAACACAATTATAATTAAAATATTTATCATGCAAATAGCAAAAGATGAAAAATAAACAAGCCTTGCAGTAACATTTATGCAGACAGGTAAGTTCCTTTTTTTGCAAAACAGTAACAAAAATGCATGCAAAGCTTAAGAAGCATATAGTATTATATATATATATGGATGACACAAATGCAGTTTCATATTTAGAAGTGTACGTCATGTTTACAGTTTACTAAAATATATGCATAAGTTTTGCAAAAAAAAAAAAAAAAATATGTAAGAAATAAAGAACAATAAGGTACAGAAGAAAAAAAACGCACACAAAAAACAAATAATTTTTGTGCCATCTAAAATAATTATGTAAAACTTTCTTCTATTTTTTTGACGAAAAAAAAAGTTAAAATAAGAAAACAAAATTAATTTATAAAAATTTTCAAAATGCAATATTAATAACAAGCATATAAAGTGTTGATTTTTTAGGCAAAGAAAAAAATGTTATTAAATTAATTTTCTTTTCAAATAAAACATAAAGGTTAGACTTGATGAATTTAGAAAAAAGCCTCAATGATGAGAAAATTTTTATTAAAATAAAGCATTTCTATGTAAAAACAAATATGGCAAAAAGGTTTTTTTAAGCACAAAGTTTTGTGAAATAAAGTGAAATTTAAATTAATCATTCAATAAAATTATCATGAAACTTGCCAAGTTCCATACTACAATGTGAGCAATGATGTTTGCCACTTACTGATAATAACGGTTCATCTGTATTTGATGAAACTTTGTTTATTTTACGACTGCTTGGCTCATCTGACTAAAAAAAAAACAGTAAACATAAACAAATCGTAATTGTTTCCGAATGATTATCTACGTAATCAATTTAATGCTAATTCATATGATATGATTTTAATGTTATTAATCTAGTAACCAATTCTGATATTACTTAATTTATACTTAGATGAACATTTAAAAAGCATTTAATAATTTAATTTGGAAATGAAGCTTATGCAGCAAGAAAGGAAAACAAAATTAATTGTTGAAATATCTTTATGTGACAATCAAACTTAACTTATCTAGTTCTTCTAATGATAATTACTTTTTCGACTATCTCCCTCGAATATACATCATCATAAATGTGAATTTCCTCAGTTATTTAATTAAATATTTTGGTTTTGATAACTGCAACATTTCAAACAAAACTGTTTGAAATTGACTACAAATAAGCTAATCATATTTAGAATCTATTAAATGAATAAAGCTAAATTCTTTAAAATAGATCAAGGAAATATTTCAATATTTCATTCTTTTAATTTTATTAAATAAAAAGTATTTACCATATTAGCTCTGTTTAAATCTGATTCTATAGATCGATTATTCTCGGATGATCTCTTCGATTGGTCAGCGGACAAAACATTTTCGATACCTGAACCGGATTTCTTTATTCTTGTCTCTTCTGCATATAATAAATTCCTGGCTATTTTTTTGCTCCCATGACGTGAACTAAAAATAATTTAAATCTGAATATGAGGAAAAAATAACAATAGCCAACTAAAATTTAAATTAACTAAATAAAGAAAAAAAAAAAGGACAAACTAAATTGCTGCCAAATTTGGTGCTAAAACAATATTAAATCGAAATGAAATTCTAGTCTGAAAAAATAATTTAAAATAAAAGAACAAACAAAATTTTCTAATATAAAAATTTCAAAAAGAATTGAAACTAGCCTATGATGAGTTTCAGTGCCTTTATTTGGACTAACTTGAAACTTTAAATCTTCATCAAGTTTATTACGACATTCCGGATCACCAGGACTTGGTAAACGTTGTTGCTCGACAATTTGACGCCATTCTCGGGAATCCTGAATGTTCTGATATATATAGCACTTATCAATACATCAATGTCGAAATATTAATTTTTGTTAAAATCATTCTAAACAACTACGGCATAAAACTTATTTTTAAGGTGTAATATATATGTATGTATATTTAGTAAGCTTATGCAAATCAGTACATATAAAAAATTATTATATAATCAGTAATATAGAAATGCATAAAATAATTACTAATTTACGAATGATCGAAATATATTATTATTTTAAAACATTGCAATATCGTTTTGCTGCGATGCTAAATGAGTAAAAATATCGATTACTGACATTTAATTATGATTGATAATAGAAAAAAAAAAAATAAAAAATGGACACATATCATTTTATAACTGAAATGAAAAATATTAAGGATGAATTGATATTATTTTTACAAATTTTAATATATTTTTTAATGTGTATTTCACCTAGAATATGTTGAGGGAAAAAAAAAAAACTATAAACTATTAAAAAATATATATTCATGAAATGGAGGAAATAAAGTCGTATACTAAATGAAGTACTTTTCTCTTTCATTTATTATTTTTAAACTACAATCAAAAAAAAAAAAAAAAAAAAAAAAAAAAAACGAGAACTAGCAAAACAAATGTGAAAGTTGTGCACTTTTGTGGGAGCGTTAGCAAAAATGAGAAATTTTCATGTTTTATCATATCTATTATCAACATACATATATATCATCTTCAATATACGAAAATACTTTGCAAATATTTCAGCGATCTGTTCGAATGTTAATATTGAATTGGTGACAATGACAAAAAAAGTGATAAAAGAATAAAAAATAACAATGATGATAAAAGTTCACTAAATATAAAACAAACTTTTAAAGACATTTTTTTACAGTTTTTCTTCTTTCGAGAGTTAACTATTTTTATTTTATTTCATTTATTTATTTATTTTTTGAATTATGCGTTTGCCATTTATGCAAACATACCGTTGACAAAGTCTTCATCTGTCCACTACTACTATTTGTATTGCCATCAGGTATTATCTCATTCCTCTAAAATTTTATATTCATTATAGTTTTCATTATAAAAATCATTAAAATATTGTGAAAATAAGCAAAACTTTTCCTTTTTATCAAACTCAAACTTAAAATTTTACTTTAAACATTTAACCTGAATGGCTGATTTGGTAGCAAATGAATGATTGCATGGTACCACATAACCATTTCGTCGATATTCACCACCAATGTTTCTTGGCAATGACATCGTTCTTATTTCATCTTTTTTCATCCAGTAACTTATCTAAAATAAACTTTTTTTTTTATGAAATTAAATTTAAGAAGAATAGCAAATAACATTGTATGATTTTTCTTATTCAATTATGATCAATTTATAATAAACATTTTAAATGATTTAAAAATGCATTTTACAATGCGCCGGAATAAAAATGAAACTTAGTCAATTTAAAGATGTATTAATTTTAGAATAAGTAAATGATTGTCGTAGAATTACTGCTAAACAAAAAGTAATATATGATATGTGTTGATTAATGAACTGATGACTTGGTCAGTCATATAAAACAGAAGAAACAACAAATTTATAAAATATAAAAAAATTTGTTGCAAATTACTGATAATTAAAAGAAATACATAGCATGAAAAAAAAAAAAAAAAAAGCATATTTGATATTAACATTATTTTATCTGACGAATTTGTTTAAATTTGAAGATACAATTTATTGCAGATAAAGTAAAATGAATGATGATAATGCTATGAGTGATGATTACCTTATGTTGTATTGGTGATGTTGTAACACTGCGAACTGGAGTTATATCATAATTACGGAGTACAAGTGGTACTTCACCATCATCCTCACTAGTGAACAAATTCGTAAAACCATCTACATCGCTTTCTAAAATATGCTATTCGTCATTTACGTTTATGATGTTGGTTGAACTTAATTTATACAACCATTCAGTAAATGTATAAATGTGAAAGAATACAATAAAGAGATCTGCCTAATTTGTCTTAATCATTACTCTTTTCCATTCAAATCAACCGTCGGTTTGGTTTATGAATAATTAATGATAAATAGTATAACAATAGTATTAGCGATAATAATAAATTATCATTATTAATTTTTATTTATTATTATTAGTCATTATTGTTGCTTATTATTATTAATAACAATGGTGATAATGATAATAATAACAATAATAATAGTAGTAATAACAGCAATAATGATGATACTTGACAGTGGAAAGAAAACAAGCAGAAAGTAAATGTGTTAATTAATTAGCTGATCACTGATCATAAAAATATGCAAAAAGCCCATGAAATATGGAAAAAATCTGTTGCAGAATTATCAGCATTTTTCTTATAACATCCAAGTTTTGAAAATTATTCATTCCGATATGGTAATTATGATAAATCTAGACCTCGTCTGGAGAAGCTGGAACTATAAGCAGAAGCACCATCATCCTGATTATAACCGGCATCAGTCTTCCGTTCCACTTCCGGTATAAAATCAGCTAATTTACCAGGTTTTGGCTTATCATGCAATGATGTGACACGATAATCTGGATCACCTCCACCAGCAGTAATAGAGCATGATGTACTACTAGCCAATGATGTACGACTGGAAAAACGTTCACGTGAATGTCGCATTGCATATTTTCCACCTAAGTACGCCATTCGTGAATCATCATCATCCAGAGTTGAAATTGATGACAAAACTGAATTGCTACGCATAACAATTCCATCTTTCACATTATGTGTAATAGGAGCAACAGTAGTAGAAGTAGCTGAAAGGAAAACAAAAGTAAATTAAGAAAATATTTATGACAATAATTCTGGTACAATTTCCTCGAAATCAGAAAACTCTCGAGATTTAAATGTCTGTTGCAGATATTTCGTTTTTAATCCAAAAATTATGCTCATTCATATACCACATCAATACTTAGATGACTATTAAAATTGTTCAGAAAAAATGTAAGCCTCAAATTTATGAATAAAATAATTCATTGCAAAATTAGTTGTGTTTTTTTCTGTTTTTCCTGTTTTTTTTAATTTGATTTTTGAAATTTAATTCTTTTTTAGCTAATACCTTCATTCTATTCTCTGATTCTTTCAATACTTTCTCGTATGAATATTAAGTATTTACTTGTAGCTGTCGGAAATTTATCATTTTCTGGTTGTTTATTGATATTTCCGGTTGACCATTTACGTGTTGGAGAACAATGTTTTTGCTTTCGAATTCCTTTGCAGTTGCTATTTTTAGTAGTGCATTTATCACCAAATAATGCTCGTTTTTGATCAAAAGAAATTGTTGATCTTTGATCGACTGATGAAGGATTTTCAGCTGATGATATTCGTGGACATAAAAAATAAAACAAATAATAATACAAATAATTTGTAAAAAATAAACTAAAACAAATAAAATTAAAAAAATAATTTATTTCAAAATATTGCTAATTCTTCATTAAAAAATTACAACCAGCGATATATGATTAGTTTCTTTGATTTCTAGTTTCGAAATATCGCTAATTCTTTTAAGCAAAAATTTACTAACATGAAGAATGCGATTACAAATTAATTAATACTTTGATTCATAATTTACTAATCAAATCAAGCAATTTTTTCTCTTTTCTTTTTTTTTTTTTTTTTTGCTAATTAATAGTTCCATTAATGATTAGTGAATTGCTCATGAGGGGCAGATGTTTTATGGAAATTAAAAATTAAATCATTTGTTTACTTAATTTCCGAAACAGTTTTCCTATTTCAAAACGAATAATTTTACTTTTAATTTTTGCAATCTAAATGAAATATCATGAAATCAGTACCAATTACAGCATTATCAGATCGTCGAATTTTTAATTCGATAGTTCCAATACGTTCTGCTTCATGCAACATCCTCACGATACACTGGTAATATCTATCCAGTACTGATTCACCATTTATGCTTAATAACAAATCACCAACCTGAATGTCACTTTATTTAATTTTAGCACTTTTTTCGACTATCAATTTAAACATTTTCATTTGATTAGAAATGAAGATTGAATTTTTTTTTTTATATTTTTAAAAGATGAAATAATTTATATAATCTTCCTGCAAAAGATTTCATATAACTTTTTCTTTATTCAATAAATTATGTTATTTAATTTAATTATTCTATAAATTATGGTTGGGAAGGATGGAATTTCAAATTATTCAAAGTATCTAAAAATATCTTTCGTAGCAATCAAAATTACCAATTTTTTAGAAAACTGAGTATTGTAGATTAATTTTAGCTTTTGGAATAAATAAGCTTATATATCGGAGAAGTTATAATAAGTTGCGAAAAAAAAGAACAAACCTGTAATCCAGCTTCATCAGCAGGTGTTCCTACAATAACAGCATCAATTTTCACAGGTGCATTTTTATCTTTACCACCGGCAATTGTAAAGCCAAAATATTTCCTTGTATCATTTCCATTATCATTACTCAAACTGATCTTCACACTAATCATTTCACCAGTACCATTTTGTTTCTAGGAAATTTAGAGGTGAGACGAAAATATTAGTTTAAAGTTTCAGTTTTTTTCGTCATTAACAATTATTCCTTTTAATAATTGTTATTTTAAAAATTTTCGTTTAAAACTTCGGGTTTAATTCTAAAAATTTTGAATTGCACTAAATGTGTAAAATATAAATTTTGTTCCATTTCTATTATTATTTCGAAATAAATATTAAAAATTTGATGATGGATGTATCAAAATTGGTTTGTTAAATTTAAATTCTTTAAAATTTCGGCCAAAAGTTCAAATTAAAAACCATTTTCGTATGATTCTTATCGATATTGCTTGGCTGATAAGCAGCACCTGGTTTGTCTTCAAATTGAATATCAACCGTTTTCAGATGTGATTTTGGAACTGTTCCCTACAAAAGTAACGAATAGAAATGAAAAAAAAAAAACGCACAACGGTTGTTTTATTTCTTATTGTATAAGCAATAAAAGAATATTTTTAAAGGAAAAGAGATTTAATGAAATAGCAAAACACGATGATACTTCTGAATTAATCTCAATTTGTTTTTTGTGGTATAAAGAAGAAAAGTGTGAAAATCAGTGTGTAGTATTAATGCATGAGAAAATTTGAAAGAAATTAATTATTAGAAGTAGCTCAATTGTAATGTAATCTAAAATAGTAGTGGAAAGGAAAAGTTTTTTGGCATGATGGACAAAAAAATGCGATATAATTTTTGGATTCAAATGAAACTGCTTAACAAGAGATTGAATGAAAGAAAGGATAGATTTCAAGTATGAATCATTTTTCCTTTTCTTTTATATGATAATTTTAAACTTATGCATGAAAAAGTTTATTGTAAAAATTGCATAGTAGCTAGAACTAACTTTGATGCCTCATTCTCTGCAAAAAATTCAATTATCAAACACTAGTAAACAAGTACTTACTTTTATTTTATTGCTCGAATCATGGAAATGATCGAGCTATGCTATTTAATGCCTTCTCTGAAGTTATTCTCAGTAATTAAAACCATTTGATTAAGCAAGCTCATATTAAACAATTTCAGAAATAATTAGGTGGCATTAATTGGTCCAGCAACATAATTTGAGCACAAAAAAAAAAGATAAAATAATAGCATAATCAAATAATAATCAGATGTGTCATAAATAAGCAGTAAAAGCTGAGTGATGAATGAACAGATATGAATAGTTAATTCTTAACATTTTAATAATGAGAAACTTCTAATTTGATCAAATATTATGCAACCGTACTGTAGAAAACATATAAATACGGTAACGTACCGTATATAAGTACTGTAGCTTTTCATTTTCTTTTCATCCTTTTTTCTTACCTCATGAATTTCATTCGTTAAACGACTAGTTCTTGAAAATTTTGGCGATGTACGTGGATAAATTCCATCGATGGTTCCTACAAGATGCCCTTTGGCTTGAACTGTTGATAACGCTGTTGAAGTATACGGTAAAAATGGTGATGTAACCTGTAAATGATGCAAATGACAAAAAGACTATAAATGTTGTAAAATAAAGAAATAATTGCAGAATTTCAGTAGCTTTAATACAAGATAAAAATTCAATAATAATAAATGAATGAACAAATGAATAAAAAACCGAACAAATATAAGTATAAACTATATGAAAAAAAGTTGGAAATAGCAAAAAAAGAAAAGTGGAAATGCAAACTTGTTTTGGTTTATTAGTATTATCAGTTTCATTTTGAGCATTATCATCACTCGTTTCAATTACTGCTTTATTATAAATGTGACACGGTGAATTAATTTGCCGAGGTGTCGGAAATTTCACAGCTGTAATATTCGCCGATTGTTCACGACATAATTCGATACCAAGTGAAACTGAAAAATCCACTAATTACAACGAAATGCATTTACAACAGATATATTTAAAGAGCAACGTCTAAATTAGCATTCATTATAATGTACAAACACTTCTGCCATGTATTACGTGCACTGAATATCTATATCAAAAATATATTTACATTTTCTCTCACTAGTTTTAGTGAGAAAAAAACTAATAATTAAAATAAAACACTACTTATTTTAAGCTAAAATGTAATCTTAGCTATGAAATGATGTGCTTCTTTCCTCAACTTATCCTTAAATTAATGATTTAAAAGGAAAAAGTCTATTAACCATCCTCTGTTGCACTTCCCGATGTATTACGTTTTCCTGTTGCTGCAGTTGATAATGAATTGTGTTTTGTAGTTGATAAAGAATTGTTTTTCTGGAAAAATTATAGTTTTTTAATATATTACAAATTAGTTTAATGAAAAACATCTTTACACGTCTGTATAGAATACATTTCCATTAGTAATTTTTATTAAAACAAACCATATTGCTGTGTTCACTTCGACCATATAAATTGTTTGCTGATATTATTGGCTGTTGTCTTACTATTGTTGCCGGTAAAAGATAATCAGGTGGTGCCGGAAAATCGCTATCTGAATCCGAATGTTCACCACTAAGATATTCTTGGGATTTGTCAGCTTGTGGAGTTATACTACGTAGCTGATTCTAAAAGAATAATTTTACAGTTAATATAACAATTTTTAATAAAATAACATTTTCAGATGTTAAAACTCTTAAGTTTCGATAGCTATCAATTAAATCTACTTCAGTTGTTAAGCTTAGGAATATCACTAACATGAAAGATTAGTGCAAGAGATTACCATTCTTTTGCTAACACTTAAATTTCTAAAATAATTAACAGTAAAAAAATTTTACATCGTCTTATATATATATATATATATGTATAAGTAATTATTATAAAAAAAAAAAATAAATTGTGAAGAGCTAAGAAATTAAAATAATTAATCTCAAAACATTTTTTAAATCGAACAGAAAAGAGAGGAATTATTGAACAAAAAAAAAAGAGAGGAAGTAAGTCTTACTATATTTGTTTCTCTTTTGCATTAAATTTAAAATAAAAAGTTTTCATTTTTTACATAAAAAATTTATAACAGACGATGAGAACGATAAAAAAATGAAATCGATTATCATTAATTGGCATTTGATACTAATATAATGGTGGTGAACTTATAAACAAGTTTGCAATTAATGCAAACATAATTACTCAGTTTTTCTTTTTTCTGCTTCCATTGTGTTATTAAAAATAAATAAAACAGGTAAAGGTGTGAAATTTGCCGACTGAAAAATAAAAAGAAAAACAATTTTCCGTTCACTAAAATTATGACCTGATAGCAGAAGCTTATCTTAATCAATGATAGAATAATAATTCTGGTAAATTTATTACAATGCAGTTGTCATTATTTGAGTCATCTAATTTTTAAGAACAAATCAACAATTCAAAATTTCCTAAAACTTTGTTGTTGTTTTTTTTTTTTTTGTTATTTCTTTTGTTTGAATTCTATCATTAAATCATTGTTAATAAATATATTTTTCATAATAATTGCATATGATAAAGCAAGATTTACCATTAAATAAGTGTTGTCCCAAAAAAATAGCAATTTGCACATTATTAATAGTGATTAATATAGAAATAACGATTTTTAGAAGGAAAATTGCTTACATATTCGTGAAAGTTAGCTTTTGTGATTGTATCTGTACGAAGTAATTTGCTAGTCGAAGGAGTTAAATAACTATCTTCTGTAGCAAGTTTATTATAACCAAATACCGAATGGATAAAGCTTTTTTCAGGAAGCGATAGGATTGATGGTGATGATAATTCAAGATGCTGATAACAATGCTGTTGACGATTTGGTGGTGATGATGATAATGATGAAGTAAATGAATTCCTCGTATCCGAATGATTTAATTCAACTGTAACATAAGAAAAACAAAAACAAAATTTAAGATATTACCAAACACAATTGTACTAAAATTAAAAAGTTTTCAACACTGAATAAAATATATCATTGAAATTTTCCATTAATGTGATTACACCAATCGTAATTTCTCGTGTTAATTGGGTTCATAATAATATCATTTTAAATAAATAAAAATAAAAAAACAACAAAAACAAAACCTCATAAATTTTGTAAGATTTAGGCCAAAAAATCGTGTTTTATTCATTTGCTATCTCAATATTTTTCAAGTCACACATTAAACAGATCATAAAATTTGATAGAATTAAAATTTCTCGTTTTTGTCTTTTTTTTTCTAATGTGAAAACTCAATTGAATATCTAAATTGCCAAAGACTTTCTTTCGTTCATATCAAAGAAAAAAAAACATTATTACAATAATAAATAGAAATATAAAGTCGTTGTTTTTCTTTTAATTCAAATTTAAACATGATTTAAGAGAGAAATGAACAACTAACTTGACGGATAAAAATCAATTGATGCGACAGGTGAATGATCGTCAATCGAGCTACTTCGACAATTATTCTCTATGCCAGAATCTTCCTGATGTTCTTCTAATGGTAATGAATTGGACGTTAAACACTCTTCCTTTTGCTGCAACAAATTAACTTTTAACTTTAGTAATTGAATGATTTAAATTTTAAAATATTCGAAAGCTATATACTATGGTAAATAGTTAATTCATGAATATTTATAGAATTTTTTAAATTTTACGTGCCAGATATTTGAAGGAGAAATTTTGAATAGTGAAATAATTAAATATGAGATATTATCACATTTACACATACCTTCTTCAACAATACATTTATAATTAAAATACATTTTTTTCTTTTAATTTATACTAAAATATCATTTAATCATTAATGCTTTTGTCAATAAGATCATACTTCACAATTTTTAATTTATTTACATCCTTCACTATTTATTATATTATTAATTATATTAATATTTGCTTTCTTTTCACCTATGATTTTTATTCAAAACGTATATTAAAACTTGTAAAAAAAAATGCAGAAAAATCTTATTTAATGTCAACTGTCATATGTCAAAAAAGATAAATTGGTCAAAGAATTTATTTCTTATTATTGTCTTTTATATAAATGCAATCTTTAATCTTAAAACAGTTTAATGGAATAGTAGAATAAAAGGCAGAAATTTGCATAGTTGGACGACCAACACAGCATGTAACATAAAACTCAATGCCAAATAGCATTTCATTTCTCATTTTTCTTCTTTTTTAATAAATCATTATTTTATCAAATTCATCAAATAAAGATAAAGTTTAAAAGCGAAATGATTAAAAAACAATTTTTGATGACTGAAATGTAATTCACAATTTCGTAATTTCAATTCAAAATTAAAGTTATGGTTGTGGTTTGAATATGAATTATAAATATGTTAATAAAAGTAAGTAGATGCACGAATTTTTTTGCACAAGTAATAATAGATTAATGATAAAAGCAGAAATCAATTAATAGATAACTCAACAATAGTATACTTTAAAAAAAAGAAGAGAAATAAGACAAGAAGAAAACAGTAATTTGAGGTTTAATAATAAAAAAAAAGTCGACTAGTAATTATCTATTCATCCTAAATCGACGTACTCTACTAATAAATAAGTAATGAATAAAGGTAAATTAAGCAATAAATACGAAACATTGTTATTGAATGAAGCAAAAAGCAAAGTTATATGTATAATTTTTGTTATATTGCATTTACAAATTAAATGATAACGAATAAATGATAAAAAGAGAAATAAAAATACTGAAATGAATAGAAAATTAAATCATTTCAATACCAAAATTCTGCAAGAATACTGTTGAAATAAAAATTCTAATCGCAGTTTGTGGTATGAAATTTGTCATTCCAGTAGTTTTATTTCCTTCAATGATACAGCTTTTATTATGACCATTTATTACTATTATTTATTTATTTATTTACTGTCATTATTTTATATTAATATTATAACAATTATTATTATCTGTTTTAATATTACAATCAATATTAGTATCATTATGTTAATATTATTCATTATATCATATCCCTTTTGTTAATATACTGATAATTAATACTTTAAATTAATGATTTGCTTTATGAAACGCTATATTTCCATATATAATGAATTATACATCAAATATAATAAAAATTCCGTAAAATTAACATTTTTTTCGGCGATATCACTCAGTGATTTAACAAATTTTTTTTTAAAAAAAGCTCGATATTAAATGTATAGTTAAGTTCGAAATTTTATATTATTTAGAAAGCCATAAATTAATTAATGAAATTTAGCCATGCACTTATTATTCGACTTGAATACATATTAGTAAAGAATATAAAGTTTGAAATTAAATTCAAACTTCTCTGATCCATAGTAATAACTGAAATATTCTTGATTCATAATATAATTTGACATCATTATTCCTCCTAATATTTTGAGAATGAAAATCAGGATTTTATAACTGAACAGAAAATTATGCAACAATATTTGTTGAATATAGTGTCCTATCAAAGCTAATTATTTTAAAAAAAACAATTTCCTTATCCTCTTTTTTAATTTCCATTTTTATTTTCTAAAACACCTGCATTTGAAATGAACTATACCGAATTATACAGAAAAAGACAAGAAATTGGAGCATAAAATTTTAAAATTGTTTTTTGAAACCGTATAACTTTCAATTGGTTACAGAAATATTTATTTTGCTTTTTTTTTTTAATTTATATCTTTCCAATTCGTTCTCTTTCCCCATTACATCTATACATAATTATATATGATAATTAACTCGCAATGCTTAATCAGTTACAAACTTGTAAAGTTTAACTTACTAATTGAACTGAATAATTCTAAAAGCTGAATTGATTAATATACCAATAAATTTTCCCAGATTACTACCATTTTTGAATGTTCAATGCATTATTTTTGGATTTAATGCTTGGATTAAATATTTTTATTAAAAGAAAATGATTAAATTCGTTGATCCCAGAGATCCTTCATATTTCCTTTATAATCTTTTCTTATTCGTTCTGGATTTCTCATCTTTCCCATAATTTAATCATCCAATATTCTTTTCCTGATATTTTGTCTTTTCTGTAAAAACGTTATCTATTTGTCTGATATTCAAGCAAATATTCTACTTATATTTTCTGCTTCCTTTTTGAATGACAAATCGAATTTGACAAAATTGTAAAGTAAATAGTGCAAAAGAATATACTATACAATAAACAAACACAGATGCGATGTGATAAAATATTAACCAGGTATTAGAGCAAAGGAAATAAAGAGAAAAACAAGTCTTATAATGATAAAAAAAATTGCTATCAAGTAACTACAAAACTATTTTAATTAATCATTTCTTTACCTTTCTTTTTACTTAATGATTAGATTTATCTGCGTTAATATGAAATCATTTACATTAACATCAGATTAATTTAAAGTTAGACAACAAAGTTTTGTATGTTATTTATTCTTATGAGTAACTTTCATTTTCTTTTTTAGGAAGTTACAGAAACGAAAACGGTTACCAACGACAATCAGATCTATTGGAAAATTGCAGCAGCCCGATGCGGGGCTCGAACCCGCGACAGCCAGATTAAGAGTCTGGTGCTCTACCGACTGAGCTAACCGGGCTCAGGCGTAGCCTCTTGAAATGTTCTTAGAAACTGAAGAAATTGAATTCTTAAGTGTTGTAGTAATTTTTCAAGATTTTTCAAATTTAGCAATATATGCATTACTATTTTCCAAAAAATCAATTACGGTCTATTTTTGGTAAATTACTAATTTTAATGATACCGAAAATTGGCAAACTGACCTTTAAATCCTTTGCTTTCTTTTTTATTGTTTGAATAGTAAAGAGGACTAGCAAAAATTGAGTTAATTATTGAATTAGTTATCAAAAGTTTTTATCCATTCATAGGCAAGTTAGGTATATTTAAAAAAGTTACAAATAATTCAATTTTAAATTCAGTCAATAATAATTAAAAAATTTTTTAAAAGCAGGAAAAAGAGTAAAAAATTAAAAAAAAAGGAAGAAAAAAAGCAAAGTGAAAATAAAATAATTTAGCTGAGATAAACAATTTTTGTCCAATAATCATAAAATTTTCTTTCAAAAATGGAACTGCCATCTTGATTCATAATGTCATCTTAACTCATTTGCAAGCAAATGAATTTAAAAATTTGGAACGCAATCAATTAAGGCCAGTGATTACAAAACTTTCCAATGGTTAAGGAATGCCGATAAAAGATCGTTGTCAGTCTCTAACATTTATCATTATTGTGTGCTACCTAGAGGTCATATCAAATAAATATCTTTCATTATTTTTCTCTCAAGATGAACTTTTAAGTGATAGCACTATATTAAATGGTTTTTTCTAATGCAATGAACCATTTATTGTAAATTTTACTGATGCAATGTTGAAAGTCAAATGACGTTTGATTAATTTTTCAAGGATACTTCTTATGATTATGAGGATGATGATGGCATGATGATAATGATAAAGACAAAGATGGTGGTAATGATAACAATAATAATGGCAACTTTAAATAATTATCAACAAAGGAAGTAGAAAATTTAACAATAGCAAAAAGTTTGTCTACTTGAATTGAACTTTTGTAATAGCATTATTGTTATTATTATCATTATTGATATTATTATTATTATTATTATTATCATTCTTCATATTATTATTATTGCCATTATTATTATTATTATTATTATTATTGTTATTGTTGTTGTTATTATTGTTATTAATATGTAAATTCCAAAGAAGAAATTAAATTTTATAAATAAAAAAAAACGAAGGAAAATTTCATTAAAAATGTTATTTAAGTAAAAATGAAAGTGTCCGATGAAAAGCGAAAAATTAGTGATAGAAACGTTAACTGCTGCATTTCATTGAATAATGAAATTGTAGAAATCGTATTGGAGTACATGATGCAAAATGGTGTCATTTGATGAACTCTGACCCAAAAAAGGGGTAAATACCATAAGGAATACAAGATTTTGTGATAAAAAGAATGTTAAACTTTTCGAAATAGATTTAAAATATAGAAAATTAATTAGTATTTAGAAAATAATGTTAGGCAAAAATTTCAAGTATTAAACGGGAAATTAATTTTCTATAATAGTAGTAACGGTGTTTCCACCTGACAGATTATAGTAATACTGAAACAGAAATGTCAACCGATAGGTTTATTGGCGATGAATATTGTTGTTACTGATGTTTATGTATATCTATGCATGTGTGTCTACGTGTATGTGAGTGCATGTATGTATGTGTATGTGTGTATGTATGCATGTATGTACGTCTGTTGATGGTATTGTGATGATGCTATTTTCGTTAATGTCATTAGTACATTAAAATGAAATGAGGACAGTAGCAATAGTATCGTCGCTATCCTTCACCACCTCTGTTCCAATAATCTATCCCCACAACTTTCTTGAGCCAATGAAATCTACTCGAGAATTATGCTCTCGAGATTTAGTCAATTTTCTCTAAAATAGCAGCAAAATGTGACAAATTGTAAAAATTGATTATCTCTCATACTTTCAGTAAGTACTTTTATTCTGCATTAAAATGAAAAATTTTCTCTTCTTAACATTCAATTAATTCTCTTATCAATTATCACAATGCTAATTAATGAAACAAGAAAGAAAATTTAAAGTGTAAAGTTGAGGAAAAGTTTTCATTCAATCATTTTATTACATCATTTACGTAGAAGAAGATAGAGCGGTTAAAGAGGACAATTCAGTGATAAGAAAAGATAAACGAATTATAGAGATATATGATATCAGTATTAATTAATAATCAGATTATTTTTAAGGAAAGATAATCTATTTTTCTTTTTTTTGTCAGCTTTGGTACATGAATTTTTTAATAACTAATGCGTATGTATTTGCAAATAAATTTTAGAAAAAAAAAGAGGAAAAAGAATTGATATTTATGAATTCATTTTTATTTTATAAAATCATATAAATGATTTAACTTGTTTGTTTATAAAATTTAAAAAAAAAAAAAAATTATAAAATTTAGACAAATTTAAACATGCCGAATCATTTAAACGTTGCTAATTTTAATGTTAGAAAATTAGTATATAATGCTTAGGAATTTAAAGTTGAAAATTTTTTCCTATGAGATTGATAAGAGTCATTAATCATATTTCTTTATTTTAATCGTATACTAGATTGTTTCTAAAGTGTATCATTTACAAAACGAATACTATATACTAACTATTATGGAAAGAACGTAAAATACTCGTTCATTATTTTTAATCATAAAATTTCTGACGCACGAACGTAAAATACGTCACCCACTACACGAACAATTCGTGTAACAAACAAGCGATAAGTTTGATATGTTTATTAGTTCTTGAATAATTTAATATGCACACAAAAAAAAAGCCCAAATGAATTTAAAAGACATATTGGGAAATTTTATTTAGTAAAAGTATATTAAAACCATTAAAATAATTCCAAATGACAAGTAATACTTAAGAAAGAAACAAAATGATGCATATAGGTATAAATTATGAATTTTATTAACAATAGCCAATTTAATGATATAACATACTGGAAAAGAATTCGTTTTATTTTCATTCCTTCCGTTTCATTTTTTATTTTTCTATTTAATCTTACGTGGACGTTTATTTCTAACTAAAAATACCTACCATTTTTAGAGGTAAGAATAAGAATACAAATAGATGTAAAGATCATAAGAAAAAAAAAAAAGAAAAATATCAAAAATTATTATTGGAACGGAAGAAGAGAAAAGAAAAAACCGTGAAAGTTTAGATTAAAAAATGTACAATATAATATATTTATATAGGTTAATTTTTTAAGCATAAAGTTAAACGTAGAAAAAAAGGCGATTTAAACGTTAAAATACTTAAACACGTTTACTATTTGCATATGTATTCATTTATGTGTATGTTTTTAATATATTTATATACAATATAATAATTTATGAATGTAAAGTTAAACAAATCGATTGTGTGTCAATGTAATGGTAGAAATTAAATGCTATTAATTCATAGTTAGAAGTGTATTTAAATTAAACTATATTTAAAAAAATCATTTCTTAGAATTATTTCTTTTTTTTGAAAAACTTATTAACCTTTTTTGAATCATTGATATTATCATTTGTTGAATGTTGTCGATGTTGTTTCTCTTTTTCTTTCTGTTGTTGATTTTGTTGAATTATTTTACTTTCAATAATATCTTCTCGTTTTTTGTCACTAAACTTTCTTCCAAAAATATTTTATTAATTTCAGATTTTCTAATCAGCAATTGATAATTTTCAAATTAGCACAAGCTAAAAACTATGCATGATAAATTTCATGCAACAACAATTATTTTGATTTTTATTATGATGAAAAATTCTAAAAACACTATATGACACAAATAGATTTATACATATTGCTGTCTCTTATCTATCTAAGATAATCTGCCAATGATAATTAATGATATTCATTCGTTCGCTATTTGTTTAGAAAAGAATTTTTTCGTCTTTTTAAATATTTTAATCCTTAAATTTAAAAAAAAAATTAAAGAGACAGAAACCTTTTAGAAATACTTTCATCTTTCCATCTTAATATAGCTGTCTTTCGTTTTGATAACCAGGAATCTAAATTTGATTGCCATCCTGTCTCATCCTCATCATCATTACACTGAAATTATTAAAAAAATTCCAAATTATTTTAGCAATATCTAAATTTTTCTAAATTCTTTCCCTTAAATAGAAAACTAAATTTTACTAAAAATGTTATATACATATATATACGTAGCACCGATGAATTCAAAAAGCTAACAAAAAAATTAAAATGAAAAGTTGATAAAGCTGGAACAAGAATTCAATGTATTCAAATCCAAATTTACTGCTTATATTTTGATGAATTGAAAATATTAGAAAATAAATTTAAGTATGAATTTAATGTACCATATTTTTGCGAGCTTCATCACGTATCCTTTTCTGTTGATCAGATATGATAAGTTGTTGTTTAGCTTGTTCGCATAATGCAGTTGCGCCTGATTGTGCGGTAACAAATTGTAAAGGATTATGTGCTACCTGTAAATGAGAAATGTAATTCATATTAACAATAAAATTTACGATTAATATTAGCGAGGTATATTGCATAGATTTTATTTTTGTTTATTTTCTATATTTAACAAAATTGATTTGTTAGAAATGTTTGTTTAATAATGAAATAATGATTTTTCTGACTGGAAACTGGAATTTACTAAAATTAAATTTAAAAATTTATTAAAATATTGACGTGTAAATTGAAGATGTAGAAATAATTGTGATGAAAAAGAACTACCTATATCACTGAATTGACGTTAAATTCATGCAAAGGTTTATAATATAATAAATATTGAACAATTTTAATAACTTATTCCTGATTTCTAATTTTTTGTTTAAAAATTTGCTGCTGATAAAAGTTAAAATTTATAATAATTAATAATTTCCATTAATAAATTAAAAAATAAGTGGTAAATTGTGTTTTACTATAATAATTACTTCCTGTAAATTATAAATTAATATTTCACAAAAAAAAAAGAAAAAAAAAATTGTGAGATGTATGAAAAAAAAAAAAAAACTGCTATTAAAATAACAAAAAGCTGGAGATTATCTAACAAATGTACCAAAAAATTATTATTAAAATTGAAAAAAGGTAGTCAGAAGATCATTTTACTCATTACTTTCAAGTTTTACAACTTTTCTTTATTTAAATCACAAAAAATCAAATAATTCATTATTGCAAACAATAAAATTACATGCAAGTATTCCTTTCTTGTTCATTATTTCTTGTCAGACATAAATTGAACAAAAAACTAACAATTTAAATTTGTTTCACTCTTATAATCTGGTAACTTTAACATATTTTTTAAAATAATTTTTTAATTACTAAAACTGCTTTATGCACATCAGAAAAAACCGTACTAAACGGATTAAATGAAACTTAAAGATTTTTATTGTGCTTTTAAGACTAAATCTAAAATTTTAAATTAGAAAGTACTATTTGTTTACTATAACTTGACTCTCAAAATAATAAAAAATCACAATTAATAAAATTTTATCTTTTTTTTTTAAATTTCAATTTGAATAAAATTAAAATTTCCAAAGCATTCTATTAAAAGTGAAAATTTTAATCAAAAGTTCGAAGTTCATTAAAATTTATTGGATTATGAGATGAAATAATGAATTTGTTTAATGAAATTATAAAAAAATTTACCTGATTTTAATTATAAATAATGGAATGGAATCATACCTGTGAAGTAAGCTTAAGTTGTTGTCTAGTCGGAATCAATCGTTCACTACTTTCTGTATTGTGTTCACTATTGTATGATGGACCGCTACGGCTACCGTTTGTTCCGGTCGAATAACTGCAAGGTACAAATAATCAGAGTAATAGAAATTTATTCGGAATTTTAAAAAATAAAAATTAATCAAAAATTTTAAGCCAAATCATTAGCTTTTTTATTTATGAAAAGTAAAAAGAAATATATCTGAGAAAGGAAAATGAAATTGATTTTTCATCCTACAATAAGTTAAAACTGTATGGAAATTTTCATCATTTAATAAGTTAAAATTATTAAATATAAATTTAAAATAAAGTATTTACTAGCTAATGCTATTTATAATAGGTAAATAAATGATAAGAAATAAACAAAGTTGAAATTTGAACCTGCTCAGTTCTTCAGCAGAATATTCACTATTTAAGTCGGCCAAATACTTTTTTACTGTATAATTATAATCCATTGTTGTGACCACTCCCTAAAACTAAAATTTTTCCAAAAAAGAAAAAAAAAATTATTACAAATATTTTTTGAACTATGTTAATTTGATTAGCTAATAAAATAATTTAAAAAAAAAAAAAAAAAAAAAAAAAAAAAAAAAACAAAGAAAAACAAGCAAAAAGAAGGCTAAGAATTCATAATTAAAAACATTCACACTTCATTAATTTATTCAAGCAAAAATTAACAAACGAACTATTTTTGAATATCATTTTAAAAGCCTTTCAGTAGTTCAATAAGTCATTTTTAAACTGCTAATTAATCAAATGAATTATGCATTATATAATAATTAGTGCCATAAAATTATATTATTTAGTTAAAGAAGAATAATTCGATATATATTCAGGTGTAAATCTTGAATTCTCTAGAAACAGTTAAAGTTTGTAGAAGCAATATGTGAGTGCAAAAGTAAATGCATGCATATTTATATAACAAATGGTAAATTTTACACAAAAAAATTGAATGATTTCCACAAATTTCTATGAAAAAAAAAAAAAAGGAATATTGAGTATACAAGTAAAGAATTTATAAATTCTAATTTATAAAAGAAATAGAAATATTAAGTTTATATTTATGGAGAAAAGAGCATCTACTATAATTTTGTACTATATAATAAAATATTTATCTACTATAATAAAAAAATATCTACTATGATAAAATATTAATTACTGAGTAAAAAAACTGGTCTAATTATAAATGAATAAATAAATCATCAATTATTTAAGTAATCAATATGAAATACTGTAAGAATATTATTAACTCATACAATTAGTTATACAACGAAAAAAAAATAATGACTTCATCATAATTAATTCCAAGATGAACTTTATATATTATAAAAGGGGGATAATTATAGTGGTAAGCACATGTAATTAGTATTATTTTAGAACATGATAATTAGTACGATCGTCTGATGTACGATTATAAAATGATATGAAAGCATTTAGAACTAATGAAAGTAAGATTATTATACTTTTAAATTTATCACATCAGTTAATGTTTTATTTATTCGTTTTTTCTTTTGAATATTTCTTAAAGATTTTTTTTTAAGAAAAAAGGAGGAAAAGGAAATATCGAAGTAAACATTAGCATGAAGAAAGTAAACATTAGCATGTCTTATGCTGCATTACAGTGAAAAATTTAACAAAATAAATGAGTCATATTTTAAGAAGAAAAGAAAAAAAATGAAACAGATTTCCGATATGAATTTACCAATGAATAATTTAATTTCGATAAAATTCATTATTTTATTCTACCAATAAAAACGAGAAATAAAGAAATTTTTTAAAGGCATTTAAATTACTATTATAATATATAATAAATAAAAGGATAAATTAAAAAAGTAGTCTTAGTGTTAACATGCTAATAAAAATTTAATTTAAATTTAACAATTCGAAAATTTCTCATTCATTGAGACAATGACTTTTACAGTAATAAATCATATCATATTGTTTTTGATTGGATCTAACCAAATATAATTAATTATTATGCTTTTTTTTCTTCTTTTTTTTTTTTTTGATTTAAAAGAGATATGTAAAAGTACTAATTTATTTTACAATCCATTCTTTCATAGAAAGGCTAAGTAAAATATACATAGTACTTGATGTTAAACAGCAGTTTTTTCATATTTATTAGTGTGAAATTATTATTCGTAAATTAAAATGTTGTAAATTAACGAAATATATTTTAAAAAGTTAAGATTTAAAATAATACACATGAAAAAAATTTAATATATGATTATAGTTTAATAATATTAATTATAAATTGGTATTTTATTCTAAGATATTATAATCAAAAGTTTCAGCCTCAAATATAATACACAATCTAATCAAATAATGAATAAAATTTCAAAATCGATAAATTTTTTTTTAAAAAAGAGAAAAGGAAGAGAAACGAATAAACCTCGTCACTACTGCTTGTTGTATTCAATTGTGTACGATTAGAAATTTCATCGTTGAAACTGCTGCAACAATACTTAAGACGATAATTTGTTGTATGATAAATAGCATAAATGCACAATTAAAAGAAAAAAAATAACAATAATAAAAAAAAAATCTCCCACAAACATTTTTGTTCTTTTTTTGAAAACTTTTTTTACATTTTTTTTAAAAAAAAAGAAAAAAGAAGTCGAATGTTTCTACATTACAATAATATTTATTTATTCATCTTATTTTTTTTTTTCTAAATTTTTTTATCTAAGAAATCAAAAACTAAAAGTACTACTTATGTATATTGTGCTAAAATCAAATTATTATGAGTAATAAGCAAAATAATAAGTAGCAAAGCAAACTGATATAAGAATTGATAAATCATATAGCTATAACAATTCTTATACCTTTATAAAATAACCTAAATAGCAACTATTGCTGTCAGACTTTATAAAATATACTAAGGTTAGACAAAATAAGCCTAGATGATAATTATTGTTCCAAACTTAATAGATTAATTTTAATTTCCAAATTTGGATCTACTTGAAGATGCCAAATTTAGATTTACTTGAAGATGTTTCATAAAATATACTAACGTTAGCCAAACTAAGCTTACGTAACAATGTTTGTGTCTCACTAATTGTCCGTTTGTTCCTTCATCTTACTTGAATATAATTCGTAAACATTGTAATATTAGCTATAAAAATTTGATTTTAAAATGTTAAACATTAGGATAAGCAATATATAAGCATACGGCTTTTATCGTTTAATCAAACAAGTATATAAAATGATCTATGAATTTTTGCTCCAAGCATATAAGTAATAGTTCTACTTTAAAATTTGATTAGTTATATAACTTTCTTTAGCATACAATCAATTCTTATATGACCGCATGATCGGAATGAATAGCAAATCGTTATAATATCATTCATGTGCTTATATAAATAAAAGATCGTTTTGAATGATCAATTATTTGTGATATATGCAATATTTTAACTAATTAATTAATAAAAAATCAAATTTAAATCAAAAGAGATGATTATGATATTACTATCAATTTTATTTTATTATGTATTATGAAAAGGAAAAATATGTAATCTCAACAAATGTAATCATTAATAAAATAAAAAAAAAATTAATTAAATATTTACCTAACTTGTTCAACAAGTGATGAAACAATATAAACTAAATCAAAATTTGGTCGACTAAGAATTGCTTGCAGTGAAGGATTTGGATGTTTTCGGCAAACGGATAAATGATACTGAATTAATGGTTCCAAGGCTGTATAATCAAGTTGTGGCACATGCACAATGCTATTGCATGCATTAAATAGTGCCAAAATTGTAGCACAAAACTGAAATTGAATGATAGATTTGTAAATATAAATATAATTTTATCATTTCATTCAAATGTGTTTTTTGATAAATAAAAAAGAAATATTCATCTTTTCAGATAAATTAAAAAAAATTTTTTTGACATCATTGGTATGAAATAAAAAGCTGGTATTACAATTTAGATGGTTTTTTAACTTTTTTTTTTTTTGAAAATATTTATTAAATTTATAAAATTCCTTGAAGAATTTAAAATATTGAACAAATCTCTGATATCATTTTTTCAAAAGCAAAAAAAAAAAAACACTGGAATTAGTTTGATTTTAGAGAAATGATGAGTAGAGAAAAAATTTGAAATATTCTTAGCATTAACAAGAAATCTAATTTATGTAAAAAATTGATATAATTAAATATCATTGAGAATAATTAAGAAAACAAAAAAAAATTCTCTTATTCAAACATACTCTTCGAATTCGTACGCTGTTGTAATTTTCGCATTTCGAAAACTTTCCTGTAGTAGATGTTAGTCTGCAAATAGTTGAATTTCAAAAATTGAAAACTTTTTTTTTTGTTTCTACAGTAGATAATCGTACCTATAAACAAATCAACGATATAAATTATCATAATTTTTATTGACAATAATTTCAACAAAAACAAATTAAAATCTATTTTTGAAATGGCTTAATTTTTGTGCTAGAGAATTTAGTGAAAAATAAAAAGAAGGAACGAATTCCATAAAAAGAGAAAAGAAAAAAAGCATATTAGACAAAAACAAAAAAACGAAATATTTGATAGTGCAGTTACAAAGAGATAAAGCATATATTATGAATAAAGTCAAATTGAAATATATGAAATAAATAAACAAATATTTTTTAATAAAATAAGAAAATTCATGAATTATAAATTTAAAATAAAGAAAAAAGAAATGTGTTTAGATATGATATGAATAGGTCTAATTAAATTGAATTGTTAAAAATAGTATATTTCCATGCGAAAATCAATGTTTACTGTTTTTTTGAATCATTGATAAGCTTAATTACATCCAATTACCTTTTTTTTTTCATTTTGATTAAATTTTTTTCTCTATTTTCTCCTCTCATTCATTCATTCATAAATAATGACAATAACCGGTAGATATATAAATAATAACGATAGAATGACAACATCTAATGGCACTGGTATTTACCGCTTTTCTCGTTAATCGCTCTACAATTGCGGTAAAAACCTGTTTGATATAATAAGGAATAAATAAAAAAAAAATTCACAACTATATTGCTAACATTTATTTGGAAGAAATTTCTTCTTTTACATATGTAAAATTTAAAACTTATATATCAAATTAAGTTATGATAAATACTTTAACTATCATATAGTTCGAAGAAATTTCAATTACATTGCTAAGTAAAATTTTTATTAATTATATATCTACTGGATTTTATTGGATTATATGATGAATATATCAAAAGATTGGTCATATTATTAGCAAATTATCATATTAATAATTCATTGAAAGTTGTTAATAAATAAACTCGTCAGAAATTTATTAACAACACAATTTATTTTATGAATTGCATTGTATTTTATTACTTGTAGAAGCTGAAAGTAAGAAAAGTTGGTTTTAAAATGAAATTTGACATAATAGTATAATTTTAGTGTAATATCGTCATTGCTATGTTAATATTTTTACTTTGGAGATAATTATTATGCTTAGGTTAAATTTTTTATTAAATGAAATTAATGCAAATTAATGGAAGTGAAAAGACAAAAAACAAGATGAAAAGGAAAATTTGGCTTAAAATATCTTGAAAATCAAGAAAAATTTTTTTCTGCCAATATTCACATTTTTTATTTTTTCTTTTTTGTTTTAAAGAAAATCAATTATATTAATAATCTTTCTTGTATACTACAAAAACTAACAAACTTTTTTAAACTTAAAAAGTTTTACAAAAGATCTTGAATATTTTTAAAAAATTTTTCAGAAATAAAAGTTAACTTTAAAAAATTTTTTTGGGATGAAAATTTTGCTTTAGATATAATTCTATAGATACAACTTTAGATATAATTCTATTTAAAATCTTAAACATTATTTAAAAAAGTACAAAAAACTGGATGAATTTGATTTGATATTAAGTATTTTTGGGATTTAATATTAGAACGATTTAAGCTAATTCAAGTTAATGGATTACATTCTTCACTTTTCCAATTGAGAAAGATAAATAAAAAGTAAATGGAATTTATAGTAAGAGAGGAAGTGCTAATTGGAATGAAATACGAAATGGAATACTCATAATGGATGAAAATGAAAAGAGCAAAAGCGGATCATTATGCAAAAAAGTAAAAGTAAGTTTTTGAAAAATAATTCATCAATTTAAACATAGAAAATAACAAACATCTAAAATCAATTTGAACTTAGAAAGAAAGCAACAAAGAAAAAAACAAGAGAATTTGTAAATCCTGTAAATCAGTGGATTTAAGTTCAAACAATTGATTTAAAGAATAAATTCTAAGAAATCGAAAAGTACAGTTAATAAAATTATAATTGGATATGAATGAAGAAGCAAAAAGTAATGGGAGAAAAAATTTTCACTAAAATATAAATTAGATTTAGTTAATAATGAAATTCATAATTTACAACAAAATATTAGAAATTTAGTAGATTCCTTTAATATATTTCTTTTTTAATCCATTACTTTGTTTATTTTGAAATTAAATGAAATTTCCAAAAGTTTAGAACAAAAATTATCAAGCAAATTACTCGAAGTAACAATAAAACAAAAACAAACAAACAAAAAAAAAGTGTTTGAAATATCAAAGAATCCAGTATTATTTTTAAAAAAACTAGAAAATAAAAGTTAACTGTATAAACAATAAAAAAGAATAATAAATCATTAAGCTAACTATTTTGCATAATAACTGAGATTTTGAAAAAGTGATGATTTTATTTCTAATGAATATAAATAAAGAGTGGCGGTAATATTTCATAAGGTAAGCACCTTTGACCTTTTCTTTATTATTCAAATGTTAAAGTCAATTTTTCTATCATTTAAAATGAACAATGGGTGAGTGGGGTAAGTTATAAAATGAAATTTCAAAGGAAATAAATGAAAAAAAATATCAGTAATAATTGCAAAGAAAGAAAAAATGAAAACGATGAAAGAGGTGGAGTAAAAGGTGAAATGGTAAATTATTGTTTTAAAGAAACGGAAACAATAAAAAAAAAATTCGAAATTAGGTGAAGTGGAAAATTCCTTAATTTCCGAAATTTCAAACAGTAGCAAAAAATTTTAAAAATTGAAAAAATGATACCCAAATTAATGAAAACCTACATCATTTTGGAAAATAATTTGTTAATGAAGTTTTTAAATTATACTGATTATAAATGTAGCTAGAAAATTTCAAAACAAATTAAAAAAAATATTTCCAGCATAAAATAATCAAGCAGTAAGATACTTTAGATAATTTCATATTTAGCAAATCAGGTAATGCTTAATAAAATTAAGCATTACAGAATAACTAAATATTCAATTAAGAATTTTGATAATAATCCAAATTTTATAATTTAGAATATATGGCATTGATTAAAATAGCAGTAATAAAAACATATTAAAAACAAACGCATACAATTGGAAATAAAAATATTTCAATTATAACTGATAGAAATAAAATAAGACGTTAAATTTGAAATTAAAGTAATAAAAGAATTAAAAATGAGACTAAGAAAATCTTCAATAAACAAGAATTTATTAAAATAATAATTGAAGTTTGTTATTGAATGCAATTGAAATGCATTTAAATTGATATGTTAAAAATTGAGGAAGATAACAGAGAGAAGAAGTGAAGAGTGAAAAGTAGGAAGAGTGAACAAAAAGATGAAAGAGAAGAAAGAGGAATTGATAGGTTTGGTAATAGAATTGAATTAAAGATGCCACGTGTGATGATTTGGTCATTGACGGGATGTAGTGAAGTAGTATTGTTGGTTAAAATCATAATATAGTTCAGAAGAAGGAATCATTGTCCTTTCACGGGTTAATGACGAAGATTGTGATGATGATGACAATGATGACATGCTGATGATAGTGATGACGATAACGATGATTATGATCATGATGATGTAATACCAGTAGTAACAGAAAATAATTTCAAAACAGATACATACCATATATTCATCCATCCATCTATCTATATTAATATCTCTCACTGATCATTGACCACTTCGTATACATATATATATCATTTGGTATGTATAAGATTCATCTGTCTTGCATGTAATACATAACTTTGAACATATCAAAAATGTCGGTCATACTATCATCAATTTCTCTCTTTCAATCTATTATTAACTAATTTATTTATCTATGATAAATATTAGGAAATGAACGATTGATAATACAGTTGTTATTGATAAGATTAGATTTGATGAATACCATAGAGATTAAAATTTAGAATTTCATCTGTTTCGTTTTTCCTAATCTAAATAGTTTTATTGTACAAAATAGCGCATACAATCATTTACCATCAAATCACACAGTTCCATCTTGATTAGCTAATTTTATTAGTAATGTTATTTAATGAAAAATGATTTTATTAAATATAATTATGTGCGTTTTGAAAAATGGTTAGATTAGCAATTTAAAAAAAAGTATATCATTGAATTTATTCGCTAGTTTAAAGGAAGACTATGATGATATTGTTGTTACTGTATAAAACAAGAATATGCTTCATATCAAGTTAATTTCATAAATATATCTTATCATGGCCTCATACTTCTCAGTTTATAGTCTTTATAAAAATATAATTAAACCAAATTTTAAAAGAATAGGTGAAACTGAGAGCAGACAATAAGGAATCATTGTTTACGGAGCAAGTATAAATAATAAAATCCAAAAAAAAAAAAAAATGACTGAAATTGATATTTTAAAGCTTCATCTTTGTTACCATAATAAATAAATTCCAATAAAAACAATATATTATTAAATTTAATAAAACAAAAACGATAAAAATGATGACTATTTCATTATAGAACTTCGTGCATACTATACGATACGTTATCACAAATTCATGTCAAGTCAGATACATATCATAGTCCCATAAAGTGCCTTTTTAACAATTTTATTACTTACACTTCGCCTCTTCGCCTTCATTTACAGAAAGTTTTATTTACATTGAAATTACATTTAATAGTATTAATTTTTATCGAAATAGCAGTCATATATTTGATCTTTCCTTAATATTATTAATAAAGATGTGTACAACTGTAATTTTCTTCCCATCTTTTCCTCTTTGTCATTTCATTTTTAACTTACACTTCAAGTTTTAACATGTAAAATTAATCACATTTGAATTAAAATTCATACATAAATTTCTTGTTATTAATTGCACTTATTACTTATTTGATATGATTTACTTATCATTTATATTAAAATAATAATTAATTTGGAAATATAAATAGTTAAAAAACAAAAAGAGAAAAAGCAGCTTTCTGATGTAACCTTCTTAATTAGCAGACTTTTGTTATAATACTTATCATATTTTATCATTTATCGTATTTTAATAGTCTATTATAAAATCATTCAAAAAAAAACTGATTGAATATGTGATACAAATGATAAAAAAATGAATATTTGTTGATGTAATACAATATTATTTTCTTTTCTTTATAGCACAATATTAGATTCTTTTCTCTAAATAAAAGTAAGTTGTCTGACTAAAGGAGTCATATATTTAATACAATCTTTATCAACAATTAGTAACTTTAAAAATTAAATTATTTCTGTTATTGTAAATTATCAAATATTAATAACTAAAAAATGCAAAAAAGGATAGACTGCATTATTTAGATAAAAAAAGAAGGAAAAAAGATAAAGAAAGAAGAAAATCAAACAATTTGTTCTCATGATTTATTCAATGTTAAAAAGGCATCGTAATGTTGGTAAAATTCACTTTTTTTTTTTTTTTTTTTTTGCTACATCAATTTTTAACCTCAAAAATATCATATTATCCAAAAAAAAAGAATCTTATTGCTTATAATCCGATAAAATCAGCTACTTTTTTATTAACTTTACGATGATATAAAACAAGCTAACACAATGATAATATTAATATATTGATAAGAAATATCACTTGCTATGTAAAAATGCATATTCATCTTTCTATGTAAATTTTCAATTTTTAAGTACTAATTTTTGCATTTTGAAGTAAATGTAAACATACTGCTTTTTGATGAATACTTTGTACGGTTTTTCAAATCCTTCATATTGTTCCAAATCTTCACGTAAAAAAAGTAAGTGCTGTGGAATATGTAATCGATAGAGACAAATTAACAAAAACTGCAATATCCAATCCTATAAATATAATTTCTAAATTTTGTAGTGATGAAGATAAACTATACAATACAAGCTATATACTTAAGTTTTACAAATTATCTTATTATAAAGAGAGAACAAAAAAAAAAAAAAAAAAAGAAAACGAAAGAAATATTTAGTTAAATAATATATACTTCATCATCGATGTAATTCTTAACTTCATTATACGGTACATTTGCTTTTGTAAGTATTTGACGCGTTGTTTGAGTGGTTTTTCCATGACGATTACGAGATAAATCAAAACAGCCAGGTATTATTTTATTTATTATTCTGAAAATACCGTTATTATTCATTAAAATATATTCGCTGCATTTATCTATCGTAAAATATAATCGGATATAGTTATAAAGAGTGCATACTGTGAGTGATTTTACAGTATGCGAACGATTGTATACGGTAAACAAGTTTATTCTACGATACGTGAATAACTGATTTATTTGATATAAAACATAACTAACTGTTTACTAGGAATGGTGTCATCCTACAATGTTATAATCACAGCATACAATGTATTTTATAATACACTGACAACTGCATACTTATTTAAACGTAAGCAATATTATATAGATGCCACTCTCTATGATGCAGTAATCACAGCATACAATCATTCTGTAGTATGTTAATGATCATTTACTATAATTTTATTCTGATTTAAATATGTGTAAACGATACACCTTGACCAATTAATTAATCAAACCTAATTTTGCTAAATAAGCTAATTAATCGTTTCAAAAATTCAAATTTATGTTGATTGCTTCATGCAAGAAAGCATAATTGCACACATGTCAACTGAAAAAGTTACTTGCGTAAATGAGTTCCATAGCGTAATGAATAAATAAAATCGTCGCTATCAATGAAGAGTTCTCGACAAGTTACCTAAAAAGAAAAGAAACATAGCAAAACGAGGAAAACTTAAAACTTTCAATTTTTTGAAAATAAATAAGGAATGATAGTAACACTTCAAGCCATCGCTGGGATTCATTCATTGCCATATCTAAATAAAATGCCAATTCATCGCTATCACAATACTCTTTCATTATAAACACCATATATTCTTTCCTATAATTTTGTATAATTAGCTTTCTAAGTTAATTTAAGCTTTAATTGATCACATTCAACAATATGTTTTGAGAATCAGTCGATAACGTTTTGAATTATTTTTCAATGGATTCTTCCTCAGTAACAAAGCTTTCTTCATACGGCAATCTAGAAAATAATTATATTTCTAATAAGTTCAACATTTATATTTTTCTGATATAAAAATGATCATCACAACGATATTTTTATAATCATCATAACAATAATGAAAAAGATATGAGTGTTTTGTTATTGTTCGAACCTTTTTAAAATTTATGTAAAATTTTTTTTTTGCTAATTTTTCTTCAAAATATTGTTTAAATTTTAAATTTTACACTAATTATTATTAAAGAACGCTAATTATTAAAGAACATTTTCATCAAATCATTTCAAGCAGAATGATATATTTTCAAATAATTTTTCTAATTTTTATAATAATTTTTTTCATTGTTTTTTCATTATTAATAAAAATTTGCAATTGAAAAAATTTTTTGTCAAATAACCAATAATAAAATATGCATCGATTAATTTCGTTCCATTATCATCGAAGAAAAAACATTAAATAGAATAAGTAAAAACAAGGAAAATAAAAAACACAAATGAAATTATTTAGCAAAAGCACTTTGAAAAATTGATTTAGTCATACCTTTCTTTCTTTATACAATTTCCCCAGTTGTGATGGAATTTATTAAGAGAAAAAATAAATGGTCAAAAACTAATTTAAAAGGAAATCTCATAATGTAGCACTTTGATAAATGAACTTATTATATATGTATAAGTTGAGCAATTATAAGCTTACTTTCTATAAAATTAGTTTGCAGATGCATTTTTGTTATTTCAACTATTTACGTTAAAAATAGATAATTATTCATCCACATTTAATTAATTAAATAAGGTAAGTGAATGGTTATTTAACTACTAAATCAATTGTATTAAGATGTGAAATCATTAAAATCTGGTATTAACAAAAAATAATGTATAGAAGTAGGCAACAGTTTGAATAATGGTAGTGTATAAATTGGTTACATTTAAATAAAGAATTTAAAGAAAGTGCTGAAATTAATAGCATTTGTGGGATTGAAAGTGAATGAAATACATTTGAAAGGAAAAAAGATCGTTCATTTATTTGTGGTATAAAAGTGGAACCAAAAAAGGTCAACAATTTTAAAATCAAAATATGTCAAAATCAAAATAAAGAAAAAGTTTAATTTAAAATTTTTAACTCTAACAAAAATGAGATTAATACAACTTTTAATTGCATTTATAATTGCAATAAAATCAATCTTTTTAAAAGATTTAAAAAATTTAAAAGAAAAAATTCTAATCGAAAAAAAACTTTCAAGATTTTTGTTTAAATTAAAAAATGATATCAACTTGCGCATATATGAAATATTCATTTGTAGAATTTTAATTTATTATAAATTTTCATTCTTAGTAATTCTTTTTTTTGTTTGTTTGAAATACCAGAAGAAGACAAGTAACACTTTGCGCTTTTTTTTCGATTGTTACATTCATTATCAAATATTACATGTTTAAATTTAAAATTAGTAAATTTCCAAAATGAAAATTAATAAGCAATCAAATGATATATGATTAAAACTTAAATTGAAATTAGTGTATGTAATTATCTTTATTCATATAATTGATGTTTATCTGAAATAATCAATTTGCTTCAAATACTTAATAAAATTCTAATAGTACGAAACTATAAATTTTATGGTAAGATTTGAAGAAAGAATTAGGTCATAACTACCAAATATTATTTTATTATCTCACTGTTACAAAGATTATCAGGTGTGCATTTCATTTCAATAGATTGTTAGGAAAGAATCGTTATTTACAATTTTTCTTTGCTGCAAATAACTTTTTAAAAATTTTAGCTTGGAAGCAAAAATAGAAGAACAGTCGATATTCAATGAGAATAATTAGAAATAAAACGAAATCAAAGTGATCGAAGCAAATTAAATTTTTAAAAAAGAGGAAGAAAGAAAAGAATGCAACTGAAGTAATCAACACGAATATGATAAAAGTAATTGGAACAAAAATTTAGCTAAAATAATTAAAATTATCGAATTGGTTAAGCAAAAAAATTGCATTATTATTTGAATTGAAAATTGATTAAAAGCATTAAAAAAGCGCAAAAAAAAGTATGAAAAATTTTAGGAAATTTTAAGAAAAATCGAACGAATAAATCTTGATAAAGCGTAGGAAAAGAAATGAAAACATCAATTATATTCCCAAAGGAAATTTTATTTTTTTCATAACATATTGCTGAATTTCATTTTTTTTTGTTGAATATTTTTAATTGCATTAAAAATACAAAAAATTACTTTAATTAGTTCAAAAAAAATTTTTTTACACAGAGTATTCTATGAAAAAAATTTCATATATTTTTTTTTTTTCATATTATATAAATAACTGTTGATTTGGTATTTATATTTATAATTAATAGTAGTTAATAAAAACAACAACAAAAAAATCATCAATTCATATGCTGTATTTAATGCTAAAAAATTTAAATAAGAAAGAACAAAAAACAGAGGAAAAAACGAAGAAAGAAAAATGATACTAATTGGATTATTTGTTAAATTATTTATCATCTTTAAACATTTTTTTATTATCTAATATTTAAGTAATATTAAATAACATATCCATATGCATTTAAATAACTAAAATATCACATTATCATAATTACTTATTTATTATTTACTTTTTTGTCTTGATTAAATTAGCAAAATATATGTCAATTAATTCGTCTCAAATCATTGCAAAGATGAAAATTTCTCCACATGTTTGTGTCTAGAAAGAGAAATGATAAATTAATGGGTGATTACTTGGTGACATTATAATGGCAAATTTTGGCACAATAGAAAAAAAAGAAAGAAAAGAAAAGAGAGAGAGAAAAAAATGGCCAAACCGCAAACATTTGTGAATAAACGAAAAAATTTGCCACGATGACCTTGACTTGTATTAATTTAATGATAATGAAGGAAGAATTGATTTTTTTTTTCGTTCAATTTATTTATTTGAAAATAAAATTTTTTGCTAAAAATTAAATTATACCAATGCTGAAAATTATAAGTGAATAAATATGAGAAAAAGCTTCAAGTCTCGAATATTTCTTAATGCCTATTTGTCTTTTTTTTGAAAAAAAAGACAAGACTAGATTATTAAACCGATTTTTTTTTTTTGAGATACTACAATAACTGTTTCATTTGAAACATTTGCAAGCAGTACTAGCAAAATTTTTTAATTAAGAAATGATAAAGTTTTAAGAAAACTTGCAAAAAAAATTTTTCTTGATTCATTTTATTTTCATTTATTTAACACTTCAAAAGCTGCAATCTTTAAATTAATCCAAATCTAAAAATTGATTAATTATTCCCACCAAAAAGATTATAATTTATTGCCAAAAATTAAGTTCCAATTTTAAAATGAATAAATTTCCTCCGAAATATTAATATGTCATTAAATTGTTTGGTCCTGTCCAAATCAAATCCTAAAGAATTACTGCAATGATTTATAATTGCAAGTCTTTTGACAAAAAGAAAGAAATTGAAAGATTTTTACATTCATAATAATTCCATTTGAAAATGTAAAATCACTAAGTGATATTTCGGCAATTATCAAAGAAAACAGAAAATTAACGAACGGTAAAATGAATGAGCAAAATGGTCAATAGTGGAATAGTTTTATCTGATTTAGTTATAAAAACATTAATAATTAGCATTAAAATAATGCACGCAGATTAATTCAATAACTTAAAAAAATTAAATATTGTTTTGATAACAATTGTTATTGTACATTTAATTTGCTGCAACAATTATTATCTAAATTATATTTCTCAATTATAAATCCTTTTTTTATCGCATTTATTTGATATTTTATAATGAATAAAGTTTGAAATGAACAGATTTTAGTAACATATTAATCTGTAAAGTCCAAAATTATCTGGAAACATTCTTGGAGAAATTTACATTTTTACATCTGATTAGCCCAAAGACTATTCAGAAATATATGTGTTATTACTTATATTACTAAGATAAATGATAGAAGTTATGAAGTTTGCTTATTTATAGAAATAAATTATTAGAACTTTTGAAGCAATGGTTCTTATATCAAAGAAATATGACTATATACATCACATTTTGAGATTATAAGAATCAACATGGAATATGAGTTTTTTGAAAAGATTCATTCAATAGTTACTAAATGAAATAAACCACTGAAAGTATTATATGTCTTTAAATTAAATCAAAATCCGTTTTTTTCCGTCTCTTTCTATTCAAACTAAACATGAAAGGTGAAACGATAATGCAATACCGTTGTCTATCCAAAGCATAAATTTTCATAGTTGAAATTTAAACAAAGTATTATAAGAAGCAATACGAATTGCAAGGCACACCCAATGTAAAAAAAAAAAGTGAAATGAAATAAAATAAAAATAACGTAATAAGAATACCTTATGAATACCTAAAAATTATTTGACGAAACGTAATCAGAAAACAGAACAAACAATTCTGGTCAATTATAGCCAAGAGGACGTTGAACTGTCCACATAATGGACTACAATTTATTGTTAAATTAAGCCATTATTAATATGAAATTCGAAATATTCAAGGTTCAACACCTCATTCTAATCTACTATTATAAGAAGGTAATCAGGTACTTATATTTACATATATAAATAAGCAAACCAAAAAATAGTAACTGGTAGGCCCAACGAACAGATGAATCTTATTTATACTACTAACATTTAAGCAAAAAAAAAAAGCTTAATAAGTCAAATTTGATAACATAAAAAAAATATATATATAGGAACAAATATGTGTAAGTATGTATACTTTTTTGATAATGAAATAAAAATTATCTTTAGACATTATACAAACATAAAATATACTTATAATCAATTATTTCTTAATTATACCTATAGGCTTATCAGTAGGAAACATCAACAACAAATTAACAAAGAAATTTTAACTCAAACTTTCAATAAGTAAGAATTCGTACACTTTAATTAGAAAAAAAAAATAATAATGTACCAACACATCGCAAACATTGGGCACAAACAGTGATATCGGTGACGCTATGATAATATTAGCAAAATTGAGCACGCTGAAGCGTTAATCACTTAAAAGGTAGATTGTATGTTATATTAACAAATAATTATACTGATAGAAATATGTGAATGCATAAACATATCCAGCTACTTTTGAAACGCTGACAATGACATTAACTGAGCTTTGGAAATTTTTTGTTCTATGTCTACAAAATGATTTTTTAATAATGGCAATAATATTAAAAATAATAATCACAATCATGATAATAGTAAAAATAATAATAATAACAATAATAGTAACAATGATAATAATATTAGTAATAATAATGATAATAATACTAACATTAATAAAAAAAGATAATGATAATAATATTAGTGATAACAATAGCAACAGTAATAATAAAAAAATGACAATAATAATAGCAATGTAATAACAATAACCATTAATAATAATGTAATATCAATATGATGTCAATATAATATAATATATAATACAACATTATATAATGATATGATAACATGATATAAATGTTAATATGTTAGTATAATAATAAAGTATATAATATATAATATTATATAATATGATAATAATATATAATACATTAAAATCTGACTGCGAAGAAAATCAGTTACCGGATATATAGTGAAATAAATCAAGTAGTGAATATATTAAATTTGACTGTAAAGTAATGGATTGGAATGAATTATCTGAATGAATTAAGTGATTTTAATGAGGATGACCTCTTGAAGACTGCAGGAACGGTAAGTGTTGTTTTCTTATGACAGTGTGAAGAAGTTGACACAATTACACTAGAAATGGAAATTGTCAACATTAGTTCTGAGGTGAATAGGTGAAGTCAAAATGCAGTTTGAGGATCTGAATAGATGGATCACTGGAAAGAAAGGATCAGTGAGGACAGAAAGGTAAGTGCGACTGATCATTTGCTGTGCAAATATGCACATTCTGTTTGACACATTCTTTTGATAGATGAAACATTGCTTCAATGCTCAAATATTATACGTTTGATGATATTCAACATGTGCAAGCAGTTCAAATAAATTCAGGTCATATTGCAAAGAATAAAGGTCATACTCAGGTCGTGCTGTAAGACATTTAAGTTAGCTTTGCAGGTCACACCTGTAGAGATCTAGGTAATGCTATAAAGATATTATAGAGGAATTTTAGTTTAGATCAGACGTTTATTAGTTAAACAGTTATCTAACTTTACTAAAAATCGTTTCAATTTCTGTGAAAGGTATGCACATGCACTAAAGTAAAACAGAATGACTTGTAATAATTGCTATTTACAATGAAAACGAATTTGTAAGTGGAAATAATTGACTTTAAAAAGCATGATGAAAAGTTTAACTTATCGATGTTAATTGAAAACAATTGGGATAACAAACTTATATGAAATGGTTTCGATGAATACATCATCATTTATATCATTTTCACAAATATTGGAAATATTTCCGCAACATTTTCAAATATATTTATATTACACTTTTGAAATTTAATAAATATATTTCAGTAAAATGTTTAGATCTTGTTAAAATAATATCGACTAATTGACTAATTAGCTTCAGACCTAAATTATGGTCTAAAATTTTTATGAATTATTGTAGGAAAAGATTTGGTGTTTATTGTTTAGCAAATTACATTTCGTTCTATTTACTGCAAACATTTTCCCTTTTTAGATTTTCCAAATAATATAAAAAATTACAAATTTTCAAAACAAAAAATTATAACTGATACAATTAATGTAGTATAATAAGTATAAGCATAATTAGTATAATTGCCCTCACAATGCATTATTTATGCAGTCGATTTTTCCAGAAATAAAAGTTTGTTTAAGAAAAACTGCTTAACCAACATAATAAAATATTTAATTAAAATAGCCAGTCAGTCAAGTATTCTAGATTATTTCTGGTAATAGATATCATAATAAGCTTGTCATGCAACATGAAAGTAACAGTTAGCTCCGAATCTCGTGGCACAACGTTTCATAATTTTGATCTGAATAAAAAAAAAAAAAACGCTTGAAATCAATGCGCTAAAGAAAAATCACACTATCACGTTATATCATGCTGCTTCAATAGGAAGAAGCTTAAATAAAGTTTTTATAATTTTATGCCAAATTGTATTGTTTTGGTTATTTTGTACTCAAATACCATTTATAGATTAGAAGAAATTTTTTACTAATTTTCAGGTATTTCAATTTACTTAAATGAATTCATTTGTTCCAACATCATGCAATAAACGTAACCAGGACAACTCTTGAAATACACAAATCATTAAGTTAATAACAATAATAACAAATTTGTGGTGTCACTACTAAATTTGTAAACTGCTATTTAAAAAAAAAAACTACATTTAAAGCTTTTGAAACTGATATTTTTCAATGCAATTCATTTTGAATAAAAAATAATTTTTATTTCTGTATTCCTGTTTTATGTTTTCTTTTCATATTTCATCACCAGTATGTACTACATTGCGACTTCTGTTTTTCTGTTCCATTATCACTTTTTATTTTATATTTTATTCAAAAAAAAGTGACATTATGTGACATTAGGATTAATTCGAAATTTTAGCTGCAACATAATTTGAAATTTTCTTTTCTTTGCAATTTTACAAGCGGTTGGTACAATAATTAAATATCAGACGCATATGCAACAAATTATAATACAACTATAATCCACTAAAACAGGAGGCTGTAACAGCTGGATAACAGCGCCAACTACTATTCATGCTCACATCGTATCCAACAAACCATTCAGCAAATAATTCCAATCCTTCTTTTGTCATAAATATAAGTCGACATAATACCATCTTAACATTTTTGCACCTGTTGTTATACTATTTATTATTTTTTAAAGAATATTTTAATATCTTTCCCTTTAAATGTGCACATAAGGACATAGGGAAAACTAAACATTTTCATTCTGTTACTTTAAACTTAATCAATATTAATTTAAAGGTAAAACTGTGCTTATTAATTTTAGCAATTTCAATTGAAAACTTGAAGCAGGCAATGGAGGAATCTTCTGAAGATTAAGTGTTGCATAATTAATTGCAATATTTCATCAGATGTTTACTTAATAAATAGAAAACATGAAAGTTCGCAATAATAAGTTGTAAATTACTAATTAATTTATTACAGTTCATTTGTTTTGTGTTTACCGTTGATATGAGTTGTTTTTAAAGATTTTAAATATTTCGATGCAGAAACAAAATCAATTTCAGTACCGCATAATGTATTCACTTTATTTACTATCACGCAGCTTTACACTTACGATTATCTATCAAAGCGTGCGATATAGCAGTAAGCAAATTGAGGAAATGTATAAGTGATGGTCAGGCAAAGGTGAAAAACAATTTGAAGCTCTGCTAAATGCACAATTATTGAGTTGACCACTACATCAACTAGTCGACCTTCCAGCGTCAGTGAGGAAAGAAAAAACTCTTCTAGACTCTTCCTCTTCTTTTTATAATTTTTGCGAATTTTCAAAATAAAAATCAAATTTTTGCAGTTACTTGTCGTCTGTTGAAAACTGTTCTAAGGCCAACTTGCAGGCCTAACTTGAATGTCTTTACTACACTATTCTGTTTATTAAGGTGTGCAAAAAAAAAAAAAAAAAAAACTTTGTTAACGCTATGTGTCTTTATGATACTTACTTATTCATTTTAGCATTTAATTCTGCGTGATACTGTAAGATTTTATTAATTTAGTGAAAATAATGATTACTTGGCATATTTTTCCATTTGTAAAAAAGTTTTCTTAATTTATCCTAACTGAACACCAGGAATGTATCACAGTTTTTCTAGATTCTTTCTCCTGTCGTTTACAAAAAAGAGATCTCGGTGTCAAAAAATAAAGACGTCAACTGCAGAGGGAGGCTTTATGGTCAATTCGCTATTGACCACCGTCCACTATTAGTCTTCATTGAGGCTGACCCCAAAGATTCCCTCGTTCTTTTGACCTCACAAAAAAAAACCTCCCTTTTTTTTTTTGCTTCCCATTGCAATAAGTTTTGTTTCTGCATTTCTGCATTCAGTTCCTTTTTTTCTAATTTTAAACTTGTCAACTTAAAACAAATCCTGATTGAATACTCACTTTGAATTTTGCAGTTGTCAACATCATAATTTTGAAAAAAACTACTGACGAAGTTTCCGTAAATTCGATTTGATATTGGAAGCGTCTTTTTTCAGTTTTGATTTTGAAAACCCGCCTAACAAACAGATCAGTTACTTAGAATCAAATGATAACAAAGATAGCCCTCCACTAAATAGCAAAGCTGTTGCTTTTGAACTTGTAAAGGCTAGCATGAAGTTAGTAAAAATGAAATGTTTTTAACTTTTTCCCTCTGACAGTCAGGTGGGAGTCCTTAGCCAAGTACAGCGAACTATTTAAGAAATTTCAAAGCTTTTTGATTCCATTGGTATTTCCCAAATGATATTTTCCCTATCCAGAAGGATTGTTTTTGGTATTATTAAGAGAAGGTGCTGAAAATATTAGAGAAAGGGGCAGAAGGCAGAAGGAAGGTCGCTGTTACAATCTCTGTCCACTCTCTTCTATTTCCTTTTTGATTACAAAAAAGCGACTATCGCTGTCAGGGATGTCAACGAGCAGTCGCTGACCACCCTCACTACTACACCCATAGCAGCAAGCTGACCCCCGGCGACGCCTCCTTCTGACCTCAACCTCTGGCCGTCCATTATTACTCGTTTTTTTGCTTTATAGCATCAAATCTTATAAAACTTTCTCTTTAAATCTCTCCTTAATTGCATGGTGTAAATTTAGCTTTCTCTAAAATCAAAATTTTGGTTAAAAAATGTCAAATTCGACGAAATTTTAAAATTACATCCAAGTGTAGAAATCATTGCTACTTCTTTGTTCAGTTGCGATCATTCTGTTAAATTCTGATAAGTTATCACCAAAAGTAATTAAAGCAATTTTATATCTAAATGACTTAAACCGCAAAAAACGAGATTTTAAATTGCTCTTTCATAAATCAACTATCACTACTCTTATCAATGATAGACTGATTATTTGAGCTTTTCTCATAAATAACTAAACTGTGGTTGATAGTGACAATAGCAAATTGCGTTAAATTCATTCAGAAATAAATTTTTCTGAATGTCAAAGTGTAATTTCATTGTTAGAAATTATTCATTTTATCCATTTTTCAATTTCAAATTGACTAATTAATTAATTAATTAATTAATCGTTTGTTTATTAAATTAAATTTTAAGTTTCTGAATGCATCCATTAATAATTAGAATTAACAGTTAGATTTTGAAACAGATAGATTTTGGAGGGGTTTTCTCGGGAAAAAAATAAGATAAATCGATTATTATTATTGCTATCTGCTTTATGTTATTCCAGTAATATGGGAACAAATTTGAAATACTCATATCGAATACGTATCAATAAGTCTACCCTAAGAATATATAACGACGATTTAAATAGGACATATAATTAGTAATAATAATTAATAGTAATAATAATTACAGTATAGTAATAAATTTGCAGAATATAGTGGTTATGCTGCAGCAACAGGAGAACGTAATCAGTGAATTGAACTTGTCGATGCAAGTTGAATCATCAATTGCAGCTGCAGAATTGCAAGGATTAAACGAAATGAGAAATATAACGAACAGAAATGAAAGTGCAATAGAAGCTGCTGCAAGAAGAGTGTGGTCTAAGATGAAAAAAGTCGAAGATACACAATTTCCAAACAGACATAATGATTTTCAATCGCCATCGGAATGTTGTGGAAACAATAAGAAGACGACAGGTAATTACGATGATAAAAATAATTAATTGATCGGATATACTCAGTTTAACAAGAAAATTCGATGAAGTAATGGAAGAAATTCTGCAATGTCGTCAAATAACAATTAAATTTAAATGATTCACAAAAAAACTTTCAGCGAATGAAGAATTTGGTGTTCAGGAAACTAGAAACGGATCAGGCCGAAACAAACGGAAGCCAAATTTCGTTAGGCATATCATTCGTAAGCAATCAATGCTTTTTTAGAAACGTTTTTTTTTTTTCATATTTTTAGAAAAAAAGCATATTCTTTACAAAAGCGAGTACTTTTAGAAGACAACACTGAGGAGCAAAGTGGAAGTAAAACGGAAAATGTGCCACAACTCTTTTCTGATGATACCGAGGAGGGGCCTGCTGATTTGAACAATAGGAATTGCCAAGATCAAGTATTGGACAAACAGTTTAATATGGTGTTATCAGCTGAAAAATCCCATAAAAAACGGTTGGATAAGCGAAATGGTGAAAAAATCGACAATTCAGGAAATGGTAACGATTTGACAATCTGTACGGTAATTGAAAAGTGTATTTTTAGATATTTCCATCTTTCCCATCTTTACTCCCATCAAAATATCATATTACTTCAGCTTCATCAAATGCTAAACGAAAGCGCTCTGAATCGAAATTATTAAATCTTAATCAACAATATAGTAACAGAACATTCTCGTCATTTACACTAGCAGAGCAAGAAGAACTTCGACGTAAGGCTTTACGTATTCACGACGGAGCCACATTTCAGAGGTTTTGTTTATTGTAGTTTGTTGTAGTAAACATGTAATTCTATTTTTTACAACAATGCCAGAAAACTTTCTTATTTTCAGTTTTGACGAATTTTGCGAATGTTTCGATGCCTACAAGATCGTATGGAGTTACCCGTATAGGGTAGCCAGTTCCGAGCTTCTTCGAGATGGCGAAGGGCAAGTGATCAGTCGCTTTAAATATAAATATATAGTGTTCCACTGCGCTCATTATGGAGTTCCACGTAAAAGAGGTAACATTTGATTAATATTAATATGAGAGCAATAATTCTTGCACTTACGCACCAATGCCAATTGATAGTTGTGCAATTGTCAAATAGCCAACTGATTTGTTAAGAGAATTAAGAGGTTTTATGATGGAATTGGAATTTTTCAGTGAGATAAAATGAGAAGTTTTGTGAAGTTCTAAATCCAGTTATTCACTAAGCTTTTATTCTGGGAACGATCAAAATTCTTTGACAACAATTACCCTACATAAATCTGTATACCTGAAGCTTCATTTTCCACTAAATTTTAACGGATCGGAAGAAACTAGGAGATGTTTTATTGCACTTCACGCGTGTTAGCTTTTATTTAGATTTGATGAAGTCCTTAATCTTCAAATGTCATTTATTTATTCAATTAAGAAGTAGAGAGTGGGAGAGAATTGGATGATATAAATCCAACAAAAGCTGTTGCGGTTGATGGATGATTTGTTTACGTGTTAGCCATTAATCCCTCCACCAGCCAGCTTGCCAATTCCGCCTGTCTCTTTTCCGCTCCAGCTGCTGAGTCAATGGTCATAGTGCTATGCTATAACCACTGTGTTGAATGGCTTTGAGAAAGGATCATTATCACGTTTATGCTAATTAATGTCAGCTTTGGGAATGCGAAACAATCACTTCTAGACAGCAGGATGGATGCTAAATAAATTCCATTTGGAAGAGTTATTACCGATGATGTTACTTACTGTGTTAAATTTTAATATAAATTATAGTTGAAAAACAGGAGTCAGTTTTTTTTTTTATTTAGTATCAAACACTTTAGAATATGAAACAATGAATAATTTAATGTTTTATTGGGAGTTCGTTCCAATTTTAAACCGCTGTGAGGTGAAAACCAAAATTTACGACGAAAGTTTTTAGGGATTTTTACATTTTTTACAGATTTAGGCAAAGGAAACAGTAAATAATGAAGTCGATAATTATTGCTTCCTTCTTTTTTTTACATTGCGGTTGTCCATTTTGACCATTTTAAAGCATTAAATCATGGGCATTACAAGCAGCGCTCTCCCAAATAATAGAAATTATGTTCGCCAGCTGCTGTCTTAATATTATGAAGACTGGCGATATTGGGATGGTAATTTCAGGGGATCCAACCAGTCAGTCTTTTGAAGTACAAAATAATGAATAAATGACAATCAGATCGATAACACACATCTTTTATTGAAAAAAAAAAAAATAAATCTAACATAACAAATGCTGGAAGTAAGCCACTAATGTCAATCAGGTCCAAGCCAAGCTGTCACCCACTGTCACAGCATTTTCAGAGAAATCAGCGGTTGGCAGTCATAAAATTAAACATCTTATTTGGTATACAATTAATTAGTTTCATAAATAGAATCATATCCTTCTCCATCACTCACAAAATTCAAACGTGTCGATGCATACTTAGGCATATCAAAATGAACTATTTATATGAACTGCGAAAGACAGACTTATTTTTAATAGTGGCATCAAATCAGTAAAAAACTATTTATTCACAAGAAAATGTTAAATGCCTTTAAATTAAATATCACAGAAAGAAAAATGACTTCATCAAGAGAGACCAAAAAACTCAGTGTCTGCTATTATTTCAGGGTGACTTCCACAAGCTTTTGTCAATGAATTAATTAAACTACGATGCAAATTTCTCTCTTTCACATTTGCCATTTTAAATCAGAAGCCTCATGCTACACTCACCACAAATATTTTGCTATAAATATTGGGCACTTTTAAAACTTGTCTTAATGAACCAAGCAAAAATTTCACTGTTGCATTCCTTCAGGAAGAGGTGAACGTCCAAATCAAAATTATCTTCCACTGGGTTGCAAAGCCAGATTTCGTTTGAATGCTGACACGACCAACGGTTGTCTTCGAATTTCATCTTTCCACGAAGAGCACACTAATCATGCAAGCACTGAGGAGGATTATTTGCGTATTATAAACAAGAAGAGACGAAATCTAACTGGTCAGTTAATAGATTCCCAACTACGTCTATCCTTCACTTTATTTTCAATATAGAAATGATTATTAGTTATAGAAATTTCAGGTGGTATTGCATCGAAGAAAATGAAGGAAAAAAAAGTGAGAGAAACAGGTAACTTCTATTACTTTTCTCTGTTATATGTCAACAAACGATACGGTAATAGGAGGAACAAAGCTATTTTAGGAGAAACAAAGTCGAAAAGCAAATCACCACAACTAACTGAGCGTGCAAATGTTTCCGATGTTGCGGAAGATAATTCTGCATCCGTTATTTCACCCGCAGAAAATCCCACTTCCACCACTTTATTAGAAAGAAACTATGGCGCCATTATTTCATCCCAAGAAAACTCTGCTTTTGTTCCGGTTACTCGTTCCGCAGAAGTAAGCAATAACAACAAGTTTATATCAAAAAAAGTTTATGAAGGATAGAAGAACATAAAAGTAAAATTGACATTTTCAGATAACAGAACACGTTGATGGAATACAACAAATGTCATTGAAGAATTTGCTTCCAACAGATTCCGTCCGGAAGCAAATATTCGCAAATCGCTTAGTGGATCGGTTGCAGAGAATAGAATATTTAATTATGAACGGTTCGTCTTCCAAGCCGTAGGCATGAATCTCTTTCGATAAACTTAAGCGCTCAACTAATTGAAGTTTGTATTGACAGGCAATATTGGAGCTACGCAAAAAAATTTACGATTTGGATTGCAAATTTTTGCTCCACATAGAAATCTGTTCTGTGAAATTTCATTAGATAAAAAATACTTGAACTATTTTTAATAAGAATCCGATTTAGCTTACATCATCAAATGTGGAGGATGTCTACCGCAGGAAGTATACTTACCGTTCATCTGTGGAGTATATGGCGCTGATTTTTATCTCTCGGAATGGTCGAATGTGCAACTAAGAGACGTTATGATAGTGCTTCTGCAGCCACCAGAAATACTGCTTCAAGGCAATTTACCCACCGATATTTCAATTGATGAAGTGAAACAGGTTCGACCACCTGGTATTCATCGTGCGATCACAGCTATTAGAGAGGAAAAACTAAAGGTATGGGTAAAAATTAATATTTAACCCAATTTGTGACAGTACGAATCTATCGTCGTGTTCTGAGCATTGGTAACATGTTTCCCACCTTCTTCATCTTTCATATATTCACACATTTATTTAGCAATCCTTTGCAGAGATGCGACAGTATTTTTGCTCGATTTGTCCAGCATATTTTCAATGCCATCTCTCGACCTGAATTCGTTGTGGCTGTTCGTGAATTCAAAAAATTTGCTGATGACGTAAGAAATATGAATGTTGACAGTATCAAGTCACATGACATCAATATGTTACGATGCTGAGGTAGAACGAATACCGTATCACTGATACTGCTTATACAGATGAGCCAATTCCTACCCTTTATATTTATATATCCTTATATACTTATACCACTTTTGCAGGAGATGAAAATTATGGTTGTTGCCATATCATTTGTACAAAATTTTGAGTTTTCTTACTTCCAAATGGATCTCTGATATTTTTTTGTTTCATTTCATCTCACAGTCATTGCTTTGTTTCAGCTTCAACATTTAATTTGCAATGATATAAGTTCTTTTGGTAGCTAAAAAGCTGTGCTTAGTTTCAATCTGTTTTCACTTTGATTAAAATGTTAGTTTTCTTGTCTGCCTTGTTTTATATCAGAAATTTTTGCGTGCTATGAGAATAAATATTTTTATTAAGGTTGAAAATTGAATATTTGCGCATTAAGTTATAAATCATTGCAGTTATTTATGAAATCATTAATCAACATATAAACATGAAGAAATAGTTCATTAGAATTTATTCATCTAATTCGAAATTTGACAGTAACTGAGTTAGAGCTAAAGAGAGAAATGGATAAGTGAATTGAACTTATAGAATGAGTCGATGAATTGGATGTAAATTTTGGAATTTTGAAATTTATTCATTGTTCATTTCTTTCACTGTACTGTCATATCCTTTACATACTGTCCAAGTACACTTTACCCCTAATGCTCGAATCTCGAAAACTACATATGGGAAAACTTATTTTTCATGTAATAATGATACCATTATTTCATCCTGTTATTTTGAAATTTTATTTTGTTTTGGGAGAACATTAGTTTGGTATCGTCGAATATTTGTTGAAGTTGATTTCTTTGTCGAGAAGTGTTACAGTGAGTAGTGGTATCGCTAATATAGTCAAGACAGGAATATAGATTAGCACCAAAATACTTGAGAATAAGTGGGAATAACACCAAAATACTCGGAAATAAATTTATTCGGCAAATAAGACAAGACAAAAATTGTTGAAGTCGGGATGGTGAGAAAAGAGCTATAAGAATGTAAAACTAGCTGAATTCAAGTTTATTATCTTGACAGTTTAAACGAACAAAGAATTTTCTGATCCCATTAAACAATGGAATCTTTGTTTGGCTATCAGATTGAAATAAGAAATAATTATCAACATATTAGCATTGCACTTATTCATCGTTAGCAAACTGTAACATTCTAGGCACTTCAAATAAATTCAAATACAATTAGAAGATGAGTTTTGGATAGTTTTAAATTTCTTACTTGAAATAAAACTGAAATGTTATTATATTTAACGAATATTCAAATAAAACAATCTTTAATCTTGTGGATCTAATATAAATTTATTTGACATAATATAATTTGGTTTTCTATTATTATTTCTTTTCTTTGTTTTTCATTTAAATTCAAAATCTCTTCTATTAAGAGATTAATTCCGCAAAGAAATTCGAGCAGTTTCAATTGAACGATATTTGATATCCATTTCATGTTTCAATATTATTAAGAAAAAGTAAAATGCATGAAAATTGTAATTGTTCTATGTAAACAAAATTAATTCCATAGCGAAGATTTTAAGTATAAAGCGAAAACTGAAATTTTGCAACAAATTAATGTGTTATTGATAAAACAATTAGTGAAGGATAAAGGTTTCAATTTTATTAAGTCCACTATTTGTAGTGAAATAAATTTGCATATTTCCACTCGGTTCAGTTCATCGGGGCATACTTGCATTGCACTGAAATTGTATGCAAATTTTTACATTTCTCGTTCATTGTTAGTTAATTCTTCCTCGTTGACTGGTTGGTTCGCATTAGGAACTATTTTCTGGTGGGATGAACTGCTGAAGCTGACTGAAGCTAAATTGTGCGAATTGACTACATTTCTTTAACTTTTCTGTTAGAAAAAGATCTTGGATGGGAGGATGGCTTCAAAGACTTTTAGTTGCTAATCATTAGAGATCTTTTATCAGTTACAAATTTAATTGAAACGAACTAAATTATATGAAATATGACTTTTGTGTTTTAATCTACAAAGATAATGTAACTAACAGTATTTGCGTAGAATAATGTTTGTTCCAAGTAACTGATAATGTTTTCATGAAGGAATATGTATACAGAGCTAAAGGAACTGATCAATTTTCTGGCTATTTATATGCATCATCGAATTCCTCGGCGTCGGGTAGCGTTGTAGCGTTTTCTGTCTTTTTCCTTTTGATTTATTGATTAGCAGCGAATCAACAAATAACTTTTAATGGTGTTTTTTTCTTTTTTGGTGGGAGGATTTTAGTGGTTTATTAACACTTTGATAATTTGTATCATTTCAGATTTGTTTGTTCATGGAAAGTTACAGTAATCATCTTGCGAGAAGATTTTTGGGGAAATGGAAGCCAGAAGAGCCAGAATATGGTTAGCCAAATAGTTCTAATAATAATTACAAAGTATTTATGTGTGTGTGAAAGGAGCATTAATATTCGTAAGTATTTTGACTTTCGATTACTTACAAAAGGAAAATTGTTACATTTGAAATTATTTTAAGTCAAAGAGTATAATTTGAACATCTAGTATTTGCAGGAGAAAAAGAGCGAACGTTGATGATTAAAGCAGGAGATTGCCTAGATCAAATTCTCAGCACAATCGCAACAAGCATTGGGATTGTTGAAGAAGATCTTGCAGCGTGTTTCCCATGTTTGTTTCGCTTAATTCAGGCTATCATTTTTTTTTTTTAAATTTTGTTTGTATTTTATCATATTTCTCTATAAAAGTTAAAACTACAAAAGATGCTATTTGTTGAAGCACTAATGATAGCTTACTGCAACCCTGGCGTAGTATCGTGCCAAGTGATGAACTATGCACATATGATCACTGTTTGGATGGGAGATGTTAACGCTGATGTAAATTTTACGCCTATACCAGATGGTATTGCGTTCTTCTGCGAAACACCGGCTATACTGTACAATGTTTTAAACAGCAATGGCAACGTTATGGATAAAACAAGTAAGTTTTCAATTACAACAGGATTCTGTTGATCATGTACGGTTGATTCCGCAATTTACTCTTCTGAATTCTCTTTTGGAAATTCCACGATAACTGATCATCACTGGTGAAGTTTTTAAAGAAAGAGGATTTAAAAAAAATATAGATTTAAAAAAAGATAAAGATAAATATCACAATGTCATCAAAAAATTGTCCGCAGCATATTGATGACAGTACCGCGCATCTTCTGATTCCTACGTATCCTTCTGTGTTACTCCGAACTTATGCTGGGATTGTGTATCTCTTCTTGCACTCCTACAATGAATATTTCAGATGTAGTAACTACATCGTGTTAAAAGAACTGAACAGTTTGCTGTAGGAACAACCAATAAAATGCTTAATAATATATCCTTTGTGCATCGCACAAAAGGATTTTATTTTGCTACACCACGGACACGAGTGTTTCGCAACGTATTTTTGCGCACATCTCATTTCCGGTTGACAGGTATTTAAATTTTTGCTAAATTTGTGTAACTAACGCAGAGCTTTCGTGCAGTACTTCTTGTGAGTGTACAGATTATTCTTAAAGGTGAAAACTTTGCCACAATTTCCGCACTGAAATTTAGGTCCATGTGTTTTCCGATGACCGTAAAATGTAGATGGGTGATTGAATGTTAACCCACAACCGGGCATTCTGCATTCATAAATAAAAGGTTTGGGGTGTGTTTTCTTGTGAGCTATGTATTCATTGTAATTCTTTGTTTTCATAGTACATCCGACATAGGGACACTCATAATTTCCCTTATCTGAAGAATTCTTTTATAACATTTCTTCTTATAATTCAATCATATCAATTTGTAATTAATTAACGCAATTTGAAAAATAATGATATTTACTTGTTTTTTTATGCATTTAAACAAAAAAAAAAAATGTAATTATAGATTTTCTGCAATGAGATCATCATTTCTTGATTTTTTAATGTTTATATCCACAATTTCACGTAAAAGCAAAAACGCTTCATATGAAAATAACCTTTGAATTAATTGCATTCCTTGAACAGCAGGTACTGCTTATCTTTTTTTTATGTTGAATATAAACGAGAAGGGATGTATCTCTTTGTTGAGTTGGATAAATATCGCCCATTGAATTTTGTATCGCTATACAGTGGATGTTTTTCAACATTTTCATGTGGATTTCACTTCAGGTAGAAAAACCTATTTAAGATTCTGCTAAATTTGTGAAACTAACATGAAGCTTTCGTGCAGCACTGCCTGTGAGGGCTCAGATTCTTCCTATAGTTGAAAATTTTGCCACAGTTTCCGCAATGAGATCTAGGCCCGTGTATTTCCTGGTGATTGACTAATGTTGATGGATTACTGAATGTTCGTCCACAACCGGGCACTCTGCATTCATAAATAAAAGGTTTGGGATGCGTTCTTCTGTGAGCTATGTATTCACTATAATTCTCCGTTTCCATAGTACATCCGACATGGGGACACTCATAATTTTTCTTATCTGAAAAATTCTCTTATAACACTTATTTTCCCATTTTTGTCATACAAGTTTACAGTAAATCTATCGGATTATTCATACAGCAGCAGTTGCTACTAACTGGTTTCGTTTTTTATATTGAACAGACTAGGTTTTTGCTGTTGATACTGGATAAATATCGAAGTATCTATTTATTTTTGTAATGCTATACAACGGATATTTCTCAGCTGTGTATTCCACTTCAGGTAAACAAGTGTTTAAAATTTCGTTAAATTTATGAAACTAACGTGGAACTTTCGCGCAACTCTTCCTGTGAGTGTACAAATTATTCATATAAGTAAAGAATTTGCCACAGTCTCTGCACTGAAGTTTAGGTCGGTGTCTTTGCATGTGTGTGCACAATGATGCTGCATTATCGAATGTTCGTCCGCAACCGAACATTTTGCATTCATAAATAAAAGGTTTGGGATGCGTTTTCTTATGAGTTATGTATTCCTTGCGATTCTTTGTTTTCATTGTACATCCGACATGGGGACACTCATAATTTTTCTTATCTGAAAATTCTTCTATAACATTTGTTTTTGCAAATAATGCATTCCACTATATTATCTGGTAATTGATTAATGTAATTTGATTGCGAGCATATATTACAAGCAAAAGCTTAATGTTACCTGTAATGGTGAGATTTTGCAGAACAAATAATTCTAAGTTTTTCGCAGTAACGAGATTTTATTTCTGGTTACTCATTGTTTGTATCTTCAATTTTGCGGAAATGAGTATTACCTATGAACTGCAAAGAGTCGGGCGAAATGCTATGCATATTCTCGCCATCTGTTCTCGATAATTCTTGCAACTGGTAATTTCCTGTTGTGATTGGAACGGTTTCGATTTTCGAATCCTCATTGCTTCTATGCTCACTTTTCCACAAATCAGTGAAATCGAAGTGCGAAAAATCAGATGAAATGCTAATCTCCAAATTCCTAGCAGATGTTCCTGGTAATTCTCTACCAGTATTTTCTGATTCCCTTTTATGAGCATCAATGCTTGAATCTAGGATCGACTCCAAATTGCTATTATCAAGGATGTTGAAACTAGTTGAGAAGTACCCATTGCTACAGTCATCCCATGTAATGTCATCGATGTCGAGATTTAGCGGAGAGATAGTTCCATTCTCAGCCAAAACAATACAAAGCAGAACGCTGAACCAAATAGGTTGCATCATTGAAATGAAGAGCAAGGTGAAATAATGAATTTTTGAAATGACAGAAATATTCGAATGGAAAAAAGCTTTTATTTCAGATTGTTGGAATTAAAAGACCAAAGGTTCAAACAGTTTTTAATCCGTCTCATTTGCCTAATTTCTCATACTTTTTCCTTTTCATTTTAGTCTTTCTATTATTAAATTGACAGCTGATGAATACGCTTTTGGACTCCATATGATGTTTAGCATTGGTCGGATATTCCATAGCCTTCCATTTGTTTTGTTTTTAATCTTCTTTTTGTTAGGTAATAAACTTTCAATTTACATTTAACTGGCATACTATGCAGGAAGCTAAATGGCTATCAATTGATTCTTCCGCTAAGGCAGCAGTGAAATAATGGTGTAAAGATGATGCTTGATCAAAGATGAAAATTTCATTGGGTGACAATACATTACTTACTGAGGGAGTCTATTGCAGAACCGTAGAGTGTGATGTCGTTATAGTTCGAGGTGTCCAAATATAAATTATATATATATATTCTATGTATACATTATGAGATTATGAGATATTCAATATATTCACTTTATTAATAAGTCGAGTGATAACTGATCACGGAAGGTCATTCGATTTTCACTTTTCGGTTTCAAATTGATAGGTCGCAACATCCCACGAATATTTGAAATCAATTTTAACTCATTTAAATTGAATAAACGAGAAATTAGCTTTCACTCTTTGTAAATTTGCTTTGTACTAAAGCAATTTTTTGGCAATAAAAATCCAGCTCAATTTGCAATTATGCTCAAGTTATTTCAAAAAGTTTTGCTCACTACCTATGTTTTCAACAATAATCATATGCATGGCTTCGCTAAAGCAAACAAATTGATAATGTATCAAATCAAAATTAATTTAAATGCGTCACTTGTAATTGACTTTGCAAACTTTCGGAAGTTTTTGTATTGTTACTTTTGAATATGCGAAATCGATTTATGGATAATTTTTGACAATTTCATGGTTCATCACTCCATTCATAACTCACATTGTATTGTGAGTCAGCTGAATGCTTACAATTCTTACATCAAATACCAGCAAAAATGATTCCACAATAGTGCCAAATTAGTTATTTGACATTTCTAAAAGAGAGCAAATTAAGGATTAATGTACATATCTCAGGTTCCCCAAACTAATTGCAGTTGTTTTGCGTAGCACATGTAGGTGTAGAAAAGTTAATCTCTAAATTCCAGCAAGGAAAATCTGAGAAACTTCGGGTTAAGGATGTCTGGAAATTTTGCATTGCATCTATCCAGAAAACATTAACACTGAGATAGGAAATCTCCTGATTAATCAATTCTGAGGTGTAGTTTTTTTAAATCAATCAAAATCTCATCATACACTTTCTTAAAAGTTTTTGCAAAATGTCTGGGTCAAAAGATATTCTTTATATGATCACTTCGAAATATCTCATCACTTTTTTACTTTAATTTGATGTCGAGAGAATGTTATTCAACGATTATTTCAATCATAATGAATCGCGGATATAATCCTTTCTTAGTCACTTAAACATATGATAAATATACTGATAAAGTAGCAAATTGTGAGGAATATTTTTATCAACATTATGAAATATACAAATCGGCTATACGTAACAATGAAACTAAACCATTTCTTTCAATCGATCACAATTGTTTTCACATTATTTCGCTTCTTTAAGGTTTTATCACTTGAACCATTCTGTCTAAGTAAGAAACCAAATTATTAAAATGAAAAATGAATAGCAAAAAATGATAATCTTTATTATAATCTTCCTACACTTCTTTTTTTATGGTAATATTTCTACATTTCACTGTGTGTGTGAAAACTTTTATAACAGGCTAACTTCGACTTGCAATTAAAACAAAAAGCAACAAAAAATGTGGATTTTTTATACATGAGACAAAATTTTTTTCAAACAAATAATTCCAATTATAAATAAAATTGAGAAAGAAGTAAGAACCTAAATAAGCAAAAATATTCATCTCTTAGGCCGCTAAAGAATTCCAAGCTCAATACTACCTAAATTCATTGAACTTAACATTTTTAAATAAGTACCAACCTGCTATTAATTCGTTTCTTCCGCCGTATAATATTTCCTGCTTTTTCTTTCCTAGCCATTAAATAACGATGTATTTCTTCCCAACGTCTATGCCAGTAGCGTTTTTCTTCAATAAACACTTTTAAGTCGTCCTTGCTGCAATTTTCAGAAGAATAGATAATGAACTCTTAATTTTATTTATAATGGTTAATTTTAATTCGAAAATTAAAACTTCGTAGTTTAAATGATGCAAACAATACATTTTGTTTTAACTTTCAAAAAATGGTTTTAAAGTAATCTTTCTAAGCTACTATCCAGGAATGCAATTACATATTTGCTTTTCTGTGAAGGTTCGGCAATATTAACACTCAAAAGAGAAAGGAACCAATAATAGTCTGTACGGTATCAGTAATCAAAAATGAAAATAAGAAAGAAAAGTGTAAATTGTAGCGGAATATTATATAATAAATTCAATGAATCAATAGGCTTTTCGGAAAAGATTCTTTAGTATTAGGACATCGAAATTCCATGACATATCAGTCGTCAACAATATTTATGAATACGCATAATGATGCAAAAATGTATGAATATATTTTATAATTAATTTAAAAAAATTGCAATTCCATACGTTTTTCCAAATTCTTCTACATCATCATGTTTCAGTTTCCAGCTTCGTTCATGTTCATCCACCATTACTCGATTTAATGTTTTTAGGATACCATCAAGATCAGAAGTTCTTAAGCCGAATGCCATTTGTAAATCCAACCTAAAGATATGACCTCTAATCTTAGAAATTGAAGTTTCTGACTAAAATCATAATAATTCTGAGCATGCTGTATCATGGACCGGAGAAAACATGAACTGTAGCTTGTTTAGCATACGTAAATATGTCAATTTTTCCAAATTAATCTAAGTTTACTTTCATAATTGGGATTTTGCTCGGTTCCTAAAATGAAGGACTTTTATGAAAAACTTTAATTGAGGCGTTCAGTTAAAAGAAAAAAAAAATCACCTTCTAACAGGTAGATCAGAACTAAATAAACACAGGACAAGATCACGGGCATGCTTAAGCACTGATGTCTCGTCAGGATAAAGCAATTCACTCTTCAGTACCCAAACATTGCACACCAAGTGTGCACAGTCACGGACACGCGATATCAGCAAGTGTCGAGGAATACATTTCGAAACATACTCTTGTGCTTCGTTCGTCGATATACACCGCACTAAATTTTTGTAGAGATGTAAAAAAGCCCACAAAGTAATTAGTTATTAGTATTAAAGATATTGAGATTTCTAACCTTTTATCATCAGGGCTCGAACTTGCTGGACCTCAGGCAAATGTCGTATACGTCGAAGTGATATTAGCTGATTGCAGTCATTCAAATCACTGAATTTCAAACCAATTTGTCGAAATATTTGAAAATGCTATAGCTTTAATACGGAAGAGCCGAAAAAAATAGACTTACAGTGCGTTCATTTTCTCACCAATAATAGCTTCTTGAACAAGCTGCATAGGATCAGGAACTCTGCATGAATCAGGCATTGTAACTGGGATTGAAAGTAAGGATTCGCTATATTTTATTGATTCTGTATCCTGAATTAAATCAATCAGTAAGTTAAATATCTTACAATGAGAGATAAACAAATATCGACAAAATAATATCCGAAAAAAAATTACACTTCAAGTAATACCAGAAGTCAAGAATTTACTGAATAGTTGTTTCCTAGGAAAGCACAGAAAAACAGATCGAGTATCAATTCATGGTGACAATATTCAAAATACAAATTTTGTTATATACCCAAAAATGACAAAGAAATTAACCGCCATGCAATTAATATTCAGTGGAGTCCAGGGATCTTGCTCAATAAGACGACTTCGATGAGCTGACGATTGTTCTCGACGCTTCTTCTGTCGTTCTGTTTCGGGTCGTTTGAACCGGACGCGAATTGGTGATGGATTTTTAGAACTTCCCTCCTCTCCCGAATCAGACATGTCATCTGAAACCCTTCTTTTTAAATCACATTTCTAGATTAATTACATGTTTATTTAGAGGCGAAATGTATAACTTGTTAAATATAAAGTAGCTTCGTAGTATCGCCTTAACGTATGTTGAGATGCACGTGATAATCAATGGCATAAACTTTGTCACTCTTCATCAAAACAGTACATGCCATATCAGATAATGAAGTTAAAGATAATTCAAAAATTGTTATATTAATCACACATGAAAGCAAAACGAAACATAAAAAAATCGCAGATGTGCAATGCGAAAATTTGCATGAAATTGGAAAAAATTTGTATGATTATGTATAAGTTATATTGTAACTTTATGTGTAATAGAAAAATTGACATGAGACACAATTTCGTAAAATAAGGCAGGAAATTTTATTACAAATTAAAGAACGAAAAATAAAAATTTCTTGCCTTCAGAAGTTCTAACTATGCTGTTTTTTCCTTGACCATTCAGATAGGCTATCGAACGTTTCATATCAAAACTACCAGTTAAAGGACATACATACAAACATTCTGCAAAAAATGCTTTCAAGCTATAATAGTTTTGAAGGTTTATCTCATACCAAAATGATCAAAATGACCTGGAAGAAGCATTTCAAATAGTTATTTAATAAAAGATGTTGAAATGTGCATAAATTTTCAGGTCAATAATTATATTTAAGTAAAATTTATAGAACTAACGATTTTTAAAAAAGCCAACAGCATAATGAACTGGTGCATCATTTCCAAAACTACGTCCAACATATACTTCTTCATCCATTAATCGACTAGAATATTAGGTAGAAGTGGTAAGAAACCTAGTCAAAATAGCAATTAATTTGTAAAATCCATAATTGCAAAAATTTGAAGTTTAAGAAGATAGAAAGTACAATAAACTATTTCCGGGAAGTTAAGCTGCATAATGATGCTATATAAAACTTAAAGGAAGAATTATGAAGTGTGCCAGTTAAATTAGAAAAAGAAATAAGTAAAAAAAAGAAAAAAAAAGAGATACAAAAAGAAATACGAAGTAAAAAAAAAAGAAATACAAAAAGAAATATTCGAAGTGATTGATTCCCTAGAAATGTTTTCCTTCGGTCATAACTGAAAGACCGGGCAAGTCGTTACAAAAAAAAAGAAACCGACAAGCTAAGCTTCACGGAGTGAATTAAAATTTCCCTAAAATGCTACATACAAATTGTTAGTCGCAGATGGTCCTGAACTTGTTCCTGAAATCAATGCAAGATGTTCCGCACGACCTTTATCGAACGAGCTCGACAACTTATCCACTGGCAATCTCATTTCCATCTGTAAACGATATGGAAGAAAATTATAAACCAAACTTCAACTCAACATTTATTGAGGAAGCATCACAAACTGTTGATATTTCTTAAAATTATAGCTAACCAAATTAACCAGCATCCTTGATAAAATTCTGAAACAGGCAAGTTTTGACATAAAGGCGTGTAAAAATATTACCATTTTAACATTCCTTTTGTAACGTGCTTTGACAATACCGCACCCAAATGGATTTACTTTACGTATTGGGTATTGAATACGATACAATTCGCTATTGCTAGGATTTCGAGAAAGTATTACATCTATCTGTAACAGGAACAAAATTGTAAGCAAGTTTCAATGACATAAAACAATATTGGGTAATGTCATAAAATCAACGCCAATTCAAATAGGATTCGGTGTATGGAGCAGCGGCCATTTCATTACTAGTGTCGTTAGAAATAATTTATTCATGGTTGGCTGCTATGAATTATATATGAACTGACTACGCCTTTAAAAAGTTAAAGGTAGTTGAAATACAAAATAAATCAAGTTGCATTATTACATATATTAAGTAGGCTAAAATTGGCCTAAAAATTAGTAGCAAAAGTAAAGAAGGAACCTAAAGCCCTATATGCCTATCCTATGCTCTCTAATCCATAATAACATTATTATCAGATGGAAGAATAGATTGCAAATGAATTTATGAAGCATTTCTGGCATAACATCATCATCATTCACTCATCACCATGATCCATTCAATTCTTCGTTTTATTTTTGTGCTAACAAGATGTAATTCCGCAGTAAATCCAAAATAATATGAGAAATTAATCTTTGGGGTAAATAATACGAAATTCGAAAAGAAAAATGAGAAGCTTTACCTAAGATTTGAACAAGCCAGATAAGCTTAACATGGAATGTTATTGTTTACTAAATGAATAGCTAGCTTCTAGTTATATGATTAGTTATATGACATTATTGATTTGGATAACATTACTAATCTGCCTAAAAAAATCCTAGTAAAAAGCGAAAGATCGAAAAGAGAAGGAAAAAAACTAACTTCTCCAGCAATATCATCATTATCATCGTCTCCAATCTTGCATATATCTTCATTTAACTCGTCTTTCATGACCTGAAATATGCCACAATTCAGGCTAGGCTGTTGCTCAGGTACCACATGTTAGGTTCCACCAATATGAAAACCATTTACAAATATCCATTTCTTGAATAATTTTACAATTTAACTGTTATATTTTCAAACAGAAATAATAAGCTACTCTTAGAAGATTGAGGCAATGAGAGAGTAGCGAGATAACACTGCTGTTAGGGAAAAAGAGTAAAAAATAGTTCTTTGATTTCTCGGAACAGCAAGGATTGCTGTTGAAGTTTGATTGCATCTTACGATGAAATGGGGAAGTGTTAATAATTGAGAGGGGGGTGGAGAGGGTGAGGAAGGCGTGTGGGAATCGAGGAGGGCACAGAGATTGATAATAAGACAGTGAAAGCATAGAAATGCCTGTTTTTCATAGTTCAATTATCAGTTAAAGGTTTGGCTTTTGGCTGATTAAAATCTAAGGGATTTGGTTGTTTCTTGAAGTTAGGAATATTAGCAAATGGAATCATCCATCTAATGGAAGGATGCAAACTCGGTTATTTATTTGCTGAAATTGTGAAATTAAAGTGCGATCATTAATCAGCTATTAATGTATTTTCCGATCATTTTATTAGGATGACATGATTCAGATCCTGTTTATTACTTGCCGGAATCTAGAAGAACTGATCAATTGAATGCTTTTTGTTAAAATTTAGAATAAAATCTCAGTAAATGCAACTGTGGAAACATATGATACTGAATTTCATTTTAAATTTCTTGATGTGAATCTTTTGAATATTCCCTTAAACATTTATTTATTCATTTAAATTTACGATTATCTTTTATCAGTTAACAAGAAATACCTTGACATACTCTGACACACTTTTATATTTTCTTATTTTGTTATTAACATTGACATCTCTCTATTATCACAATATCAAGTCAAGAAATAAAAGTTTTTTCTTTCATTTATTTTTGAAATAATTGCAACAATTTTTGTGACATTTCCGGAGTACTTAAAAGTTTTAAAATTTTCAAAAAGTTTAAAAATATTCTTTCTTAAGTCTTAAAATTTACATAAAAAGTTTTAAAACTTTGAAAATTTGAAGATATAAAAAGATGGGTTGAACGAAGAATGCGCTAGTATTAGTGGTGTTGCGTAAGCAATTGAAAGAGAATTAAATAGTTCTTAGGAAATGAGATCGCAATATTTTTGGATATCATTTATTATCATGTTACCTTCGTTCGAAACGAAGGTGTCAAATGTCTCAATTCATGTCAGAGTTGTACGCTGCTATTATGAGTATTTGATAAGATGATATATGCTTCTATACGATATATAGATATATATACTATAAGATTATAGATGTTTGAATGGAAGATACTATCTATTCATTAATATTGTAATAGGTTTACTGATATGATAATAACTTCACTGACATCATAATAATATATGTTTACTGATATGATAATTAACATATAATGTGTAAATGTTAGATAAACTGAAATAAAAACTAATCGCTTTAGAAAAATTGTATAGTGTATGCAAGGAATCATACTATCTGTACAACATTAAAAGCCTGTAGAAATGAAAAGGTTAGAATATGATGATGGTGGTTATTGTTGCATTATTTCATAAATATTTTAAAAAACTGAGCTAAATTTTTAAACATTTCTAATAAAATTGAGGGAAAAAAAAACAATGGAATCGTTCATTTGCGATCGTAGTTTATTGTATCATTCAAAATTATTACTTTTATCATTTTAGAAGTTTCAGGTTATTCAGAAAGATAATTTTTCTTAACTTCAGCAATCATCATCATAAGCTGAAATTTTTGTAGAATTCTGTTAAGTAATATATACTTTACAGCACTTGTAATTAGGAAAATACAAAAAATTAATATATCAATTCTTGCTAGATTCATTTTTTTCTAATAAACAGTATTGGTATTATAACGCAAAGCATTACAAATTATAAAAATTTCAAAAAAAAAATTTAATTTAGTCTAAAAATTTTTTTTAAATGCAATATATTCCAAGTTTTTACAATTAATAAAAATTTTCATTAACAATTTTATAAATTTATAATATATGCTGTAATATATTACCAAATGCAAATTTCTAAACAATTATTGATAAGTTATTTTCGCAAATTTTTTAATTATTTTGTTAATTTTCCTTTTTTCTAACAAAGTTATTTCTTTTTTTCTCAATATTTCATTTAATTTTTAGTGTGCATCAAATAATTGTGAAAGTATCTCAGCAATTCATTTCCACAATAATGCTGTAATCCTCAATAAATTACTTCGTCATAAACCACACATTAAACAGCGACTCAATCCATTATTGTATGATCCGTTGAAAACATCAATTTTTACAGTTAATAACAAATCTTAATCAATATTTTAACAATTTTATGCAAAAATTTCTGTTTTTAAAAAAAAAGAGAGAGAGAAGCAGAGACAGAGAGGGAGAGAAGGAAAAAGATAATAAGTTTTATTTATCAGTTAAGTCACATCAATTTATAAATATATGCATATATAAATGAAATTCATTCAATAATTTACAGCAAGAAGAATCAGGTGCATACTGTGGTGAACAAAATAAATTACTAAAAAATGTAAAAATTAAAGTATTGGAACCAGAAGAAATATTTCAACAATTATTACGAAAAGCATCCTTTCAACAACAACGATATTTATATGCTCAAGATGATTGCTTAAATAAATGTAATATATTGGGAATTAATTTGGATTGTGAATTGGTACCAGATGATAATATGGAAGTGATTAAAACAGCTGCATTCAAACATTTACAGCATATGATATTCTTTCAATGTGGCCAGTAAGAACATTTATTTATTATTTAATCTTAAAAAAAAAAAAAAAAAGGAGGAAGAACTTTAATACTGACATACTAGTAACAATATTTAATTTTAAAAAAAAATTTGATTGTTTTGCATAAATTTTCTTTTCCTTCATAAAAAAAAATAAATGTTGTAGGCTTTATTAAGTTTTGAAATTTGTGATGAATACTTTATAATGATTTTGACCACTTTAAAAAAAAATTTATGGTGATTTTCTAAATGAAAAAAAAAAATTAGATTTCCGATGTTACTGATAATTATGGTGATTGTGATAGTAATACTTACAATTGTTACAATATTGGAATTAGCCATTGGTATATCAAGGATTCGTACGGCTAAGAAACGAAGTAAAGCGAAAGATAAAGCTAAAATGACCATAGGAGGTTAGTTAATCTATGCTAATTTCTTTTATTTCCTTTCTTGTTGTGAAGTTTTAAATTTTCTATCTAAAATTCAATTATACTTTAAATTAGAAAGGATAGTAAAATGGAAGTCAGTTTAAAATTTATGAATACAGTTAATTTCATCTCAAATAGCAAACAGTTGCTACACATAAAATAACAAATGTCAAGATAAACTAAAATAATGATTATGAACAAGTCAAATATTGATTTTTCGCAAAATTTTAAACTTTTTAGAATTATCTATGAGTACAACAAAGTCCCGAATTGGAAGTAAATCTATTAGCAATGAGAATACAAATTTAAGTACCATATAAATGCAGCGGTAAATTTCAATAAATATAAGTATTGTAAATTAATTATTTTAATGGCTAGAATTTGTTTCGAAATATTCCAAAATCAATTAAATATAATTCAAAATATCCAGGTGCGAAACTGCATCTCGTATTTTTGTGTGATTATGAATTTTTACTTCAGAATTTACGGCTTAAATCTAACAATTTGTTAGTTGTATTCGATTTTTTACAGTTTTTAATTGCTTTATTGTGATTTAATGCTGGCATAAAGATTAATCATTACTAAATTACAAGTTACTGCATTCAACTCTTTGAACCATTAAAAAGTATTATTAATAAAACATCTTATGAAAAAGTTATTTATTAGTAACCTTTTTTTCTTTCCACATTAGGCATCGGAGAAAGAGTAAAAAAATATGTAAGATATGATTTGAAGCTTAAACATATCATTTCCTTTGCCATTTGAATACGGCTTTAGCAGAACTAAACAATCTGACAATTATGTTTACATCAATACTTTTTTGGATTAAATATCTGGCATAAAGTTAACTGTAATAAAAGTTAAAAAGAATTAAAAATTACTTGCTACCTTGCACAACAATATTTTTTATATATTTATATGTTTTTTTATATGGTTCACTTCATCATCTCACATTTTTTAATCTTATTAAAAATATTTAATTCTATCTTTGATAACTTTTAATTATTATATATATATATATTTTTTTTTGAAAAATATATTAGAGCTTTCCGAACTAATAGTTAATTCCAGTGATTTAAAAAATATGAAATGTATAGCAAAAATTAAACAAAATTCCAAAAAATGATGATTATCTTTAATTTGTGCATAAAAAATTTTAAATCAAAATTGCAACTTTCATATAAATTTGAATTCGTTTTTCTTTTCTCTCTTATGCAAAAGTATGTAAAAAAAATTTAAAGACTAGTTCAAAATTTTATTAAATTGACAAACAATTATTCATTCGGCATATCTTGTACGTGTATGTAATATCGTGTACGGTTGTTTCATTATACGGTTGCTTTTTCGTTCTTAAAAAGTAATGCAATTGAAAGTTAGAAATCATGATAAGAAATTATGATAAAATTTTTTTTTTTCAAATCACTATTAAGTTTCTATGAAAAATATTCTGTGTTTATTTTATATCTTTTCATTTCATACTTAATTTCTTTCAAAAGAAGCTCTCTAATAAATTCCTATAGGATAGTATTCATTTATTATATTTTCATTAAAAAAAAAAAAAAGAGAAGAATCAAAAATTGAGAAATGCATCGACAAAGTCAATATCGATTAACGTGGAATCCAGATAGATTCCACTTACTTGCACATCAAGCTAAGGTATTGTTTTTTTTTTCTTTTTCAATTAATTATTCATGTAAAATTATTATTGATAATTGAAAAATAATTGTTTTATTTTTATGTGAATAGCAAAAACTTTCAAAGTTTATTTAGATGAAATTTTATTTTAAGCTATCGCATTATTTGGATTATATTCAATCTTCGAATGAGAAACCAAAAACGGATATTTCCATTAAAGTACTTTTTTAAAAAATATTTGATATACTTGGAATTTAGTTATTTTTTTGAAATTAATCATTAATACTTTTATTATACTAATCGCTTATGATTGATGAATATAACTTAGATTAAATTTATTATCAAATATTTGATTGTAGATCTATGCTTAAATTCAATGAAATAGAAATAAAGGAATATCTTATCATAAACTGAAAAAATCTCTGGTGATTCTGATAGACGCATTGAAATTAACGAGTTAATTAATCATAAATTTCATAAAGTAAAATTTCCAGTAGTAAATATATAGTAAATATATATATATATATATATATATATATATAATTAAACTTTGTTTATTTTTTCAGCTTAGTGATAACAGTACAATAATGGTTCATTCGGAAATAGCAACAGCTCATTCCGGATATTTCCGTCGACAATATTTAAAGGAAATGAAAGCACAAAAGAAACCTGTGACATTGTTCATCGATCACCTCACCAATTACGATGCCAATGCTATTCGTCGTATGATTAACTTCTTCTACAGTGGTATCCTACCATGTTCATTGGCTGAAATTCCTGAACTTCTAGCCTTGTGCTGTAAACTTCAGGTCCGTTTTATCAAAAAAAAAAATGTTATTGGAGTAAGAATTTAAATGTTTTGTTTTGAAATTAAAATCCGTTGTAATTGCATAAATATGAAAAATACTGAATGCTCATTTTAATAGGTACCATCAATGAGAGCAATAATTGAAAAATTTATCATTCAAAAAGCAGCTGATCATAACTGTTTATTGGATTGTTGGAATATAAGTTGTCATCGACAATTTGACTTATCACTTCGAGCAAAAGATTTTGTGCTCAGTTATGTGATGCGTTCTTTGGAAGAAGTATGCCAAATCCAAAAGTTATACTTATATTTTGAAAGAATTATTGATTATTTCACATGAAATGTTATTTATTTGTCCCATCTCTCTGCCTCCTTTTTCATTTGAGGCAGTTTTGGATCTACGATTTGCGCAACTGGATCAAGCAGCTGTGGAAGAGTTACTGAAACGTGACAATTTACCGGTCCGTTCGGAATGTGACGTTCTACGTATCGCTTTGATGTATTATTTTCGTCGTGAAGGACATGTGAATATGCAAAGTTTGCTGAATGTTATTCGATACAATTGTGGTAATGAAACACTCATGCGGGTATGTAATAAAATAATAAGGAATATTTTAAATTATTAATACTTACTGATAAAATTATTTACATCACTAATTTAGTAAACGATCGGAAAAAAGTTTTCGAAATACTGTCATCTTATACAGAAATAATTTAAATTTTTTGAAAAATTTTGGAGCTTTTCATAAATTATAAAAAAATCAAATTTCAGATGCATCAAGATATTCAATGTATAGATAATGAGGAGTTGCGCTTTTGTTTCGAGCAAAATTGCGCTTATGGATTGTGGCAAAGTGAACGTCGTCTATACGATCAGAATATATGGCCTATAACAGATGCGCCATCGCCACGCAGAAATCCAAATGTTGACTGCAACTGGATTAATGCGCAATTTTACACTTTGGTACGGGTTTGTTTCTTGATCAATTGTTTTAATTGATTGGATTTTTAGGATTTCGTTCTTAAACTTTTGAACTTTACTGATTTTTAGCTCCAGCCTGCTACTGCATCTTCTCGATAGATTGGGATTTAATTCATGCGGCGTCTCTCATTTTAATTCATGTCGCGTCATTCATCAATTAAATATTTGTGTATTTCAGTATTAAATAAAATTCGTGGCATTATTACAGTGTTACTTTATGCAGATCATAAAGCAATCAGTGTTAAATGAATTGTGAATTACAGAAAGAAGGAGAAATGATAATCGTTTAAGTTAATAGGTTAAAGGCCAATACGTGGTACTGTAGTCATAATATTTCGGCAGGATTATCAATTTTGATAACCCAAGAATTCCGAAAGAACTGGCGACAGCTTAAGATTTCAGCAATTAATTTATTAAAAGAGGTTTATTCGTAGAAAATTGAAAGAATATCTTAGATATGTTTAAATGAGGACATTGCATGCGACAATGAAAACACAACTAAATATTTGCGCAAATTTTGCAATCAAAAAAAAAATATTTGCGCAAATTTTGCAATCAAAAAAAAAAAATGAAATTTTAGTATCGAATCTTACTGCATTCGCTTCGTCAACGTATAGCGCCAACCTAAATTTTATCTATTTCAAGACAACATTTCCTATTTTTTTTTTCTTCATATATATATAATTGCTCATATATTCTTCAAGTTTCATTCCAGTCAACACTTCCATTTTAAAATGAAACAGTACTTCAGAAAAATGACATAACTAATATAAAGTATGTTTAAAAGATATGTTACAAATAGTATATTGCAACTCCATCAAAAAACTTCCTAAATAATAGAAATTTTCAACTCTTAAAACTTTGTTGGAATTAAAAATTTTGCAACTAACGATGAATAATGTTGTCAGGCAAATGGTATCACAAAATTGTTTCACAATTTCACAAAAGTCCGAAAAAAAAAGAAAAAAGTGGGAAAAACAACAGAATGTTGCTTCTTGGAAAGAAATTTGATAATGAGAAGCAAAACAAAAGCCAATTGTGACAGTGCATAGAGATCACAAAACTTTTACGAATAGCATAAGATGATCGTTGTTATAGTATTTCACTCAATTTCCAGTGTTCACAATTCTAGATTATCTTTAGAAAGTGAACTTGTCACTATTTGCTTCTTCTATTTTAATTCAGATTACTTTCTTTTTTTTTCCTTTTTTTGATTAATTTCTTAATTCACTAATTCAACGAATTCCATAAACATAATTATTTTCTTAATAATTAATAAGTTTGATAATTGAGATTGTATTTTTGTGTTTAACTGGAACTAAATATGAAATGATTAGAAACGATTTTATTAATTTTTATCATCTATTCTTATATGAAGAAATTACTAATTTGGACAATTCACGGATTTAACTTTGAGGTAACAGCAAGTCAACAAGTGGTAATGGTAGAATTAGCCAAATGAATTATAAAAATCTTAGGCTTCAATGGTCTTTTTGTAATTGAGAACTGAAATGATGAGAAACAAAAGTAAGTACTTTATTTAGATTTTTTTCTTTGCTTCTGTGAATAATAATTAACGCAACTTAATTTTTGAAAAACTGTTACATGAGTATTGTAGTTTACTGCATAATTATTAATCAGACCAAAAGAATATTGCTTCTAGATGAGTATCAAATACTTATCATCTTTGCTGCTTAAAATTATATATTCTATAATAAAAAACAAATGGTTAGAAAATTTCACGTGAACTTTCAAAATTAAGATAAAAAAGGATTTTGATATCTTAAGAAACATAAAAATTTTATTAAAAAAATGGACACTGAATTTTATCAACAGAATCGAAATAAAAATTTGAAAAAAAAAAAGAAATTTAAAAGCAAAACTAAGAAGAAAATTTAAATAAAGCAAAATTTTTAACAATCTAAACCATTAAATCCATCAAATTGATTGCTTTGCTTGGAGGAATTGTGCTTGATTGGTTTGTAAATTATTATACAATTCACATTTGTGTCCCGTAATTAATTAGTTTAGAAAAGAAAAATTAAATTTAAATACTTCCGAAAATCTGTGGTTAATAATGCTTTTATTGCCATAGATGAGAAAAGAAGCAAAATGTTAAGCGTATTTGAGTAAAAACAAATTTAGAATTTCTTTCTTACTGCTCTGTTTGCTTGTGAAACAAAGTAGTTTTCCCTTTCTTGATAGATCATATCGTTGACTTCTTTGTCTTCGATACTGGTAGATTCTCGAATCTGTACTGGTTCTATTCTGTGTACGTGTACTGTGAGAGTTTTCGTGAAATACTTTATTATTCAAACCCCAAATTTGGGTAATTAAACCACAGATAACATTAAATATTATACAACATTACAATAATGAATTGATATCTAACACACAAATGTAACTTAATTATAAAATATTTAAAGATACAAGCAAAAGGAAGAAATTGGGAGGGATTTTATGGGTGTTAAGGTTACAAAGTGGATTAAAATCACTTAGAACAATAGTCTTTTTTCACTACGTTATAGCTTCACCAATGTGACGACAAAGTGATTGGATGAAAATTCTTTCCTACATGCATTTTTAAAAATATTTTGATTCATTTCTCATCACTCTGGCTTATCAGCTCTTCAGTTAATAAAACACTTGAAAGTAGAAACATTTCAAATTTAAGTTAGGGAAGAGTGAAATATTAAAAAGCTTAGAGCAGTGACAAATCTTCATGTAGAAAAATAATCTGAAAAAGACACTATTATTAAGTTGTATTATCGATGCTTGCTCTTTTTCATTTGAACTCTGATCGTAGATTAAAGTCGTCATTAGTTATTCGGATTGGTTTTCATTAATTACTCTCCACATGATAATAAGTGCTGTTAATTGAACATTAATTTTATATTTTCCATATTATCAGTGAAGCATTACAAATTACAATTATTGACTAATTGACTAATATCACACTAATTATCAGTTAAATTAACGATGTATTTTTTTTCTTTGTACTAAAAATCAGTAGAATAGCGAGAAATTAAAAAGTAACGGAAACATATTCGAAATTTTTAACAACATTAATTTTTTATAAAATTTTAAGCATAGCTATGTGAACTAAGAGGAATATATATATATAAATTGATGTCATAAATTGGGAGATTGCATAAAACAAATGAGCTAATAAATTATGCAATCTGATGGACATCCTCTGTGCATAAGATGACCTCATCAAATTGTACTTCCTTCTATTTTCTTGCTTCGATGCCAATCATTTATACCTTTTGCATATACTTTCAAATAGTTGCTTTATCCTAAAATGTCTTCTGATGTTATTTAAATTTTTCACAACCAATGATCTGCTAAAGTTAAAAATCAATTTTCAACATCCATCTTTTTAACACCAAACTCTTGTAAAGGTTTAATTTAATTCTATTGTTGCTGTTTTACTACGGTAGTGAAATATGCAACATAGGTTTCTTTTCACTTCGTTTTGATTTTTAACTCATCTTCAAAACTATAACTTTGATAAAATACTACAAATGCTAATTGTATCTGAAATTTTATTATTTTTTAAATTTAAATTGTTGAATTTAAGCGTTAAATTCAACGAATTGATTAACCTACATATTCGCTTCATGTTTGCAACTCTTACTCAATCGCTACTTTTAATTTACTGTTTACTGATTTCTTCATTGTAACTGCTATACGAGATCAAATCGAAATTGCAGGACAGTTTTAATTAAGCGCTATCGATAATAGACTGCTTGAAATTTGAAAAGAGTTGTAGAAACGAACACAATGAACTTTGCAATAATTATAGGTTCATTATTATTATTTATTATTATTTTATTACTATCATTAATTATTATCTTTATCCTTAAAGATTTTTTTCTGAAGTCAAAATGAAAATATAATAGATTATTGACTATTAGTAAACGATTACTTAAGATAATCTTTGTGATCTCATGGATTTACTGCATAAATTAAATTATAAAGGTTTTTTTTATGAGTCCTTAATTTTAGAAATTGTAATATTCAATTTTAGTGTTGACACTGTTTAAAATACAATTTGGTTCACTGCGAAATCTGCCTTCGAAGCCAATAGACTTTACAAACGACTGTTTGGTTTATCGAAAAGTTAACGGAACAACCAGAAAATGGGATTATGATGAATGCACGATCGGCAATAGTTGTTGTTTTTCGGCTATTACTATAGGTATTTTGGTTTATTTTCGAATTTACCTTTAAAATTAGAACCATGGAAAAGTAAAGAAGCATTTTACATGCGGTACTAAGAATTAGCTCAAATTAGCATAGACTAAAACAAAGCTTTTGAATAAAACTAGCTAAATTAGCTAATTTTAAAACTAGCTAAATTTGTAAAAGAACTTAGATATAAATCTGATAAGGAAAATTCAAATTAATCTGAAATTATTCAAGTCAAGAATTTTAAACATGACACTTTTTTTTTCTTTTTTTTTCATCCACCGTATTTATCCTCATGACATGCGAATTTAAAATTCATATTAAAATTGCTGGGAAACATCCATACTTCAACTTCAACAATGAAAATTTATTGTCAGTTCATCATTTTTAGAATAACATATTAAATCCATATGTTCAGATCAGTCAGGGAAATTTATCGTTGAAGCAGGTGGTTGTCAAAATGATTTTCAATCATTCGTACGGCAACAGGCGGGCATTCTAGTTCATCCAATTGATCGTTTACCTTTTATAGGACAATTCAGTGATGAAAAAATCACCGAGTACTGTGAGGTAATATAAAAACAAACTACTCGCAATTAATCAATGTAAAATAAAAGGAAATTGAAGCACATAAAGTATTTTGAAGGAATTCTTATTTCCGAAGCGATAGATTCATTATTAATATTAAATCACAAATTAATTTATAGTTTGAAATGTGTCTCGCAAGTGCGATACCAAATAATCATTGGCGAATTTGCGCATGTCATGAAGATAAATGCAATGAAGGTGGTGTCGATGAAATGTTAAAAAAGTACATGGCTGTTAAGCCTTGGGAGACGAGCACTCTTTCACTGAATCTGTTCAATCCTGACATTGAAATTCTATTTAATGGTTAAATTATTAAATGCTTTTAAACGATGAATTAAAAATTGTAATATCATTTAAGTCAACTTTTGATGAGGATTAATTAATTAGGGGATGGCTATTTGTGATGTAAAAGCTAATTGTTTAAGTTTCATGAAAAAATATGAAATTGATAGGACGAGCTGTAATTAATTTTAAATTATTTCTCAAAGTTTACATCCACAATTTATAAAATTAAGAAATATTTGCAAGAATTTTCTCATATAAAAATAAAGTAATTTTTCTCTTTTTTTTTTTTTTTTTTTTGTACAATTGAGTTTTTAACTTTGTTTTCTGCAAACCAAACTAGTTTTCAACATTTTTCAACAATTCCAGGATTGGATTCATATAATCTTAAGTTCAGAGATATTTATTCAATATGTAAACGTAATTTTTATTATGCTAATAATAAACGGTCGTTTTTCATAAAGATAATATAACTCAAATGTCATTTTTTCAATTTCAACTAATTTCAATTTTAAATCCAAGCACTTCATCTATCATCGCTGCATTTTCTCTCTGACTGACTTAAAATAACTTTCTTTTCAAAAACAACAAAATTTGTAGTATTAATATACCATATAGCTTTTTCACAGTTATTTTTCAAAGAATTTCTGTTAAACACCTCTGATTTTTAAATATTCATTTTCAGTGCTTTCAACACGGCTCATAACATAGCCTATTTTATTAATGGCGCTGATTAATTTGAAATAACTGCTGGAATACAAGAAAAATGCATAGTATCTTTTATCAGCATCATTTAATCGGACAATAATTTCGATCAATGGTTAAGGATCAATTGATTATGTCAAAATTTCCTTCATTATCCAGCCTCAGTTATAAAACTGAAGCAAACTGAGCCACTTTTGAACAGATGGGAAAAAAGCGCCATGAAATAAAAGCTCAATGAATATAATTGTGAAAACTAAAGATTGGCGCTATAAACTGATACAAGAAAAAATGGACATTTCGTATGAACTGGAATATCACTGCCTGCTCAAATGACTTGAGAGAAATAACATGCAAAACTGTTTGGAAACAACGATGAATTCGGGAAAAAAAATGAAAAATGAAGCTAGAAAATTCATAAATTAGCTCATTGACAAATTAATCAATTTTATTAAGCATGGAAAAGAGACCTATAAAGTGTGACAATGACTAAATTTCAGCATAACTAGCAGTTTTAATCCGCTCAGCTTAAAAGGAAAAGTTGAATTGAACAAATAACAAGGAAATTCTAAATTTTTTAAAATTCCGAACCATCTCAGAATTGTCTCTGTAATTCCGGACCATTTCTTTCCAACGTAGAATTCTGAATTGTCTCCATACAATGTATAATATACTTCTGCAGGAGACATATTTCCCAAAACAATTTTACTCATTTATGAATAAATAATAAATATAATACTTTTAGGTAAATAATGTTTTTCAAATATATGAACAACAAAGTATTCCTTTCATATCAATTTAAAAAAATTTTTTTTTGATTCTTTTTTAATAATTACTTTTAAGGATATTTAATTTTTTTTTGTGTTAATATTTTGAATCAAACTGGTCACATCAGTCTAATGACATTTCATCTGATTATTTTTATATACGAAATCACTCATAGATCAAATTAAAGCCTAAATTAACTTACAGTGTTATTTCATAAATATTATTGAACTTTTGCTAATCTATGCTTTTTTATGTTCTTAAGAGCATGATATTTCTTATGGAGCTAATGAAATTGTTGCTAGAGATGCTGGAATAGATAGTATCAACGTAGGAAACAAATTAAAGTTGTAAAACATATTTAAATTTATGATATCAATTTTATTCAATCAATTTTATTAATTTAGTCTCTATTTAATATATGGAAATTTGTTGTGGTATATATAAATAAATGTGTGAAAATTTTTTCCAAAAATAATTTTACTTAATTTAAAGGATCAATAATAATAAGTACAATACTTACAAATAATAAATATTTCATTTTTTTTTCACAAATAATTTCAAGTTACATCTATAACAAATTTCATCAGAAATATTGCCAAAAAAGTATTCCTAGATATAATATTTTATACTTCGGGTTACCACTACTATTACTGCTACTGCTATTACTACTTGTCACATTATTCTTTATTTCTTAATAATTTAATTAGTGGCCTTATTTTTTTAACGGCCCAATTGTCAACTATATTCAATGCTAGAAATAATGTTTTTATGATGTCACGTGCTCTCTTATTATAAATAAAATGAACAGTAGGTGTTACGGAACAGATGAAAATAAAATAACAATTTATGAAAATTTTTGATGGTATGTTAGCCTTTTCGCCGAAAATTTTAATCAACATTGGTGATAAAAAGTTAAAAGTAATAATTCCAATTTCTAATATTCCACAGTTCCATGCAGCCTGAATTAGCATTGACCATTCGAAATGATGAATTTTTACTGCATTTGTTTTATGTCTGATGATGCATCTTTTCGCAATTCCTGAATATTTTTGGTAATTAATGATAGATTAAGTTATGATTAATGAAAAAAACTCAAAAAAAAATTGAGTAAATCAACAAATTTTTATAACTGACTTTGAAATTGTCAATAAATTTTTTAATTATTTTTACTATATAAGGAAGAAATAATTTAGTATTACAAACTTTGAATTTGATTATTATTTGTTGCAAAATGACGTTTGTGACGTATACTGCAGAATATCACAATATACATGATAAACATTGCACCAGGTATGAATAGTGCCCAAAGATATGTCATCCTAAAGTATTAAGCAGTTAATCATTGTTTTAACATTTTAAAGTCAATTGAATTTTACTATGACAATGAACAAATGAAAAGACATTAGCTCCTATAACAGGGAAATCTTTCATTAAATTAAATTTCTTAAACGATTAAAAATCATGAAATGAAAATTTGTAGTTTAGTTATTTAAAGCTTAAAAATAACATCATGTTAAAAATAAAGAAAAAATTAGAATTGAAAGGTGACCTAACCTCCACCAAATTTTGCTTATTACGTTTGACTGTAAACAATTCGTTTCCCAACTCAAATTCCAAACAAAGAAACTTCTGGTACAATAATAAAAATCGATAGATATGAACACTACAAATTAATATTTGATGTTAATAAAATGATCAAGAATTAAGAAATCCAGTGTGAATTACAAAATTTAGTGCCTAAGTAGAAATTCCGGGTGGGTTCCTTACTTTGAATATTTGTTAATGATATATAGTAAATCTTTTTTAAACAAATGCTAAATTATACCTAAAAAGTATCAATTATAGAAGATATTAATTAGAAATTATTGTTTGGAAAAAAAAAAATCATTTGGTTATTGCTTGAATGATATCAATAATTCATACCTAAAAGTGACAACCATAGAAAAACGATTAAAGAATGTAGCTTTGCTGACTCAAAAAAATGATAATATTTTGGTGAAATTAGCGCCACAAAGCGATTTAGCGTCAACAGGAATGAAAAATGAAGAATGGAAAAAAATGAAAAAGTATCGAAAGTTGAGAATGCATGATTGATCCATGTTGTTTCGTTTGCTAAATAAAACATAAGCAAATTAGTTATTCAAAAAATTTTTTTTTGCATGTTACAATGAAATTGTCACTTCTCACCTCAACATTCCTCAAAAAAGTTTGATATAATGAAGTGTACATTCCTTAAAAGTGTTATAGAATGAATTCACTGAAATTTTCAATTCAAATTTTTGAATTGAATTTGCTATTAGAAAAATTTGATATAGGTTTAGATCATTTCGATTGTTACGTTCAATCTCTAGAAAAAGTTTAAGTGTTTGATATTCGAGAAAAATACAGAAAAGATTGCTATTGACTGTTAGTTATAAAATAGTGTCATTAAAGTATTTTATGATCAAAATAAAAAATCAAGCATATTTATCACATTTTGTTAACAATAATCTCATTTTTTTTTCTTTTTTTGCAGTACCATGAGTTGAGAAGGAAAAAAATTTTTAATGGATTATTTCAATTAGTATTTAGCTAATACTAACAGCAAACAATAAAAAATGTAAATAAAAGTAACTTACTATACGAATTATTTTTAGCATATAATAATTCAGGTAGTACAACAACTATTTGTGGGAGAAAAGCCATAAAATGAGAAATAATCAATTGTAAAGTGATAAGTATAAATTCCCGACCGTAATGACTGTCTTGTCGTTTACAGAATAATACGGTTGTCATCAGTGTATTGCTAATAATACCGTAAAGCAAGAAAAGTGTAAAAAGTAGAATGGCCAGGTATTTTATAGTTTTATGATTTTCATCTCTTATGTCAATCATATTGATCATTTCGCATTTTTGACAGAATAATGATAGTATTAGAAATAATACAGTAATATAGTAAGAATAAGTTAACATTTTGTTAAACGTTAATCTTTACTTTTATTAAAACTTCAAATGAGTTGGAAAAGAAAGAAATTTAAATAGTTGAAATATTAGCTGTAAAATGCAGTGGACGATAGAAGTTTATTTTAAGAAATGTTAATAATTTAGCTGAAAAATAAGATTTTCTATGTCTTTTGCAACTGCTAATAGAAACTGCAAATAATAATATCCAATTATGGTCATTAATTTTCATCCATGTGACCAAATATTTGAATATTTGCTCATTTCTGTGCTTAATGAAGTTAACTATAAAGTTAACTTTATTATTCAGCTAATTTAATTTGTATAGCAATTTATTTTTGTTACGTAAGTCATTCAAAACCAATCAGCTGATTACAATAAATAAATTGAAAAAAATAAACCAAATAATAGATAAAAGAAAATAAATTTTTAAGCTTATAACTGTAAATTATTTTTCATTTAAGGTTTCTTGAAATGCAGCATATTTTAGTTTTTTATAATTTATTATTACGATAATAGCTATTATTATTTAAAACCTTTATGCCATGATAATCAAATTTTGATATATATTTATCAGAAATGCTATGCAACTAGGATTAATCACAATTGAAAAGTGCAAAGTATGCGAATTTGTAAACTGTGATAATAGAGGAAAGATATTTTCTTGTAATTTATAAAGAAAATGGAAAAACAGAAAAAAGACAACTTTTTTTACTTATATTTTCCATTTCATCGTTTTATTCATTTATTTCAGAGTCAAGAAAGTAGTCAAGAGATTACATATTTTTTAATATTTAAATTAAATTGAGTGCATTATTATTATTATTCACCAATATAGGTTTTTTTTTTTTTAAGATGAAAAACATTATAGTTCGAATTTAGTTGATAGAATTAATTAAAATTCATTTCTAAATGTTAACCAGCAGAAATTATAAATTCACGTAATTATGAAATGTTGCTATTATTTGAAAATTATACAAACAATAAATGTTTTATTAATCATAACATCTGCAGTCATATGATTTCTCGATAATGGACACTCAAGATTAGCGATAACATCAGATCCTTCTAATCACCTTTTTTGGCTCTTCAAACTTTTTCAGCTTCTGTTTCTTATCTTCTAGATAAGTTCAAGAAATAAACGATAACATATAATAGTAAAAGAAAAGAAAAAAAAAAACAGTACTAAATTAAACCAAAAAGCTGGCAAATTAAATTAAATTAAATCGAACTCATGCATTCATACGAAGAGTAGTCATGTCACATATCACAAATTTATTTTCAAGTAGAAAGGATAAATAGTTTGGAACAGAAATGAATATCATTTGAACATTAACTAATTTCATTCATTCTTTCACATCATTTAATGAAATGGAAAATTTTCTATTTATATCATCATTTCTCATAAACAATGACAGATGTCACTAATGGATTGGTTAGTTTTGTAAATAAAATGTTTTTGTCAAGTTTAATCACAAATATTGAAATTTCAGACCAAAAAAAGAAGGAAAAGAAAAAGGTTCAATGAGATTCAAAAGAAAAAAGCAATAAATTTTTAACTTAATAAAAATTTCCTAAAAGAAATGCATTGATAAAGTTTATAGTAATCAAAGACGGTTGCTGTTATCATTGTTAAAATTGTGAAAAGATGGGATCTTTGTTAAATTAAATGGAGCATGCATAGCGAGTAAGTTTTGCTGGGAAGATTGCAAAAAAAAAAATTAATCAATCAAAATTTTTTTAAAAAAAAAGCAAAAATAAAATTGTGGAAAAGGAAGAAAGTTATGAATTAGGAATTGTTCAAAATAAAAAAATTAAATTATCAGATTTTATAAATATGAATGAAATTTAAAAGTTATCTATAAAAGTTTTAAAAATTAAAAATTTTGGAAATTTTAAGTTTTTATAAGTGTTTGTCTTCTCTGTGAGGCACAAATTTAAAAAATGATTTAAAAAATCACCTTTTTCTCTTAACTATGTTATCTACAAGTAATACGTGACAGTCTCATGTTGATCTCATTATTAAATGATTGAATATTGACTTCTGGAATGCCAAATTTGTTTCTCGAATTTACAATCATTATTCCATTATTTGACAGCTAACGTGATAGTAATATATGATTTTAAATAAATTTAAAATATACAATATACATATATACAATATACAAAATATACAATTTTAAAATATATACATCCGACGAAAATCAATTTTATGTTTACAGAATGTGCCTAATAATTTTTGTAATCATTTCACTGATTATCGTAAAAGAATCATTTGCAGTGGTAAGAAATATTAATTTCCTTTTTTTAAAAAAAAAAAGTTTGTCATAAATCAAATTGCATGAAAATATCCTTTGAAATAATACTTGCGTGAAATGCTAACGCGTTTTACACGTTTTAATTACAGTCTTTTTCTAAACACTGCAGTATATATGCCAGCTAATAAAATTGACTTTCGTTTAAACTATCATTTAATTAATTTATTAATTACATTCAATAGATGAATTTAATGTAAATAATCTGAAATTATTTGAGAAATGATGAAAAGAAAAATGTGTTCATATTTTGATTAATTAAAATTGGAAATATTTTAAATTAAAACAAAAAAAAAAATTAATTGGTTTGAATAAAATTTCATATTTCGAGCATACACGAATATTTGTAGAAATATTCATCAAAACTGTTTAAAATATAAATAATTAACATTTTTAAACATTTCAAAAATAAAAATTGACTTGCTTCATCTAAAATTTTGCATGCATTTTCTTTTGCAGTTTAAATATTACAAGCAATTGTTGGGTATGCAAAATGAATTGCTACAGTTAAATTCGAATGTATTTTATAATATCGAAATTGAAATTTTCTATCCGTATGATGCTAAACAGTGCAAGGGGTTTGAAATTTTGAGTTGAAAAGATTAAAATGAATAATTCAGATTTAATTTACAAGGTAATTTTGTTATCTGTCAAAAGTTTTCAACAATTATGGAAATATATCAAAATGTGAAATGGTAAAAATTTCATTCGCACAATGAATTATTAGCTTTGCAAAAAATTTTCTTTTTAAACCGCTTTTTGAGCTTATTAAATTAATTTATTTATGAATTGAATTAAGACTGTCAAATGAAATCATATCATAACTTGCCATTAATTGCTATAATTTATTTTGATATAATGTAAAAGATAAAGAATAATATTCATCGAATTACTATTTAGGCCTTTTATAGCGGTAATCAATCGAGAACGAAAATATTCGTACAAATTTAATTTAGATAAGAAAAGTGGTATATGGTGGGCAACATTCTATAATCAAAGTTTGTACTATTTAAAAATAATAGTATTAAATTAATAGGACATATTTAACTTATATATATTTTCTTAATAAAAAGTATATTTTATTTTAATGGATAAAAAAGTTTTAAATTAGTCTAAATTTTTGGTCAAAATGCTATTAATTTGTTAATATATCAAAAAACGATATATTCATGATAATTATCATTTATTGAATATTAATTTTTTAGGCAAAAATTGATATATAATTTGAAAAAACGATAGTTTTTTTTCTCAAACTTAAAATTTTCAGTTTTTTTTTATGTCATTTTCATCTTATTTTATTTGTTATAAAATTCAATAAAAATTATAGTAGAAGCAATTTAATCGATAGCATAATTTCAAATTTAAAATTTACACTCTGCATTCAGACGAAAGTCGATATATTCTTGGCAATTATCAATATGGAAATCATTTTAAATGGTCATTTAGTATTAGTAATTGGAAGGTTGAAATTAAATGGAATGGTGGAGAAGTTAAATTTCCCAATTTTCATGGTATTATTGATATGTTTTAGAATGAATGATGAATTGAATGCTAATTTGCATAGTTGATAAAGAAAAAGAAAAATGAGAGAGTTAAAAACAAATTTGGATATTTAATTTTTCAAAACATTAATAATATGATAAGCAAATTAATTAAGTAAAAAAAAAGACTGTTTGATGGACATCAAAATACATATATTTCTGATAATCGATTTGTAGATTACAAATTGTTCAGGTTATTGCAATCGATTATTATGATTAAATAACTATAATAAGTGATCATGGATGGTTGATCATTGATGGGTAACTGCAGTAGATTATCATGATTGGATTATTTTACATGTCTTCTTCTTTGATGTCTTATTACATGAACTGATAAATAGATAATAAATTGATACAAAGCATTCCAGAAAAACTAAACTTTTTGTTATTCAGATGACGAAGATCTTGCTTTAGTATTAATTCAAGAAAGTTGTCAACCTGATCGAATAATAGTTAAGGAGTATTTGAGTAGTATGTCATTCGTTTTTTTAACTAAATTTTTAATTGATGGGCAATAATAACATTGCTAAAATATCAAGGAGCAAAATGAGGAATAATTGTAAATTTGAAATTTATATATTTGTTTTTTTTTTTTTTTCTAGAAGAATCTGAAATGGGTGAAAAAGAAATTGAATATTTAACAAAACCGGAAGAAACAGTGATAAAAGCAATGTCCAATGAGACAATAACATTTGCTGAAAGTGTCAATGATACAATAAAACAAATCGAAACCGTTGCAAAACACTGTATGTTATTAATTATGTTAGCAAAATTTATGACAAATACTCAAAAAGGGTACATTTCCTGAAAGGATCTCTGTTTCTGATTTTATGGATTAATGAAAGAGTAGTAATAATATAATTATCTTTGATTCTGTTATATTATTTTTCATTTTTTTCTACTTTATTATGAATAATTAAATGAAATCATAGGGTTAAAATAAAATTTAACTTATTTATAATCATTTATATTAGGTGAAATGTTTTTAAAATTTCAGAAAAAAAGCACTATTTTTTAATTTTTTAATTAATAGCTTCTTGTATAGTTTCATTTAACATTTGAAAGAATAGTAATATAATTAGCAGTGATCTTTTTTTATTTTACTATTTCATTTTCATTTTTTACTTTTCTAATAACGAGTAGTGTCATGTATTATTTTATATATCTGAGTAATCTAATAAGGTATGAGTAAATATGCACTTTTAATTTATATATTTTAAAATTAACTTAACTTTTAATTGAAAAATGATATAGTGATAGTAATAAAAATGATGTCAAATGTATTTGATATGATAAGAGTAAATGTGCAGTTTTTAACTGAAATAAATTTCAAAATTAACTTTTAATCATTCAAAAATTTACTTTTTATGAATTAATAGATGATAATTGCAAGTTTATATTTTGCAGTGCTTTCTGACGATGAGCAACAGCATATATTATTTAATATATTTAGTAAGGTATGAATAAATGTGCACTTTTAAATTATTAATTTTAAAATTAACTTTTAATTAGAAAATGATACAGTGATGGTAATAAAAAATGTTATATTGATCAATTTAGTCTGAATTTCCTACTGATAACTGATAATAGTTCATTGGTTGTTTATTTGCTTTAAGGTAGTTTAGACTGCAGCATGAAAATCGAAATTTCATACTTCAGATTGATGCAGTATTGATTCTGGGAGCGGTACTGGCAATTGTTGTTAGCTGCGTTATGGCTATAATCGAAATTCGACACTACAAACTATATCAGTCAGCTAAAAGTAAACCTGTAAGATTGGTTTTAACCAAGGAATTCCTGGAGAAAATACGAATTGAGCATTGCAATAGGATGAAATATGGTTTGTAATTTTTTAAATAAAATTATAAGCACATATTAACATTTAAATAGCTCTTGAATATTTGAAATATTTAAGATGAAAAATAGTTTTAAATTCAATTTGCTAACTTTAGCAATTCTTTGTATTATTGAATGAAATTGTAATTGTTTACAAAAAGAGGAAAAAAGGATCAATACTTTTGTATTTTATTTTAATTTTATTTAATTTATATTTTTTGTTTAATTTGAGTGAATCTATGTTTGTTTTTTCTTTTTTGATTCTGAATTAATCAAAACAGCCTACTTGTATTCTTATAATTTTGCTATGGCTTAATTCGATAGTATAAAACGGTTGAGAAGAATGCATTTAGCAGATAAATATTAATTGATGGACTATTTGGCGCCGTATACTTTTCGGCAAATGATTAACAAAGCATTTAATGTGTAGAAATAGATTATATTTGAATTAGTTAGAATTAATAAAATCAATATTTACTTTATAAGTTATTAAAATTTTTAATGATATTAATTGAAATAAAATTTTCTCTTTTCATTAGTACTCTTATTTATAACCCTGTTCAATAGCCAAATAATTAAATTTGTATTCAACAATGATTTCTGTATTATTATTTTAAAGTTCATTTGAAATTTACTATGAATGTAAATTTTATTACAACATTTTATCATAATTGTGTAACTAATTTCTAAGATTTTCTTTTTTTAGGCGAAAAAAAAGATCAAATGAAGAAATAACAATGCATTTACTATTTAAAACATTTTGTGAAATAATTAAACAGTGTATATGAAATGCTTCAAAATATTATTTTATTCATTTTATCAAACAAAATTGAATAAATTTTTTGCTCAAAAAATAATTTATCCTTTTGAAGATTGAAACAATCCTTAGATAATTAAAAATTATATTAAATGGTTCTTATTCAAAATCGATTTAAATCTTTATCAACATTGACTTTCATTTCTAATTTGCTATTTAAATTGAGTACAAATTTGAAATTCGTATTTTTACTTGTTAATATTTCAATCAATAATTCAATAATTATATTTGATAATTTGAATATTATTTTTTATTTTATAACAATAGATTTGCACCACACAAAATAATGAACAAATATACTTTTTACAGTAATTACTCCAACATATATTGTAGCAATTATTAATATTATCATAATTACTACTTTATTAAATTTGGTTATATTTCTAAACAACAAAAAAATAAACACACATATATAATTTTGTTTAGCATTTTGATGGCATTTCACCTTCTTATAATTTATATTTTCTAAAATAATTGACCTAATTTAATTCAAGAAATATTAGAAACAATAATGAATGATATTATCTATAATATTGAATTAGTTTAAAGTTAAAGAAAGGAAAGAATTCGTATTCTGCGACAATCGTGCGCTATTAAAATAATATTTTAAATAAAAAAATCTTTTATAACATTTAAAATAAATCGTAGATTAATGATTCATAAGAAAAAATACTTAAAAATAAAATAATGAAAGAGATTAATTAATAAATTTCATTAATACTTTCATCTCTGTTACTGAACTGAAATGTACCTTTCTACGGGAATAAAATATTGAATATAAAATTTGCAGCATATATCTTATTAATTTTTTTCATTTGATAGAATTTAATTTAAAAAAAAGCTGTCATCAATAGTCTATCTCTGATTAGAATTTCTGAAACAAATAATAATAATAAAAGTTTTTTTAATGATTAATAACAAGAAGATACAGAACATAAATTAATAATTATTAAAAATAATTACTTTTTTTAATTAAGAATTTTAAAAAAAGAAAAGAAAAAATTATGTCTTCCGATATAAAATTATTTGCAGAATTATTTATTTTTTTTTAGAATAATTGAAATTATTCAATATTTGAAATAGTTGACAAAGGGAGTAATAGAAAGTCTCAACATGTACATTTAATGATTATCTTAGTTGATCAAAATGTTTTCTCACTTGTATGGAATAATACGATTGATTACATGAAATGTTATAAAAGTAAAAGATTGAAGCATTATTTTTCTTTCTTACTAATTTTCATTTTTGAGAATTAATATTAATAGTTTAATGCTAACATTTTTTTTTATTATTAATTGGTAAATGAGAGAAGAAATATAAGTTAGATTTATAAATTAATTAAATAATATTCTAGGAGTGATGAAAGTTTCATATTGATCAATTGATACGTTTATTCGTTCTTATTCAATTTTTTTAATCCTTCATGAGTTTTTTCTTTTTTTTTTTTTTGAAATTTTGAGGGTAAAAATTTGACCACCAAAATTTGATTAGTTCATTTGATGAGGATAAACTATCATTTTCAACATATGAATATCAATAATCAAAATGCTTTATTACATCGAAGTAATATCAGTATGTCACTGTTTCAATAAATATTTATATAATACCTTTATACTTTGACCTTTTTGTTTACTGTGCGTATTATTTTAACGTCACCATATAATATTGTTGTGATAACAAATAAATCATTTCGAATTTTCTTTCCTTTTTTTCTTTTTAATTTTTTGCTTCTCTTGAAAAAAATTACCAATGATTCATATGAGAAGAACTTTTAATACCAAAGGTTCAAAAGAAAAAAGAAATATAAAAGAAAAGAAAGTTATAATTACTGCCTAAATCTTAAAAAAAAAATTAACCCCAAATTGTAACCAATATTATAAAATTACATTATTAATATACATAATTTAACAAAAAATATTGGTAATACATATTGTAAAAGTAATATTATAATTACTAGTATAATTATAATTACTAGCATAGAAATTTACTTCAATCAACCATTCTATTCATATTATATGCTATCAGAGTCATTTATTTAAAAAAATGTCAAAGTTCACCAATTAAATTTTAAAATAATTTCAAATTTTTCACAAAGCAAAAATGAATCATAGATTGATCCATTCCTCAAAAAAAATGGGAACAATTTTAAAGTAACAGCAAAAACAAATAATTGCATGCATAATTATATATAATCCATTTAAAATATTTTCCCCCATTTCGTAGTTTATTTTAAACTATCATTTCAACTGTTTTTAATGCACAATCTATTCTTGCACGACTAATCGATCGGTTAACCATTAATTTCATCAAATATTTTCATCCTGTCACCATCACCATTAAATGATCAATGATGAATCTTCCTTATTTACAATTATTCGTTACTTTTGAAATTCTTTCACCTTTCCTCTTCGTCACCATTCTACTCTTCCAACTCCTGTTTTCCTCTCTTTTCAATAAATATTTCTGGTTTACAAGTGAGCTTAGTTTAACGAATTTTTCATTATTTGCAAAAAAAAAATAATACAAATTCCAATAAAAAATTTTTTGTAACTCCTTAACATCAAATAGTATATCTTAACACTAATACTTATATTTTAATATTTCATGGCATAAAATTTGTTCATAATACTTTCATTTTCTATTAATTTGATTTTATAACACAATATCTTTCATCCATCCTTGTTTGAGGCTTCATAATAATAATAATAATAATATTAATCGCGGCAAGCCATTATAAGTTGGAAAAAATTAATTCCTTTGATTTATATATTATTATTATTGTAGAAAGATGTTGCATGTTTTATTACTATTTCTTTTCAATTTCCCCGGTATATTTGGTGCGCTTGGTGGCTTAATCGGTCGAACGCAAAGTGCGGGTATTGAAGGTACCCTTATGTGTGATGGAAAACCACTTGGTGGTGTTCTTATCAAATTATATGATGATGATAGAGGTTTGTTATCAATCTTTTCCAGCTTCTAACTTTTCATCTTTTTTCGTTATTTAAGTATGAAATTTCTTCATAGCATTAAATTTGTTTATAATGCTTTTAGATATTCTATTAATTTGATTTTATGGCACAGTATCTTTTATCTATCTTTGCTTACGACTGTAGAATTAATAAAAATGATAACGATAATAAGAATAATCAATTTTTCGTCATATTGGTCAACTTGATTATGATTATTATTTATTACGGAAGAAAAAAAAGAATGAAAATGGGAGATTTTATTTACCATAAAATGGAAGTTTTGAGGAATTTAATTTGCTCAATTAATTTGTTACCAAAATAAATATAAAAGATTTGATGGAGCATTTGTATGGCTTAGCAATTTATATTTTGTTTACATTAATAAAATCACCAGAAATATTAATAATGAAAAATTATAAATGAATTTTTATTTCTTTGTTTTCTACAATATTTATTAAATGTTAAGAAAAATTCACTATTGTTTGAATGAATTTATTTTTTGAGATTAATTTATTGTATGAAGAATATTTCAGTATTGCATGCACATAAATTTGTTTCGATTGATACTTAAATTTTAGATATTAAAATTTTTTGATTTTACCAGTAATTGAAATGTATGGATTACCAATAGAATTATCTTCGTTTATTTTCTTAAATTATGATTTGATCAATGATTTAATAATTGATTTTTTCATTTTCATTCTTGTTATACATTTCAAATCATGATAAATAAGTAAAATGTTTGGCATGAACTGTATGAATGATTAAGAAGTATGGATGTTAAATTAATAATCATTTGCTTGCTAGCACTGATATTTGTAGGTACTGATACAGACGATCTAATGGCAAAAGGTAGGACAGATAGTAAAGGTCATTTTCGTATTTCGGGTTATACCAATGAAGTGTCAACAATTGATCCGAAACTTAACATTTATCATGATTGTAACGATAATTGGATTGTAATAGTTTCATTTATTTTTAAATTTTTTTTTATATTTTTAGGTTTACCTCAAATATTTTCAAAAAAGCAGAAATGATATTTGGTCAGATAGATTGGATTTGATAATATTTTTGTAAATAAATATAGATATGCTTGCATTTTTATTTCTTTATTATTATTATTTCGTACTATTTATTTTTCTTTTCATCATTTGCTTCCTTTTTTTCTATTAAATTTTAAGTTTTGTCAATTTTTGTACTCAAATTTTATTTTCATCAAATTTTCATATTTTTTATTTTATCAATCTTCTCAAAGAAAAAAAGTTTTTTCCCACGTTATTACATTAATTTTTTTTTTTTTTGTTTTTTGGAGAGGAAATTGCAATTTTTTATGGTAGTTTATTAATCATTAGTGGAGAATGAAATTTTAATATTGAAGCTTAAGCTTACTTCGATTATAAGTTAAAATTTTATGCCTTTCTTATCTTTATTCAATAATCGTAAGAGTTTAATCAAAATTTAATTTATAAATTGCAGATTAATCCGTCTAAAAAATGTCTTCTGATACTTTCACTGTTTGTTTTTACTATGATGTAGTGTTTTATTTTATTTTTTTTTTATTCATACTTTATTTAAATTAGCGTTTAACTTAAAAGTTTTCGAATCAGTTCAATGTTTTGTATTCAAATTAAATTGCTATGCAATCAAAATAAATTACACTAAAATTGAAAAATTTTGCAAAAAAAAAAGAAATTAAATTTTTTCAAATAAGCAACAAAGTTTTAACTATTTATCTTCATTCATTAATTAATTGTTAAATTTTTTAACGATTACTTATAATTTCTGCATGATAAATTAATGAATTACATAACAAAAAACAATTGTTTAGTTCTAATTTATTTTATATAATATTATGGAATTTATAACATTAAATGTTTTATACCTATTTTTTTACTTTGTAATATTAAGTTTCATTTTTTTTCAGCCTTGCCAACGTAAAATTAGCATAATGATACCTGATAGCTATATTAGCAGTGGAAAAGCACCAAAACAATTCTATAATGCTGGAAATATTGAACTTTCGGGTAAATTCAAAGGTGAAACACGTGACTGTATCCACTAAAATTTTTCTTTTGAAATCTGTAAATTGTTTATAGCATTTTTTAATTTTTGTCATATGAAATTTCTCTTTTTGTTGAATTTTTTGAAAATGTTTTGTTTAATGTGCAAAAAAAAAAGATTTTTTCCTTTGTTTTCGTGTTTTTGTTACTAAACGATAGAATTGAGTAAACCTTAATTTCTTTAATCATTTTTTAATTCTTTAATTAATCAATCATTTAATCGATTTGCTTTTTCATGTTCATTGATCAATTTAAAATTTTAATTTGGTTAATTTAATCTTATCTAATTTTTACATTATATTTTAATTAATTTAAATTGCAATGGATCACATTTTACTTTCTAACATTTATTATTATTATTTTAAATTCATTCATATGCCGTTGAATTTTCAATCTTTTATTACATTTTTGAAATATATGAACAATATTAGTCATAACTTTTTGCACAAATTTTTATTACTAACAATTGAAAAAACTTCAAATTTCTTACTTTATTCCTTATTTTTCACAAAATTTTTTGCATTTTACTAACCAATCCTTTCCGATTATTGTAATTGTCTTATTTCGATCACTTAATATATCATTTATTTAATTTTTTTTTCTTGATTGTTTACATTTAGTGACAGATGCAAAAATGAATTTTTACATATATACAATTAAATATGAATTTTATTAAATTATTCTACAAACTTATTGAAAGATTTCAAAAAGCGTACAATAAATATAAATAATTTACATTTTAGTTCGGATTTAGTAAAATTTAAAAATTCAACACATTGTGGAAGTTAGCAAAAAATTTTATGTCAATAATTAAATCATAATTAGAAATACGAAAAAAAGAAAGAAAACAACTTTTTTTAGCTACAAAATATTTTAAAAAAAAAAGGAAAAAAAAAATGATATAATTAATTTTGCCCTAATCTAATGTTAATTATTTAACAAATATTATTTTATTAGCTCAGTTTTTTTTAATATTTACATGTTTACGATATTAGCAAGCAAATTTTCGAAAAATTTAATGAAAAATAATTTTAACAAATAAACAAATTATAACATTTGTTAAATAACAACTCTCTTCATCTCATTTTTATCATCTATTGCTTCAACTTTCTTAATGTATAATTTTACTTCAATAATTCAGAAGGAGAGAGAGAGAGTAAAAAAATAGGAGCAAGAAAAGAAAGAAAGAAAAAAGAAAACATAGTTTAAGTTATTTTTCATTGCAAATTGAATAAAATTTTAGTTTGAAAACTTTAATTTGGTAAATTATGTAAACAATACTAATTATTAATCACGCAGCTATTTTTCTTTCATTCTTATTCAAATAAATAAAATTCAAAAATAAAAGAAAAAAGATATAAACAATTTCAAATAAGTTTTATTCAGTTATTACTTAATTTGGTTAGTTAAAAATTTAATTAGTTTAATTTGAATAATAAGACATTTCTTAATAAACAGACTAAATTTAATCATTACTAATCCTCAACTTTCATTTTCTAATCATAAGCAAAAAAAAAAAAGGAAAATACATGAAATAACATTTGGAAATATAAATTATATTATAATTTTTCACATTGTTGAAAGTCTTATAGTTATAAATTATTTTATTTTACATGTTGATTGATGCTTTTTAATTATAAATTACTTTATTTATACATATTATTTAAAATCTCATATTTTTTTTCTTTTTTTGTCCACAGATCATTTAGAAATCTATTTATGAATTAATTAGTTTTAGATATTATTTCAAAATTTATAATTCTTTAATTTCGAATTAATTTTAGCTATTATATGGAGCTAAACTGAATGTTAACGAAAAGGAAACGATTAAATAATGTATAATTAGAAATTGTGCTCTTTGATTGATTATCAAATCAACAAGATCGAAACTTTTGCTCTAGTAGCATTCGTTTATCTTTTCGAAACTCTCATCATTTTAACTTTATTGCTTCATCTTTCTAATGTTTTCCACACTAATATATTTTGTGATTTTTCTTATTCGCTTATTAGTCAATTACTTAAAGTGTTATTAGCACAGCTAATTTTATTGACATTATTTAATAAGTAATTACTTTTCATTATCAATAATTTATTATGAATTAGTGAGACAGAGACAAAAAAAAAGGAAATAAAAAATTTTTTGTTTTCGATTAACATTTCAATATAAAAATATAAGCAAAAATCATATTATCGTTGAAAGAATCGGAAATTAAATTTATTTATTATGATTAAAAAAAATCGTTTTTGTTTCAGTTAGTTAATAATATTTAATAGAAAAACGATGTAAAATAAATTATGACATAAATTATTATAATTCATCTGATAAATTAACAACATTAATGAGAATTTTTTTTTTATACTCAAAATGACAGAAAATTTTTAATTTATCAAAAACAAAAATAAAAACAAAAATGAAAAAAAAAAACAGTGAGCATAAAATTAAGATGGATTAATTCATTGTACTATTCATACAAATATTTTAAAAGTTTTTTGAAATATTAAAATTAACAAATGGAATTTACAAACTGGAAATTTTGGATAGATCAACACGAGGCAATTTTCGCTCATATTTTTATTTAAGTAATGAAATAAATTATAATGTAAGATGATTTATTTATCAGCTTATTATAACAAAATGTTTGCTATTTTTTTTCTTAAATAATTTGCTACTTGTATATAGGTGATAGGCTAATTAAAAGACATTTAGTTAATTAAGAAAAAATTAATTAATTAATTAAGAAAAATTAGCTGATTAAGTAATGAAAAATTAGTTAATCAGTTAATTAGAGGAAAATTTAGTTGAAAAATTGAATTATGACCGATTTGTTACCAGAAATTCTGCTGAAAGATTATGATACGACAAATTTTGCTATTGACAACATTTCTAATACCATCAATCTATGGAGCAGTTGGTGGTTTAGTTGGACGAACACAAGCTGCAGGTGCTAAAGGTTACCTGACCTGTAATGGACGACCTGAAAGTGGTGTACTAATTAAGCTGTACGATGATGACAGAGGTAACAGTCTAGCAAATGAAAAGATATGTATTAAGAGAAAATTAGTAAATTATTTAAAAAGGAATTAGTAAATCTCTTTTAATATCTCATCAAAACGTAAACAACAAACAAATATATATTGAATCTTACAGTAATATTATTTGGCAGCATAATTTTCTAGATAATGAATTAAATCTTTGGAAACAATAGTAATACCATGTATTAATTTAAATTGAAAAGATAACATTAACTTTGTTTGTTTATTATTTATATTTATTTGCAATAATTTTTACAGGTTTGGATTTTGATGATTTTATGGGTGAAACCATTACCGACTCACGTGGATTTTTTGAAATTACTGGAAGTAATGCTGAAATGACACCAATTGATCCTAAAATAAACATTTACCATGACTGTAATGATGGTTGGTGGGTATGTATTAAATTATCAATTTTGTAAATTTATTAAATCATACAAAAAAAAAGACAAAGAATTAGATACAGTATTTTTGGTTGAAGAATTTCTTTCAATGAAGAAAGAAAACGATTTAGAAATTTGAGATTTTTAAAAAATAATGTTTCTTTTTTGAAAAATCTGAAATTAAAAAAAAAAGATGTGCAGTTATTTATTTAAAGTTTTATAATATATATTTTGCGACGAAAAAAGAGGGAAAAATTCAATTTTTTTCCTTTTTTTTCTGGTTTAAGATGATTAGTGATAATAAAAAAATGATAAGATAAGGTGAAATAAGGTGTTGCAGCCTTGTCAACGCAAAATCAGTATTATGATACCGGATGAGTATATTGCTATTGGTAATGTACCAACAAAACTTTATGACATTGGAACAATTGAGTTGGCAGGTGAATACAGCGGTGAAACACGTGATTGCATACATTAGAATGTCGATTGTATCATTATCATTTTAATCATATCATTTATTAGATTACTGTTGTAATGATATGATAAAATGAAAGGATTGAGAGAGAGGGAGAGAAAGAAAGAAAGAAGTGGATCATTTTATTTTTCAATTGTATGAATTAATTCCATTTGATTTTCCACTGAAGAATAGACCAAAAAATATTCATTCACATTTTATGTAAAAAGTTTGTTCATTTGATATTTTTTGGTAAAATAATAAATTAAAGGATTGGAAAAAAGTTTTTTCCAATGAATTATTTGGAAAAAGGAAGAAAAAAGCTTTTTTTATTATTAAAAAGATAAACTATTCAAAAATAAAATTTTGACAAAAACATTTTCAACAAAATTTATAATTTTATGAACTAATTGAACAAAAAATAAAGAAATAAATTTGAGAAAATATGCTGAATAATTTTTAATTAAAATATGAAGATAAATTTGATATTTATGAATTTAATTAATATACAAATGATAAGGAAAAAAGGATAAAATTCAGTATTGCTAAATTTAGCATTTTTTATTTCAACAAATTTAAAACCAAAAAAGGAATAGAAAATGGATGCAAGGAAAAATGAAAAGTATGGAAATATAATTCGTGACGGCATTTCATATATTTGTTTGAATATGTTCTACCATTAAACATTTATTTTGAGTAAATCGATAATGGAAATAAAATATTTATTGCATTAATATTTTCTTTTATATCATATTATTAAAAACTTAAACAATGAATTGTGATTAACCTGCAAAAAATAAATTCAAAAAGTCATATGCAAATCCAAAATTCTTACAATTTGGTTATAATTTTACTGCTGAAAACATTATTTGACAAATTTTTTATTAATCAATCCCTTTTTTTGTTAAATATAATTTAGTAATTATATGGTTAATAGATATAAAAACATCGCATAGAAGTTTGGAATTAATTTTAGGTTTTAATCAAATTTTACAATTTTAGTCTGTTTTCAGCAGAAATACATGAGAATCATTGAAGTGAGTTATTCGTACTTATAGATAAGTTCAATTTATTGCAGCAAACAAATTGGGTAATCATCATGATCATAATTAATGATACAATATTGTATTATTATTATTATTATTGTTATTATTACTACTATTATTATTATTATCATTATTATTATCAATCATTATTATTGCAATTATTAAATATTATCATTATCGCTTTTATTATTGTCATTTTTTTTGTTGTCTTGTTATTATTACTAATAATGAATGATTGTATCATAATAATAGATTAATATCACTGTAAAGGACCTTGTTTGTCATCATTGACGATCCGATCATTTCATCAATGCATTCTCTCTAATATATAAAGGGTAAGTTACGTGGTATGACTGTTTGTGGAACAACTGTTGTTATGTGATTCAAAATTTGAAATGCTCGCAATGTTCATTTATCAAATTGTATGAGCAACAGCCATCTCTTACGTTAACTCTCTTTTCAACTGTTTCTCCAATTTCTTATATTTTTAATGTTATCATGTTAAGTTCAAATTTTGATAGCTATTCTTAACATTAATATATTAAAATTGAAATATTTTTGAAACCTTTTTTTCGTATTTATTAATATTCAATTTAATGATGAACAGTAATGGAGATTGTTTACTTTGAATGTTAACAAAAAAATGTAGTTATTTTTATTTTTCGTTACTATTTTTTGAAAAATTCTTTTTTTTAACTTTTAAATTTAAACTTTTTATTTTAACAGCTAAAAAATTTTTAATTTAAAAAAAACTAGTATAAAAATTGTGAATCTTTTTTTTTAATTAATTAGTCGCATGTCATATAATATGCCATTTTTGTTAAGGACTTTCAAACGATTTGATATCTCTTTTCTCTTTTTCTTAAAAAAGTTTTTTTTTTTTTTTTTTTTTTTTCATTTATCAAATCCTTTTATAGCTATCACATTACAAAATGCTTTCCATTCATTCTTTCCAAAAGTAATATTAGAACTGTAGCAAACTTTTGTATTAAAAAATCTACTAACTTAATGGTACACAATCCAACAAATTTTAATATTTAGTGAAAAAAAAAAAAAAAAAAGAAATTTCAGATGTTCCGTTTATTATTATTATTAATAATCAGTTTGCCGATTGTATTTTGTGCGTTTGGTGGCTTAGTTGGACGTGTACAAAGCACCGGTGTTCGAGGTACATTAATGTGCAACGGACGACCTGCACCTCGGGTACTTATCAAATTATACGATGATGACAGAGGTTAGTGCAACTTATCAAATTAAACGATGATTATAGAGACTAGTTCACCGAGTTCAGAATACCAACAAGATTCAGCCTACTAAGTATGCCAAAAAAAAAGTATTGGAATGAATGAAAAATTCTATTTGTTATAATTGCTTCGAATATATATATGCTCCTAGTAATCCTACGATTTGTAAAATCCTACTTGATGAATTTCATCATCCAATGATATTGTTATTGTCAAAAAAAAAAATTAAATTAAATTACTTAGTGCAAGAAAATACCAGTTCCCATTTATCTTTCATTTGAAATCACGAAGAGAACTTTTTTCCAAATCATACTTTTAATTACTACCATTTTGTAATGGAAACAAAATGCACACCAATTGCAAATCAACAAATCATTTGAGAGTACTAATCACTGGAGAGATCAATCGGTGAATATAATTTAAGATGTAAAATGTTGAAAGCTATAAAATTAGTATTTTAACCAAAAAAAAGAAATGAAAAACATTTCAGGAATTGATATGGATGATTTCATGGGTGAAACAAAATCTGATTCGCAAGGAAATTTCGAGCTCTCCGGCTACATACATGAAATGTCACCAATTGATCCGAAATTCAACATTTACCATGACTGCAATGATGGAATTAAGGCAATGGAATTATTTCATTTGCACAATTAAAATCTTAGTTTATAAGATTTGAAAAATTAAGAGATAAAAATCCACAAATCAGTAACGAACCACCTTTTCTTAACTTTTAGTAAAATCATTTCACTCATGAATTAATGTCGGAAATTATATTTAAAGATGCCATTTTTTCCCAAAAGAACCTTACTTCAAATTTCCTATTTTCCTCTAAATTTCATTTTCACTTAATATTTTAGCCATGCCAGAGAAAAATCAGCATTATGATACCAGATGGTTATATCACAGAAGCAAAAACACCACGGAAATGGTATAATGCGGGTACAATTGAATTAGCTGGCAAATTTGCTGGAGAAACTCGCGATTGTATACATTAAGAAAACACTGATGCGTGTTATGATGTTACATTAAGTGAAATAATTCATTCAAATTTGAATTTTGAGAACAACTTGTGACATTTTGGAATAACTAACAACAGTGGTAGTAGTGGCCATTATTTCACCGTTGTCCACCAAGAAATATGAAGTATCCATTAATTTACATTTTCAAATATAATCTTATGAATCCAATTTAATGTATTATGATTTTAAATGAATATTTCCCTTGTAACAATATGAGGAAAATTAATGAATACATTATCAAATTCATCTGTTACAATATGCAGGTGATCAACCTAACAACCATCGACTTAATAAACTACTGAACGCAGAAATCCAATAATCGCGATATAATGACCGACAAAATGTAATCTGATGACTTGCTAAACAAAATAATTTCAATGATCTATCCAAAATTTATCAATATAAACATCGAAACGAACAATACGACAAATAAAACTTTATATCAATTCATAAAAACATTACACAATTCATTTCAAACAATAAAAAAAGGGATTTGCCAAAGCTGTATTGCGTTATGAACTAAACTTACCGTGATCAAGAAGCTCTGCTGCGCAATCAGAGAACCATTAAAATGACTTGCTTTGAATGGCCTAATAAATGACTTGATGAACACTTCAGATTCACAAAAAAAGAAAATAAAAAAGGAAAACGAAAAGCCTTGCTCAAATTATCCGGTAACTTAATGGCGTCGACGATCATAATCGCGGCCTCTATCTCGATCACGATCCCGATAATCACGGTCCCGATCACCATCGCTTCGACCATCACGTGACGAACGATGATCATCGTACCTAAAATGTTATAAGTCCTGATTGTTGCATTTCCTTAAACATGTAAAGAAATGTATATTAACACATAAAAATTAAATACAAGGAATGCAATTTTGTACATGCAGCTAGCTTTGCACATCAGTATTATTCATTCCACATTAATGACCTATAAGTTACACTTTATACATCCCAAAATACTTTTATGCTTATTTCTTAGTTCGGAAGATGAGATAAATAATACTAGTAACAATTAAACATTAAGAACTGACCGTCTTGAATCTCGATCACGATCTCTATCACGATCACGATCACGACTACGACTGTGACGCCTTGAATTCGAAACTGTGCCATTATGTTCCCGATCGCGATCATGGGAGTATGAGCGATGGGTAGATGAAGATCGATGATCACGGTCTTCATGAGCCATTTCTAATGCAGCTGCTTCTAGCACAGCTTTTGATTCACGAAGACGTCGTGTATCACCTTTACCACCACCTAGAAATGGTATCATCTCCATTACTATGTGGTGATACAACTTCAGGATTTTAAACTCCAAGCTCAAAGTATTTTTTTATATACACTTTTTAATTTGTATCATTGACGAAAAAAAAGCTAAAATTGCATGCAAATCGTTTGAATCACTAATACTTATTTCTTGTGAAAAAACGGGCCAAAGTTTGTGAATAAAACAGACCAAAACTTCAAAATCAGTTACATTTACAAGTGTTACATTTTGTAAACTTGCGATAATAAACATACCAAGCCGTCGTGGCAACCAAGATTTCTGTGTACGACCGCGCTCATAATCAACAACCACCCGTCGTCCATCAATTTTCATGCCATCAGCTTTTTTGTAAGCTTCTAAAAACAATTTATTAATGGATAATTGGTAAACAGCACGTAACGCTGTGTCTGCAACAGTCTATATTCTGTCAGAGTAGATACATCAATCACTATAAATTCAGTGATATATAATTCCCTGTTAGAAGAAATAATTGTTGTCGAAAAAACCAAAGAAGGTTTTCCAATCTCTAGTCCAAATAACAATTGCTGACATTAACTTTACCTTACATCACGCAGGTTATTGCTACTCAAAGGAACTCACCCAGCTTACCTTTAAATGTACGTTAATGACAATATGACAATAATATCTGCTAGATGAAAAGCATGTGCCAATTGGAGAAGCATGCGTCCATGTGAAAACTTACCCACACAACAACTTACTCCTTTCAACTTACCCGCCTTTAGTATCAAATAATAAACAATTTTTTTTTCTTTTTGCTTATAAACAGAGTAGAAAGTAAAATTAAATAATAAATAAACTGTTACATATCCATACTAGCAGAAAAAAAAAAATGAAGCTGCCAGCTATAACATCTAAGTAACAATATTATTAAAGTACAAGGTAGGCCACATACCCCAATCTTTTGATTTGGATAGGCATTTCGACGAATAAATCTCTGCATGCTTAATAGTTTTTTTTTTTTTAATGATGATATTACCAGGGATGCTCCCTCATCCATTAATTTTAAAATTTCATTCTTTCATTCATGTATAAAACATCGTTTTGAAATATTGTTCTGGCAGCCTCAATCAGTTTCAGAATAAAGTTTGCTAGTTATTAGTCTTGCTTCACTCCTAATAAAACTGCTAATTGACGGTATCGCAAATATTAAACATATATATATTTTTTAAATATATATACTTATATACACACATACATACACATGCACACACACATACACAGAGCCTTACCGCACTTAAAACAAACCATGGCAAAACGCTCTGCAATCTTGCGCCAGTTTCATGTTTTCTTAACCATTTTTCTGTGTGAGTCGTATCCTGTTATGTATTTTATTATTTTTGCTTTTCCTTTTTTTAACTTCAAAACTTCTATTTTAAAAATCATGTGAAATTTAGACGACTCATCACAGTGTTTAGAAACAAACCCATGGCTGATATATGTGTGCATTCAAGAGACAGGCACGACCATTCAAAGCGAATGCTGCCCTTCTGCAAATACAGCACCATAAGTTTTTGTAGATTTCCAAAAAAGAAGTATTAAAAAAGTTGTGCCAAGAAAGAAAGAAAGGTGTGCTTGTCCAAATATCACACAACCATGTAACTTACCCATTTGCAAACAAACAATAACAAATGTCCCAATAACTAAAAATTTATTTGAAGAAATAATTCCTCTCCTTCACTAACAATCTCAGAATTACCTCAGAAGGAATTTTTTTTTCTAGTAGGAAAGATGCATGATAATGCTCAAAGAATTACAACAGCAACTGCATCACGTAATGTAACCCAGTATTGTTACCTTTACTATACAGCATTGTTCAGCCCATATGTCAAGTTAGGTCATGCGAGAGACGGTTGAAAGAGTATCTGTTCAGGTGTCATCAAAAGTTGGTTCATACTGTCAAAGAAAAATTAAGTGTAATGTGTCGACTGAATTGTTGGATTGTACTATAAGATTAAGACAATTCTAATAAGGCCGTATAATTTACGAGAAAACCAGCTAAATACTGCAAGGAAAAAAACGGAACAAGAGTGGTTTAAACAAGAAAGAATAAAGCGGCATTTCAATAAAAATAAGTTACTTTAAAAGAACAAAGATCAGCTGGATTTTATTTTGCATTCATATCTGAACTTTTTACAGTCTGCAGATTCAATGTGTAAAAATCAAGTTTAATAAACAAACTTAAACATCCAAGCTTAGCGTCCGCGAAAGTTAATGAATGTACGAAATGTAAGAAAATTTGACAATACAATTATTATCTACCCATAGTACCAAAATTTTCAACAAAGCAATTGACTTACCATCATTAAAACATTTCAGTATTTTCATAAACTAATTTAGAAAATTACCTGACATTGATTCTTTATGTTGATATTCGATAAAAGCATAACCTCGTGGTTTTCCATTTTTATCATGAACCAATGCTAACTGAAATTTGTTTTCGCCGATCGTCACTGGTTGTTATTGACTAGGTCATTTAGTAAGCTTCACATGGGATGTTGACAATAAATATACGAACGCTATGGTGCAAACACAAGTTTGTTCATCCAAAAACCAGTAACATATGATAACACAATGATCATTACCTAATCAATACTAAAGAAATATAAAAAAAATCTAAAGAATATTAAAAAAATCTTGTAAAACATAATAATTCTGCATTTTTTGCACCGCAGGTTTTTTTGCATCCCGGACTTATTAAGACTTATAATTTTTTTTTTTTTGCATCCCGGACTTATTAAGACTTATAATGAATTTTACTTACACGTGTGATCTTCCCAAATTGTTCAAATTCTCGTCGAAGTTTCGATTCGGACGTTTCATAATTCTGAATACAAAAAAAAAGAACTTACTTTGTAGTCTGAATACAAAGGTAAACTATAATGCATCGAAGAAATTTCCCTCGTATCATAAAAAAAAAGTGAGGATAAGCAAAAAAAAAATTACATGCATCAAAAAATTCTCGACGTAGTTTTATTTCATTATTTCACAGTAGTTTAGAACTCGGAGCGATACTTGCAAAACTATGAACGATTTTTTTTTTTTTCCATATTACCCTCATAATAAGTTTCTTAGGCCGAATAAACTTCAATTACAGTGCATGTAAAATTCAGATCGAATTAAATGATACCGAAAATCATTCCATTCTTGGTAATCTTTTGTTTGTTTCATATATTTGTTTAAAACCGTTTATTAATTCAGAAAAAATAATATTGTATTAACAACTTACTATTCGAGCTACAAACAAAGTCTTATACGGATCGGTGGTTGCACTTGGATTCTGAGCTGGATTCCCTGAAACAGGAAAACTACAATTACAATTACAAAAATTTTAAAACTGAAAACACAAAAAAAAATAAAAGTGTAAAGAATTTCAATAAAAAGGTAAAAATAAGCTTCTGCGATCGAAGCAATGAAATCAATAATTAATAATAACGTAACATACATGTCGCAATGCCTTGTTCAATCTTATATGCCAACAATTCCTCCTTTTCTTTTCGCTGCAACAAACATATAAGATGTGCAGTTACTGTTAAAAGATGATGGTATTTATTTTTTCATACATATGTAGAGAACACTGCTCTTCTACTTATGCAATCTAACATCTCAGAAAACCGAAGGACAAACTTTTCTACATCTTTAAAATTTCATCTTCTGAAATGTCTTGAAAAGTTAGAATCTTTTCATTTAAATCTTTCTGCAATCTTGTTATTTATTTAGCCAAAAAAATCAAAAGGAACTACAAATGAATTAAATTTTTTATTCTGGATCGAGAAATATATTTTACTAACCCGTCGAGCCCGTCTTTCTTCTTTCGATTCATAGACTGGCTTTGGTGGCGTATCCTTAGGGTCCTGTAAACAAGTATAAACACCATTTTATACTATTTATTGACATCAGGTTTGTAAGTTTTTATTAGTATAACCATTAATGAAGGTTCTCTGAAGAAAATTTCCGCATGTATAAAACAGTTAGTCATATAAAAAATACAATAAGGCGATTATTACTTCTTCACTTTAACGCTTTACTTAAAATAAAGTCCATATATGTTAATATGATATAACTGCCTCATAATTCGGAAACACCTGCTATAATTTACCGTATGAAACTAGATGATAAAATCAAATCAAGTTTCGAATAACTCTACAGAATTAACTGTCATCTTACAATGCAAAAACATACCTCGAAAAGATGAATGTATTCGGATAAACCAGACATTTTCGGTCGCTTCCGGTCAATAAGTAAATCATCGGGCGGTGGTTTATACGGTAATGGTGGTCGTGCTTCAAACAACGCCAACAAATTATCCGGTAAAAACTGTGTCATAGTGCAATAATGGCCAATGATAACAATGTCTGAAATGGTAAGAAGAATTAGGAATTACAAAATTCATAGTAACAAATAATTAAAATGTTACTAGATGTAACATGAATATGAAACATCTTTGTGCTATGTGTAATAAAGGAAATCGAAAGTAATGCTAAAGTAATCTGATCTGAGTTAAACAATGCTAAGTGTATAGATAACGACATATAAACTATTATACAAAATAGAACAAACATGGCTATATAAACCAAAAAAAAAACGATTTTCCAAAAACAAAATCAAAAGAAAAAAAAGTTCCATACGTGAATTTACACGTGAACGCTATACGTAAAGCAGTGAGAACACTTTATTACACGTCCCCCTAACCTCATCATCATACCACCAGTCAACCGACCTCAAAGTCATATTGAAACCAAACTTGTCAAACCAATGCAACTTTAGAACTGTCAAAATAGCGGTTGCGTTGTACAAATCGTCAATCCCAATGCGATAATGTCTAATTTAATTTTCCATAACTTAATATTAATTTATGAAAATTGAAAATAGGTTACTCATCTTTTCTTTAAATCACTTAAAAATTTTATTTCATCAAATAAAATTAGTCATATTTTTACTACAGTTCATATCTTAAAAATATAATCGTATCGATAACAAATTAAAGTAAATAAAAAAAATAAGAAATAATTAATAATCTAATTAGTTGATGAATAGTCATTGATATTGAGCAAGTTGTAGTTGATTAAATGTAATTAAAGGAATAAATAGAATTTTAAATGTTAGCTATTTATGATAAAAGTTAAAATAAGAGATACGATCGAATAAAACGATTACTGCAATTAATCGGTGATGACAACGGTAGCAATAAACTAATGGCTGTGATATTAGTGAACTAATGATTATAACAAATATAACGATAATAACTAATAATGTTGGCAATACACAGTGGTCTGATAATGATAATAACTAGTGATGGCAATGATGACATAATGATAATAACTAGATGACATAGGTTTATGAAAGTTAAGCATATAGTCTGTAAGATTTCTTTTTTCCAAAAAATTTAATGGAAATTAAATTTTTATTTAACTTTAACTGTTTTATATGAAACGAATCAAATGATATAGCATGGGACAAATGTAATAAAACTGTTGTTTCATGTTATAAAATTATTTTGTAATTATTGCAAAGTAATTTTTTTTAAATCCAATGAGCTTAAAATATATATATTCGTTAACATTAATTCAGAAATTAAATATTCAAACACTTTTTTTCTACCCATTTACTGCTAGAATTCAAATGAAGGGATAAACTAACCCAAATAGAGAAAAAAATAAATATTCAAATATTATGGTATAATTAAAATTATTTTAATTTCGAATTCTCAAAGAGTTAGAATATGAAGATTAAGAATTCTATTATAATTATTCGAGCTCTATCATTAAAATTTAAATAGTTAAATGAATGAATAAATTGCTGCGACATAAAACAATACTTCACTTTGCTTTCTTGTTAATATTTAATTGATTTTATTTAGTCGAATTATTTTTTCCAAATGAGAAAAATGTGCTGTATTTGAGCGTTTGCAAATTAAAAAAAAAAATTAAACTTTTTTGAGAAAAACCAAAAAAAAAAAAAAGCTAAACTATTATTTAAAAGTAGTGCATATATTGAAATACTTTATTAACAACGCTAATATATATTATTTGAAAGTTAAAATAAATAAAAAAACAAATAAAATTGAAAGCGAATATTTTCCAAAATTTTTGCCTGTAAGTTTTCATTTTAATTAAAATTTAAATTTAAAATTGAAGTTTTTTCTTTATTTAGGCCGATCGATTGCTTATTACAAATACATTTCATTATTGAGCAACAATCCTTTCTTTTTCCCATTTTAAATCGATTTTTGATAATTTTCAAACTTTGCAATTATAAAAAGGTAAAAATTTCGCGATCTTATCAATTCATTCTTCTTTCATTTTTTCCATCATGAAATGCCAAATATCGCCCAACTTTTAACTAATGATAAATGCGGTGATTTCCAACATTTTTATTTCTTTTTTTTTTTGGAATCGTCGATTGATTTTATCGAAATTAAAATATTATTTTTAAGACAGTAAAACGCACCTGTGAAATAGTAATCAAAAATTAGTATTAGTGTTAGTTGGAAATTTCGAATCATGGAAAAATCTAATCGATAATCACTTTAAATTACCATTTAACTAATGTATATATTATTGCTGCATAGAAAAAAAAATTATTTTAATTTATTCCTTATTATGAAATAAAAAGTATAAAATGGCACATGCATTATTATTATTATTATTATTATTATTATTATTATTATTATTATTATTATTATTATTATTATTATTATTATTATTATTATTATTATTATTATTATTATTATTATTATTATTATTATTATTATTATTATTATTGTTAATATTATTATTCAGTCATCATTATAATCTGACCATAACTACTAACTATTATAATAAACGAAATTATGTTAAGTCATTGCAAGGTAAGCTACAATTACAATTCACTTTTAATAAAGAATAATTACGATAAGTTATAAAAACAGAAATTGTATCTTAAGATTATTTACAAAATATGGTAAGTATGATTTTGTTTGTTAAATCATTTCAGTTTCTAATATTTGTTGTTTTTCCTTTCCTTTTTTTCAATTACTAACTTATGTTTTCATAATTTCGACAGTACAATTAAATTTTTTCTTTTTAATAATAACAAATAATTAATTAACTAATTAATTAATACGTACATATTTTTTTCCAATCACAATAAATTGCATTATATTTTTCCAAAAATAAAATTTTTTTTCCAATCATATATTGTATTTAGTAACTGAAAAACTTAATATTTCAGTAGAAATAAAAAATAAAATTTTTAATTAAATAACTAAAAATGATTCATTCATTCATCGATGTTATAATTTTTGTATAAATTTTTATTTTTGTACAATTTGATAATATTTCTTCATCATTCATATTATTATCCCTGGTATTTCTGCTCATAAAAATTCTCAATAAAAATTGGATTGTTAACGACGATTTATTCAAGAGTGCCATTATCATCGTTGGTTACTCTCACCATTTCCTTTCCCTATCTTCTTTCTGTTAATGCCTTCACTATACCATCAATTCATCTTCCCATTTCTTCTTCCTTCCTTCATGTTTTTTTCTTTTTTTTTTCTCCCCGATTCTCGCGATATTTTATTCTCACTCTCCCCCGCTTTCTTCTCTCATTGATATCTTTTTGATAAGTTTATGGATGATAAATTCATTACTGTAATCAATTCTTTCAAGCTATTTGAGATTTATTTGTATGATAAGAACAAATAAGTAAGGAAATAATTCAAGAAAGATTTGTTTCATACAATTGCATAAAAAATATGACTTATTTGGTGATAAGACAATGATAAACAGTGATTAGAAATAATTTATATTAGTTCTTTTAGTTATGATATGAATAAGGTAGTAGTAAAGTAACATTGCTGTTTACTTAATCATATTCATTTAGTTATATATGAATTACAACCATTCGGAAGATATCAATCACATACTACTACAAAACGAAAGTATCGATTGATTAAGTGATTATTTATTTCTTAAATTAAAAGTAATATTTAAATATTTCCATTAAATAAAAAATAATATTTAGATATTTCCATTAAATTAAATTAAAAATAATATTTGGAATGTGTCCATTACACAAAAATATTTTGGTTTATGAAAAAGATAAAGCATTCAAATGCTTCGTCTTTTTTTTTTCGCTGTAAGTTAAGGATTAAAGATGGAGAAAGCGATATTAGACAATTCAGAAAAAAAAAGGAAGAAAACATTTAGTTCATTTTCACAAATCATATTTAAACACTTATTTTTCAGAAAAAAAAAATTTAATATTAAATAATAAGAATATTTATCATCATATCATAATTTAATTTAACTGCAAATACACACAAGAAAGAAGAAGGAAAAGAAAAAACAAAATCAGACAAGCGAACAAGTCCTTCCTGTTAAATTTGTTACATCACTGATAATGATGTAATCATTGTTGTTGTCGTATCAGTGAATCTCGTCAGATTTAATTATTTCATGCTTTATGATCATTTATACATTTCGTCATCATTAGTCCTTAACATATCCATTTTTTTTTTCTTACACTTTAATTGAAATTTTAGTATCAATTTGAATTGAAATTTTTGATCAAATATTATTTGTTATAGTGTGATTATTACTATTAATACTGTTTCATTATTATTAATTATTTTTTATTCTATTTTTTATTTTTTTTATTACGAATTCTACTTAGATTTCTTAATAAACAGAAAGAATAAAGTTAAGAAGTGAAAATATGTCAAGTTCAAATATCTTGAGGCATTACATGTATGTACACCGCTATATCGATATATATATATATCGATATATGTTCCTTATATCTAAACATAAAAGCGACCGGCGTAATGCCTTTGATGTGGCACATTGTTATTCTTTGATGTTTGCCGCAATCACAAACTAATGATATAGTGTCCCGAGTGATCTTTTCCTTTCTTTTTCCCCTCCCCTGACAATCCTATCACCTCAAAACTACTCCTTCACCCAAAAATTCCTCCTTCCCTACTCTTTCAACTCTTCTTTTAGATTTTATGCTCCTTGACTCAAACCTATTTAATTTTTTAGATGTTTCACTCGCTTTTTTTCTATTTTCATTTATTTATTATTCATTTATTTACTTATTATTTTATTATTATTCTCATTATTACTAATTTCTCTGCTATAATCATATTATTTATACTATAATTATAAGCTGTGGTTTTATTCTATTTTTTAATGTGAAAATTTCATATTTCAGAAATTTATGACAAATTGGGTTTTTGCATTGCATTATTACCTTGATTACTCTGCCATATGTTTTCAACAATTTTATACTTAATGTGTGTATGTGTGTGTGTATGTATGTATGTATGTGTGTTCATATATATTTATTTATTTATGGTATCATTTCCAGTTGGGGCGGAAATTGAATCGCGGAAGACCACCTCGTTGTTATTCACTCATTTTCAATCCGTTTGTTTCTTCCGCAAAGCTATCAGTCCACTGTCGTCAACCTTTCCTTTCTCCTCCTCCTCCTCCCTCCTCCCTCCTCCCTCCTCCTCCCTTCCTCCTACATTTTTACCGAAGAGAGAGCGGAAAGGATACAATATCAAATTTCATGCTTTTCAATCTATCTTTGGGATTCACCTATTTAATTCATTCTCCTTCTTCCTGTCTCTCTCTCTTCCCCAGCAATTCTATCTTCCCTTTCATTTCTCTATTTTCAAATCCTTCCATTCATATTTTTATTTATAAAATTTTGAATGATATTTAAATATATGAAGTATAGCTATCACTATTTTTTTCTTTGAGTTTTCTGAAATAAATATGAATATGCACCAAATTTAAGTACACGAAGAATTAGAAAAATGTAAGCAAAAATTTTTCTTTAAATTAATATGAAAATTTAAGGAACTTAGTTGTTTTTTCTTCTTTTGTCACATTTTTTTGATAAATTGAAGTTATTGAAAATTGATAATGCTCATCCTTGCTAGGAAAAACAATTAATTATTTGAAAGCAAAATATTAAATACTAATTTTTAGCTTCCCAATTCACATTTGTTATTTTCATCAAACATTTTCTTCTTTTCTTTATTGTTATTATTATTATTGTACAATATTTTGTTAATTGCAGATTTATTGTATTTATTATCATCTTCTTGTATTATTTATCATTTTGAATTGTTTAATTTACATTAATTATTTTAACCTGTCTGTTAAATTTTGAATTTATTTCCAACCATTTAAACTGTACCATTTAAATTCAATTTTTTCATTTGTAATCCATATTTGTGATTGTTTAGTGGATGAGCAAAAATATTGTGATGTGATAAAGTGATTAATTTAATAACTAATATAAAAATTTGAATAATTAACCATATGTTTTGTCTCACTTTTTCACATTTTTTATTTCTTTCATTTTAATTTTGTTTGTTTACTTTTGCAGTTGAACGCTAAGAAGAATTTATTAAAGGATACCAACTAACATATGCAGCAGTATGTATGTATAATCATCCATCGAGATGTGCAACCAATTTGCAAACAAATGCCATAAACAAATTGAAATGTCAATTATAGTAGTAGAAGAGAAGAGGGAGGAAGAGGAGAGGAGAGATGCATCTTTTTAGCTTGCGTAGTCCTTCAATATCCTACTTATATCGACTTTTGAGATCTTTATTTCAAAATAAAAACCATTTCAAAAATTGTATTTAATATTTTTTTATTAAGTTTAATAGAGTGAACTAGAACTTTAATGGAAAAAAATCTAAATTTTCGAGAATTTTTTAAAAAAAAATTTCATGAAAGTTTTTATCAATTAATCACTTATTCCTATTACAGTTCTTTGATTGGTAAATTGAAACACGATGAAAAAATAAATAATTTAAATTTCCTTTTAAGTATATCATGATTATTTACTTGTTGTTTTGTTACTTAATTATTTAACAATTAATAATATTTTTTTGGTTAGTTTTTTTCAAAAATTATTATTGATGTAAGTTTTTGCTATAAATCTATAAAAACTTTAAAACTGTAAAAGTATATTGAAAGGATATTTAAGAATTTTCGAGCTTTGAAATTTTGTAATACACTTTTTGTCTCTCTTTTTTCTCTTTATAACATTCTCAATTTGCAAAAGTAAAATGTAAATTTGATTGATAACAACAACTTTTATAAAATATTCTTCTATCATATCATTCATTCATTTAATAAACTTTCATCTTTTTTATTGCTTCATAATTACAATTACTTTATAAAAGATATAAAAAATTGTAGTTATTTCATGTAATCAAATTTTATGTTATAAATTACTTAATTGGAGATCACAAAAGATTTTTTTTTTGTCAATTTATAAAAAGTTTTTATTAGAGAAATTTTTTGTCAATTTATAAAAATTTTTATTTAGAAAAAAGTTTTTATTAGAGTATTTATAAGTATATTTTTTTTTTTTTAAATAATAATAATTTATCTTATTCTTAGATCAAAAAAAAATTTCTTTTTTTTTCTTTTTTAAATCATTTTTTAATCGATTAAACTAAACTTATTTTTTCTTTCAATTTACATATATTCTCGAATTGATTTGCAGTTTTTAAGATGTTAAAGAAAAAAAAAAAATGGAGAAAGGAAGAGATTAATTTAATTTGTATTAAATCTGTTCTTTTTCCATAAATGGAAATTTAATATTTTGTATTTATGAAGAATGTTTTATTCTACTACTTTCCAGCTCTTCCGCCTCTTCTTCTCATCCATCTTGAAGTTGCTGGAATTTTCCGGTTTCTCAGCCTGATATTTCCATACGGTATCAACATTATCAGGTCAGAAAAATTATAGGAGTAATGGAAAAAAGTAAAATAGTCGGCCTACTGCTTTTAATTTTCATCAAATAATTAATGATTTGTCATTCATTCCTTCTCAGTTTTCTTCTCTCTTTCCATAATGCACTTTTCTCGCTTTTTTTTCTGTTTAATGTGTTTTTTTTTTTTTTTTTTTTTTTTTTTTTTTTTTTTTGGAGATTCTTTCTTTTTAATATTATCTATTTTTCCTAATGTTTTATGTCATACTATAAATTCGTAATTTTTTTTTAAAAAAATTTACGAAAAGAAGAAATTTTTTTTTGTGATTTATTATTTATGTGATTCTATAACGATTATCTTTTTTTCTAGTTCTTTTTTTTTTTTTTTGAAAACTTTGAAAGAAAAAATTTTTAATTAAAATTAATTGGAATTGAAAGAAAAGATAATAATATTTGAATGAAATTTGTATAATTCTCATAATTATTTATAATACTATTTGTGTTTTCTATTATAAATTTCCGTTTTTTTTTGCTTATCGTTTATTTTTTTATTCGTTTACTAATTAAAACTTTCACTCATTAATTCATATATTCATCTATTTACTATTTTCATTTGAGTAAAAGAAAATAAAAATGAAAATAAAATACTAAGAAAAGAGTTGCAACATTTTTCCAACAATATTACAGACATAGAGAGGACTGTGAAAATCAAGCTCTTCGTCTTTTATCATTTGTAATCAGCCACTGGTGATAATGGTTGATATTTCTGTTTACTTAGGCTTAATTATTATCAGCGTTGCTCCTCCGATACTTAATGACACTTGAAATGATACTACAGTAAAGATATGAGAAAAATTTGTGTGAAACTTTCCTAAGGTCTAATTAATCATTCATCAAACTAAAATGGTATACACTTTAATAGTAACCAACATATTTATTATTTTATTATCAAACTGTAGTTATTATATCGTATACTTTCTCATTTTAAGATTATTTAACACATCTAAAATTGTTTGGGTTGAAGAAAAAGCAAACAAATAGCCATTCTAAAATCAATTAAACATTAATTAATCTTGCATCTTAATTATTGTATTCTTAACTATATTTCGCTTCTATGCTTGATTTTTTTTATTCGCTTATTTTATTAATTCACATAATTGAAACATTTCATTCCTTTTCCATCTTCTATAATAAAGCATAATAAATTTTGTCTAGCTAATTAGCTGATACAGTATCATTTTCGTATGTGTTATTTTTGTTGACATCTGACAAAAAAAAAAAATGTCAATATGATTTAAGAATGTGAAGCACTAAGAGAGAGGGGCGGTAAGCGGAAAAGGAATAACGGATTGATGGATGTTGTAGGTTTTGGAAAATTTTTGAACGACAATGTCACAAATTGATACAATACAATGTGACATTCGTTTCAATGATAAGAATTTTTTTTTGGCAATGATTTTATCATATTATTGATATCAACATTATGCATAATTATATTATATTTAAAAAAAGGAAAAAATTTTTTCATCGTTTTTATCATTTAATTCTTTTTTTTTTTTCTCACTAAAAAGTTCGTAGCATTTGCACTTTTAAGACAAAACAAATGAATCGTTTAGTTACATCAATGGATAAGCGCTATTGTTCATATGTCATTCATGTCATCTTTATTGTCATCATAATAAAAGAATGAATCATTTCTTCGATATTGGTTACATTACGAATTAATGGCATTGTTTATATTTAGCTCATCGTTTTAACAATTTTTTATTTTTTTTTCTTTAAAAAAAAAAAAAAAAAAATTGAAATATAAGAAAAAAGAGTTAAAAGATGCATGATTTATATACTATTAAATAATAAATGTTTAAAATTTTTTGCACTCATCGAATACTCAATATGAAATTTTCTGCAATGCAAAAAAAAAAAAAACGTCGAAAAAAAAAATACATTTTCATTAATTTATTCCATTATTTCACTAATTAATTCCTTCTATTTTATTCGTTAACATTCAAAATGAGGGAAGAATGCTTCGTAGTAATAGTAGTAAAAGTAGTAGTAATAGTAATAGTAATAAAAGTAGTAATTAATAGAAGATTGGAGAAAAATAAGAAATGAATAGGTTAGATAGATGATGGATTTATTAAAAAATTCCACTAATCTCTAAAAGTTTAATCTGGGTAATTGTTTTGTCAAATTTTCTCTTCTTTTTTGTTTTTACTACTAATAATCAATCATTCATTTCGTTAATTTTTAATATTTGAATTAAGATTTTTTCACCCATTTATTTAAATTTTTCAAATTTAATTGTAAAATTAATATATATTTTAAAAGCATTTCAATGTATACTATCCTGTCCTCTCTAATCCTTTTAATGTTCATAAATTTAATTAGAAAATTATTCTCTTATCTGTCTTAGTTTATTTTACCCTTGCTTTTTCTAGGTATTCATTCAAACCTTGCAAATTTGATTAGAAATTATTTTATCTATCCTATCCTATCTTATCTATATTTTAAATTTTTGCAAATTAAACTTTGCAAACTTCATTAAGTTTGAAATATTTTGAAATGTACATATTGATATGATACTACATATAATTTAGCATATTTCAACATTTTTAATGTTTTTTTAGGGAAAGAGAATAAAATTGCGCCGAATTTTGCTGTGTCCTAAATATGTAGAAAGATCATAATGATGCTGATGATGATTGGTGATGATGATGATGACTGATGATGATGGTGATGATTGGTGATGATGATGATGATTGGTGATGATGATGATGATGACTGATGATGATGGTGATGATTGGTGATGATGATGATGACTGATGATGATGGTGATGATTGGTGATGATGATGATGATGATGATGATGATTGGTGATAATATGATGATTGGTGATGATGATGATTGGTGATAATATGATGATTGGTGATGATGATGATGACTGATGATGATGGTGATGGTTGGTGATGATGATGATACTAAAATAGATGATTGTAAAAAGTTATAATATGTGATAAACAATGCTGATTTATTTTTTAAACAAAAATTTATTCTTCACAAACATTTTCGTTATTTCTTCCTTTCACTCGATGACAAAAAAATGTCGGAAATAAAATTGACGAATATATCGGTACAAGTTTATAATTAATACAAATGAGATTAAGAGAGATTGTTTTAGGATGTATGGTACAAATACAAATATGACTGTGAAATATATTGTAATAATTGCAAATGAGATTATGAATTATTCTGAGATAATCTGAGATAGGTACAAATAATCTTGAATAAGTTATAATAAAGTAATATTAATCACTTTTCTATAATCTATAACGGACAATTTATCAGTGTTTATTGGAAATTTTTAGAAATTCATCAACCAATGAATAAATCACTTATTCTTGGCAAGCGATCGCAAGAGATTACAACAAATTATACTGCTTGCTATCAGATAATGTCAAGTTTTTCTTTCCTTTTTTTAATTGTATGTCTATAAAATCTGAAAAATAATTGTACCATTAAAATTCCCAGTTATTCTTATTCCAAAATTTTGAAAATTTAAATAAGAGTTATAAGTTTAAAAAAAATGAAGATAATAAGGATGCTATAATTAATTTTTCCTAATTATTTTTTTTTATATTAGATAAAGTCTTATTAGAAATCAAAAATTAGTAATTTGGTTGAAAAGGCAAATTTTGATAAAAAGATTAGTGTGGAAATCGAGTTTGAATTATATGTAGTTTAAATTTATATGCACAGTTTTTTTCAATAAACTAGAAAAAGAAATTTTCATTTTATTCGCCATTCTAAGCAGTGCGTGCAAGTATCGCACATAAAACTTCTTTTTAATATTTTTGCAAATTTAAAAAAGAAAGAAAATTCTTTTCAATTTCATCATTTTTATTTGTTTCTTAAAACGTCAAAGACTTATTAAATAGATGGTTGAAATCGTTTCAAACAAAAAAATTAACTGCATTTTACATATTTCATTTTGTATGATTCTTTCCTTTACGTTTTTTTTTTTGCGCTTTTTTTTTGAACCCATTAAATATTTTTAACTGGAATTGAAAATAGATAAGGTTTTTTTTCTTCTTTTTTTTTTGTATATTTATAAAAATTCGTTAGCTGTTCCCTTTAATTATGCAAATTTTTCTCACTATTATTGTCAACGTAAATTTACATTCTTGCTTGCTTATTATTGACAAACGGAAATGTTGATGTTGTGGTTAAAATGGCAAAAATTCAACATTTAAAAAAAGAGGTTGCGAAGAATTTCATATTTTTGTGATTTTTTTGGCGTTCTAAAATTCATGTCACCAAAAAGCTATGAATAATGAATTTTTTAATATTGTTGTAAAAAAATAAAATCATTGAAAATTACTTAGATTTAGAAATAATTCAATTATTGAATAATCAGTTTTACTGAAATTGAAAATTACTTAGATTTAGAAATAATTCAATTATTGAATAATCAGTTTTACTGAAGTAAATAGAATATGCATTTCTAAAAATTTCATAAACTTCATGCATGAAATTTGATGAAGAGAATTGTGTAAATGACAATTTAAATTTAAATTACCATTTAAGAACTTGGAAATCTTTAGAGCAGGAAAATTTTCGGAAAGGAAAAAGAAACAAATAATTTGATTTGAATGAAATTAATCTAAACAGTTAATGATAACAATGGTATAGGAAAAAATTAATTATTTCTCAATTTTTATCAACTGTATCAAAATTTTTGAAAATTATATTTAATTTAATTATCTGTTAATGCAAATTCATTTACTAAACATTAATTAATATTTATTTTTAATTCAGCTTAATAATAAGTAATAAAATTTTTGGATAGATATGTTATTTAAGTTTAGTATATTATAAAATTTTCGGTTATTCGATATAATCGATGAAAATATCTATGAGAAAAGATTATGATAGAAAATTTTTAAACTGAAATATTCTCCTATGTTGATATATATGTATTTTTATGTATATTTTGTGTCCACTTTGGCTATACCATAAAATTTATTGTTTGGCCATTTATTTGATGGAGCAGAATCTTTCTGTTCTCAATGCCACGCCTTCTATAATAAAGCATATCACTTCACCGAAATATGTGTGTATGTGGGTATGTGTATGTGAGTATGCGTGTATGTGTATGTTTGTGCGTGTGCGTATGTCTTCTGTATGTGTGTGTGTGTGTATGTGCACATATATATCCTGTAGAAGTATTTTTATCATTTTGTTGTTCATGAAAAAAATTTCAACTATTTATAGATGACAAATTTGCTGAACAAGTAACGGAATTCGGAATACTTAATCTATTCGGGAAAAAAGAAAACGAGGAAGAAAAAAAAAACGGCAAAATTTATTGTATTATTTTTATTGATCTGATCAATTAATTTATCAATTGATTCTGAATCAGTGAATATTCTATCTGATTTGGCGCAAAATTGTCAAAAATAAGCAAAGAAAAAGGATTTCTATAATTTCAAGTTTATTCCGCCGAAATTTCAATGTTTTATGTGCCAGAAAAAGCTATATTTCTGACATTATTCTATGCTATCACAGATTCCGTTTATGGTATTCCGGTACGTGAATTTCAAATAATTACTGATCCTGAAGCAGGAATAGCTGCTGATGGTGAACCAATTGATTTATTAGTTTCATCACGTTCCGGTGACAAACAAAATGATCAGCGATTATTTGGAACATTTTCAGCTGCAGGAAGAAATTATGAAACTTCTGGTGATATTGTACAGGTATGTATGAATTTCCGTAGTATATTCAGATAATTTTATTTCATTTGTTAGCATAAAATTATTATAATTATTAGCTTATAATCATGTCAAATCAGATTACTGTAACATTTAGCTGATGAATTCGTAAAATGAAATTAAAATTTCAATTGAAAAAACCTAGAAAATCGTCGTTTCTTCTTTTTTTTGTTCAAAATAATAGGATTTTATTTATATGAACGAATATGAATTACATTTGCATATGAAAAAAGTTCATTAAATGTCCTTTGAATTATATCTAAAATGTCTTAAATTTTTTTCTGAAAAAAAAAAACGCTTTTTTTGCTTCGATTTTGAAAATTTTCAATTAATTATTGGAAAAGATTGGTAGACTTTTTTTTTCGTTTTTTTCGTTTTTTTTTTCGTTTTTTTTTTTTTGAATTGCTGCATACAATTTCGACAACAAAAAAAGAAAGAAGAAAAGGTGAATGAAATTAAATTGAATGTTAAATTTAAATTTAATCCGATCATAATTATTTTATTTATTTTATTATCATATCAAAAAGAAATGAAATACTTTTTTAAAGTTACGCGCTATTGTTTAATGCATCAATTTCAAATTTTTAAATTTTCATGCCTAATTTGATGAAAATGATGTGGGAAACAAGTAAAATTCATACATACACTTATCAGTGAACTTGAATAATAATAATAATAATAATAAATAATAATGTTAGTGAAATATTATTTTTTATTTTATATGAAAAGCATTTCAAAACATTTCATTATATTTTTTTTTCCTTCTTTTTAGTTGTATTTAACTTATGCTAGTTTATTGAGTATAAAACTTTAAAATAATTGGTAAATAACCTTCAAAAAAAAAAATGAAAAGCAGTTCCTATAGTCGAAAATTTGAAAGAGAAAGAATAAAATTTTATAAAAAGATTGAAAAAAAATGTTAAAATATCAGATGTAGTCTAATTCTTATTTTGGGACTAGTTTTTAAATTTCGTATCACATCGATTAAATTTTGAAATTTCATGTCGGCACCTTTTTTTCTTTTTTTTTTGAAAGTATTATAAGGAAAGGAAGAGATAGAGCAATGAAAACGATTAATATTTTTTTTTCTATTTAATCTATCCTAAAAATTCAAAATACCGAAAAAGAATGAAAGATGAAAGAAAAGAGGAGAGAAATGGCGAAAGATTTATGATACATAGCAATAAGGGTGGTCTATCATTTCGTATGATTTACAAAATTTTTGACATACCTTTGATGATAATGGTAGTGATAATGATAATGATAATGGTGATAACGATGATCACAGTGATTTTATCGTTATAATTAATATATGTTAAAGCACTTCTTTTCATTTTATCTTACTTTTCAAAATATCATTGCCTTGCTTCGTTATGATAACATTGATTACAATTGAGCCTAGTTAGTGATGATAAAGTTAATTTTATAAATTGAAAAATAAAATAAAATTTTTGAAAACTAAATTATATTTTTATACGATTATATTAATGTCTTTTTTTTTTTTATTTTTTAACGATTAAGCTTTTTCTTTTCTTTGTCTTATTTTCCTGTCTCTGTATTTAAATTAAAATTAAAATATTCTAAAGATGTGCTAATAAATTTTTCCTTCTTCTTCCTCTTCATTTTCCATTTTTCGATGTAACTCAAAGAAAATTGTTGATTTATTTCAGTCTAAAATTCTCTAATTTATTTATTTTTTCTTTTTTCCTTTTTCTTTTTTTTGATCTTTCCCGTCCAAAAACTATTAGGAAATGATGCCATAAAACAAAAAGAAAATTTTGTTAATTCCTTTTCCAACAATGATTTAAAGTGATGGGAAAAAAACGAACTTTTGAAGGCAAAACTTGTTTGAAATTAATAACAATTCAGAATTTCTTTCGTCTTTCCTATATTATGTGACATTTTTTTTTTTTTTTGCAAAAATATTAGAATTATTTAATATAGTTAGCTAATTAATTATTTCTGGCTTACATTACATTTTTATTTTTTAACAGCAAACATCGGTTGTTTAATTTCATTTTTCGGGAAAACTACTCTTTTATTTTTAGTATTTTAATCAGTGGATCAAATAGTATTCAGCAATAAATGATGATAATATTCACAAAAAAGGAGAGAAAAAAAAGAGTATTAAAATCTATATTCATTAATGAGATAAGTGAAATTTTAGAGGGAGAAATATAGTAGTTTTATTTTATGAAACACAAAATAAAATGAATTCTTTTTTTTTTTCAATTTTAAATTTATCAATTATTCAATTAAAAGGCATAACTTATTTACATTGCAGGTGACTGTTTCCTTTTTTGTATAACATATTAGCATAAAAGAACAGAATAAATTTAAAAAAAGGGAAGACATTTGATTATATTTAAAAGTTGGAGAGAGAGAGGAAGCAAGGAAAGAACAAACTGGTTGGAGTATTATTTATAAATTTATTATTTCTTTTTTTTAAGTCACTTTGAAAGAAATTTTTATAATTATTTCACTGAATATATTTTATATGCTTTTTTCCGCTTTTCAATTCTATGTTTGAAAATTATATAATAAATTTTCCCGAAAAAAAGAAGAAAAACTGTAACAAAAAGATTTTTATTATGCTGTACACTTTACATTAAATCCTCTATATTTGTTTGCTTTTTTCTCCTTTAAATAGAAGTTTATCTCAAAAAAACTCAATTCTTTTTTTTAAAAATAAAAAATTCAGATCAGTGATAATTGATAATAAATCATATTATAAACAGTATCAATTTAATATTACACTAATGCAAACGAATAAGTTTATCCAGTTAAATTTATATTTATTTTAAATTATTCAAAAAAAAAAACACTTCTTTACAATTTATTTATTATATTTTATTATGTTAAAACAATAATTTTTGTTATGCAAAAAACAAAGAAATAATAAATGAAACGCAAAGAGAATGTATTATTCTTATTTGAAACGGTCAAAAAAAAAATTGATTTTATGCCAATTTTCAAAAATACATCCAATAATGTATTTATCATAGCTTGGAATAATTGAGAAGATTGATAATTATGCTAATTTTTAAAATATTGATTGTCATACAGCATCTTCTTAATTTATTTATTGTAAACTGTAATTTATTTATGTTTTTTTTTTCTTTTTTTTTTCTTAATTTTTAATTTTATCTATTATTCCTTCTTTTTTATGATTATTTTTTATTTATTTTTATTAGCAATGCAAGAAGATAAGATAAATATTAACATAATGTGGGAATAGATGCAATAAGAGTAAATATGTTAAAATTGGATTTGTAAGACTAAGAAAAATTCCGAACAATTTGAAATAGACAAGAAAAATGGTATCAAAGCATATTTGCTCGTTTAATGATCCATCGTTAAAAATAATGTCGTTGGCCGTCACTGCTAAATGATCCCCGATGGATGATAATAAATGTTGTCGTTGTCGTCATTATTGTCATCGTAAAATGGCTAGAATAAGAAGGAAAAGAAGAAAAGGAAGAAAGGAAGGAAAGGAGGAAAAGAGGAAGGAGGAAAATGAAAGGAAAGAATTAAAAAAGAGGGATTTTATATTATTTTAACTTTTTTTTTTTTTATTTTTCTTTTATTATTATATCTAAAAATTTTTCTTTTGTTATTTCTTTCTTTTCTTTTCTTTTCTTTTTTTTATTGTTTCTTTTTATGCATGTAAAAATGTTTAGAAGAAAAAAAAAAGAAAAGAAAAATTAAATGATAAAATATGACATTGATGTAAATATTTGCTTGGTTAGTTTTTTTTTTTTTTTTTTTTTTTTATTCTTTGCATTCATTTGGATTTTCTTTGAATGTCGGCAATCTTTTTTGAAGTTTTTTTCTTCTTTTTTTTTCCTTTCATTCTCCGATTTTATTTATTTATTTTTTTTTTTTCAATGAAAAGTACACATGCATATATACATATAAATAGCATCAGATGTGTTATATAATAAATAAAAGAATGATTCATGAATCTATCGATATATGATGGAAGCTTTTTAAAGTACATAAAAGGACGTTTTGTATCTTTTTTTTTTTTTTTTTTTTGTAAAATTAAAAAAAAAGCAAATAAATAGTAGGATTTAGGAATTTATGATTAAAATGTATGTGTATAAAGAATAAAAGACAAAAATTTAAAAAAGATTTTTTTTTTCATTAAATATTGCTTAAATCATTTTTTTTAATTTTTTTTTTTCAATTTTTTAGATTGGTTAAATATTTATAGGCAAAATAACTAATTGATTCGATGGTAAATTTAAATAATACAAAAAAAAATTCAGGAATACCGGAAATGTATTGATGATGTATAAGTGAGCTATCATGAGATGATTCAAATGTTCTGCTAAATGAATGAAATAAATCAATGCAATATGTGAAAAAAAAAATGAAATTAAAATCAAAGCTATTACAAACAAATAATTTATGATGTTGTTGCTTTTTTTTTTTTTCATTTGATTTTAACTTTAAATTGAAGTAAATAATTTAATTTATAGCTTTCTCATTGAAACAATAGTATGTAAAATGAAATAAAAAGTTGAAGTAGCATTACAGAAAAAAATATGGATTAGACAGATATAAAAATATATGAAAGTTTTATTAAATTATATTTGAAAAAAAATTAAGTAATGAAATTTAGGCTGAGTAAAATTTTTTTGAATATTGGTTGATTTTTTTCTTTGTTTCTGTTTTAAAATAATTAGTTTAAATTTAAAAATTCTGATTTATTATTCAGGCATTTTTTTATTTTGTATTTTTATTTTTTATTTTGAAATTTAATTACTTGGTTTTTATTTTATTAAAAATATGAAAGAAAATTAATAAAATTTTATAATTTATTAATCAAGTTCTTTGATTGATTGATCCTTTCATTTAATTGATTATTTTGACTGTTTGATTGATCGATTGCAATTAAAGAAATTTCAAATAAATAAACATTGATAATTTGAAAATTTTCAGTGATTATTTTCTTCTCCTTTCTTATTTAGCACATATCATGTGATAAATAACAATGATAATGGAAAATTATTTAATTTCCGTTTTTATTTCAATCTTTCAGGCCTATCTTATCAAATCTATTTCACTATCAATAAGCCTATTAAGCATCGCTTTTAATATCTTCAAGATATTGCCTTGCACAAAATCATTAACGTTAATCAAAATGTCTTCGATGCAATAATCGATGGAAGATGATGATGAAATGGAAGGAATGTGAAATTAAAATGAAAGGAAAGAAAGAAAGCATATAGTTTAGAGGGTAGATGAACTTGAAATTACTACTACTTCGATTGAAAGATTTCGAATTGAAAAATTACTTCTCGTAAACTAAGGGTAAGGCAAACGAAGCACTTTAGGGAAATAATTCTTCCTTTCCAATGATTTAAAATCTAATTTAGAGAGAGAAAAAAAGTAATGGATGCAAAGGAATGTTGGTAGTATTTTGTAATATGTATATATGATATTAGTAAAAGCTAACAATGGCTAATATTATTTGATAAAATATCTATTTTATTAAATTAGCAAAAAAAAAAAAGATTCTTTGCATTATTTGAATTCATTTCATATTTTATTCAAATTCAATGCAATTCAAAGTGATTTAACAATATGAAATTCATTAAATGATTGCATTTTTAATTAGCTTTTTAGTTTTACGAATGAAGTTGATAGTATGTGGAAATCAACAAAAGTTTTTCTTAATTGGATTAATTTGAAATGATCACTGTATTAGATGCAATCTATTATTAATTGAATGCATAAACAAAATGATAATCGTATAACAATATAAAATGAGATAATTGATTTCAAAACAAAAAAATATATATACAAAAAAAAAGATAATAATTTGTATAAAATTTTTTGCACTATTTTTTTCTTTATCGTTCATTTTAAAGTGTTTAATTTTAATAAAAGAAAAAATTATTTTAATGCTTTCTTTTTCTCATTCATTAATGTAAGTAAATCTATATTAGGTTACAAAAAACGAAAAAAGAGTTCGTTGTTTTACTGCATGCTTAATTTTCAATTGTTTGTTTGTTTGTTTGTGTTTTCATTTGAATCAGAAAAAAATTTGCTAATTTTGAATTGCTAATTAAAATGTTGAAAAAAAGATATATTAAGTCATTCCCAACAAACAAAATGAACAATTTTAAATTAAACTTACGACAAAACAGCAAATTCATTTTCCACATTTCTTTCATTGAAATAATTTTAAATTGAAGAAAGGAAAAAAGATACATTGAAATAATTCTTTTTATTTAAAATTAAACTCTTAAAGAAAAACAAGAAGTTGATTCAACAATTTCTTATACATACATACATTTTTTCTATTTCTATTTTATCCATCCACTTTTTTTTCTTATATTTAATCTTTAATTTTTTACAATTTAATTTTTCACCAAAATTTTCCTTCCTTTTCCATTTTCTTCTCTTATTCATTTGATTTCAATTCTAATCCATGAAAAGAATGATCTAGAAAATATCTAATTAAAATTAGATGAAACATGAAATGATAAATTGAATTGAAAATTAAACATCGTTCTTTTTTTTTCCATTTGTAAATAATGAAAAGAAAGGAAATTCATCCTTTCATTCTTCTTTCATCATTTTTTGTTAACAGCATTTCTTCCTTTTTTTTTTCTTTAGCTTTCTGATAATCCATTTTAGACTAAATTTGCTAGGCTCATTTATTATATCCCGGGAATTGCAATAGTGAAGAAGTGTGTATCATTTACAGAATGGCCAATAATATTAGATGAAAAGAAAAACGAACGACTAAAGATTAAACATTTAGGCAATTTGTTGATTATTCAAAATGTATTCCATTCAATCATTTTACATTCACATAAAAAATAAATATTTTTATTTGTTATTAATATTCAAAAACTTAGGAAAAATGCATAATAACAATATTAATCAATGGAAGAAGAAATAATTATCATTTGTGAAATATTTTATAATAATTAAAAATTCTGATTTAATACTTTGGCAGATTTAATCCCATGCTAACATATTGTTATTTAGGCTTTGGCCTTATATGCTTTTTGTGGGATGAATTAAAATTTAAAAAATATATATATATGTAAATTTTTTTGATATTATATGTATGAAATGTAAAGAATACTTTTTAAAAAAAAAAATGAAAAGAGAAGTAAGAGAAGAATGCAAGTAACAAAAAAAAACAGAAACAAAAAAGTGGGAAACCTTAAGTTATTTTTTTTTTAGATGGAAGAAATGAAATGTATGATACTTGATTAAATTTCATCTTCTTTCAAAGATTGATGTTTTTACATATATTTTTATAATTTTTAACGGTTTTTTCTTCTCTTTCAAATCATCCATTTTATTTTAATTATTTAAAATCCAATTTGAAATAATTTAGCAATATAATCTGCTAAATTTATATTGCTTAAATTTAATTAGAAAATAAATATATGTGACACAAAATGAAAAATGAAGAAATAATGATTTTTACAATATGGTCGAAATCCTTCAATTAATGAAACTTATCACAAGAATTGAAAAGTGATGGATTAATTATGTATGACTAATATATCTTTAGATGTGATTGATTAAAATAATATGGTAATGATTACATTTAGCATAATTCTATCAGTCATTTTTAGCTGTTCATCTCATCTCATTTTATTTTAATTTTAATTTTAACTTTTTTTAATTTTTTTTTCTATTTTCTATCCTCATACTAATGCATTCTCACTATTTATTTTTATTTTCTTTTTTTTTAACTTATTTTAATTTTTTTTTCATCAGATTATTTTCTCTCTTTTTCTTTCTTTTATCTTTCTTTATTATTTTCCATTTGCAATTTTATTTTATACTAATAATATTATATTCAGAAAAAAAAAAATTTTTTTTAAGTTTATTTATTTAATTCCCATAAGAGAAAAAAGAAGGATAAGAATTAAAAAAAAAAAAAAAAAAAAAAAAATGAAAACTAAAAAACGAGAAGAAATAAGAGAAAGAAGAAAGACGGACCGCGATAATGAATTATTACATAACATAAGCAAACAAATCCTTATTTCCTGAATGTTGTGAATCGGTTTCTTTTGAAATTTTTCAAGCTGACAATTTCACTGATCCGTTAAAACACACATACACACATACACACACACACACACACACAAATAGACAGACGATATGCATGTAATTTATCAATTTTAAATAGAATTGAGGATTGAATTTGAAGATTTTCCAAGGTTAAAATGTAATTTAAAAATTCGATTAGTTTATTTTTGTCTATTTTAACAATAAAAGTTGACTATTTAAAGCATATTTGCATTATTTCCGCTTTAAGACACACTTTTTTTTAGAAAAAAATTTATTAAACCATGTTGCAATTTATTTTTTGTCATTTATTATGGGATAAAATTTTTAAATTAAATTTGATATTTTTCAAAAATAGTTTTGAAATAATTTGAGTGTTTGATTTATTTTAATTCATCAACTGTAATTATGAAACAGTTATTGATTCTTACATATTTGTTATATAAGAATGGTGATTATATTTGTTAAATTTAACAGTTAAAATGAGGACATGATTAATAAATAGTATTTATTTGTTGTATAACATAGGAGAAAAATAAGCAAATTATAATTTTTAAACTAAAATCACATGAGAATAATTAAGATATCATTTTGGTTATGCTAATTGAGAAAGCTTATTGCATGCTTATCGATTTTAGCCTATTTTCCATTGTTTACTTCTTCATCGTAAATGATTAATTATCAACAAATTACAGTAATAATTCACTGTAGGATAATATTTTCAATTAAATTTAACGATTTTTGAAAATAATTCTGAACAGGTATTTACATATTTATAGGTATTTCCATATCGAGCATGTGATATTAAAAGAAAAGGCTATGATCGTACGCTTATCGACCATATTGCCATTGTATTTTTCGATGATTTGGAACCATTTATTACTGGATGTGTTTCATTGGATAATCAAGTTAGTATCATTGTTATTTTACAAGTTTTTTTAAATAAAAAGAAATTTCTTTTGAATATTTTTACAAAATAAATCAGTTTTGAAAATATTTAGTTATTCTATTGTTTTCATATCTATGTGAATAATTTTCTTTCATTTATTTAAAAAAAACAAATGAACATTTTTAAGGATTGCTGGAAAAAAATCTTCCGCGATTGCAAAATATAAAAAATCGCATTTCATTACTCTCTTCTATAATAATCATTTATCAATTTAAAATTTAATTTTGAAAAATTATACAAATTTAATTTTGAAATATATTCCTAACTTCAAATTTAGTAACAGTGTGAAATTTAATGCGAGTAATACATAACAGATTTGTAAATTACAAAAACATCGATATCATATTTTATTATTGCATTGAAAATTTGGCAGTTTAAAATTACCCCAACATTATTAGTAAAAATTTTGAAATTATTCCTTTCTATTACTAAATCATTATAATAAGAAGTAATTATGCCAGTTGTGCTGCACAAATAATTCTTATCGTTTTAATACCTAAACAAAGCTATAATTTATAATAAATTAAATTTATTTTCAACACGAAATTAACAGCTACACTAGTTCTTATTGACTTCCATTTTTCCTTTTGTTTTTCTGAAATGATTTTTTCTTTTTTTTAAACAAAGCATATCATAATTTTGTGTAACATAATACCTGAAATATAGAATCTTATTGTAATATTTCACTTTCATTATATAAAAGAAAAAAGAAAAGGAAAAAATCCTTTTACCATCTTTTTTAATGAAAGATTGCTCTGATAATGAAAATTAATAATTAATATATCAGATATGTAATCACTATTATCATCATCATTATCATCACTATTGCTATCATTATCATTATTATTATTATTATCATTAACATTATTGTTATCAAATATTATTATTACTATCACTGTCATTTTCATCATCATCATCATCGTCATCATCATCATCATTATTATTATTATTATTTATAAATGAAAATGAAAAATCCCATTAAAAATTAAATAATGAGCACATTTCGTTGAGCTAAAATTTATGGTTCCCAAACATCCATCCATTCATCTATGCATCCGGTAAACCATCCTGAATTGCATACCATCTGTCTTTTCTTCTCATCATTATCATTATATTCACTGCTATTTCATTTTATTCGATCACTTAAATATTACAAACCAATTTTAGGGAAAATAGATGAAATTGAAAAAGGGAAAGGATAAATTAAAATATTTTTTTATTAAAAAGTGAAAAGAGCAAATAATCAATACTTAGTCATTTTTTTTGAAAGAAAAACAAAAGGAAAAAACAAACAAAAACTTTTAATTTTTAAACTTTGACTGCGTAATGTATTAATAATTTATATTAGATAAAAATTATATATTATTTACTATTGGTTGTGTTAATGATAAGATAACTGATAAATCGCTGACTTACTTTCCAATATTGAATATCATTATGCATTAATATTATCATATTACACAGTTAAAAATAATTTCACTGATTTGATTTAGGACGAAATAAGGATTAATTAAAACTGTGGTACTATTTATATTATTTTAGTCTTAATGAATATTTCGAATTATTCATTTTCACTCTCTGTCCCTCTTTTTCTCCTTCTTTACTACCTATCTTTTTTTGAACGTATGGTCGTTAAATAAGAAACTGGATTAAATTAATTAATTAATCAACCAATAAATACCAATTAAAATGTTCTGAAACTGAAGTTTCGACATTCTAAATGAGATAGTAACAGTTAATATTAATTGAGAATTTACTAGTGAACATTAGATTGAAATGATCATTTCATTATTTGTTAAATTTTTCGTTTCATCTTTTTTTTTTTTAATTTATAGTTAAAGTATAAATTTTATTCAGGTTCGTTTTGCTGAAAAATCAGGCGCAGTTGGATTGGTTGTCGGACCAGAAAGTCGCATAGTAGCACAAATTGATAAGGTTATGTAAAAGTTTAAATAATTCTTTCATTTTTTTTTCTTCTTTCACTTTTTTTTTTTTAAAAAAAAAAGAAAGCAAAAAAACAAAAAAGCAAAATTTATGTTTTTAACATGTCTTAATGTAAGTTTTATTACCATTTAGATAAAAATAAAGGTTAAAAATATGACCTTTAAAATAAATAGAATTTAAACATTTGCTAGTTCTAAATTTTAATCTTTAATTAACTTATTTCAGACACAACGTGGTCGTATACCAGTTGTAATGTTGGATGATTTAGAAACAAAACGATTGAAAAAACAATTAAACGAAGCAACACTTAGTGGTTCTGTAATTCGAATTGCTTTTGAATACGTTGATTTTGAACCACAGTATGCTTTACGATTACAGGTAATTATGATTTTATCATCTTATAAAGTAAGAGGATATTGATACTTGTAGTGATAAGGAAAATATGATGATAGGTGATAACATACATAATCACTTATCGTTTACACTGTAATTAATCAAAAATAAGAAAAATTTCAAAATTGTTTAATCAATTCATTTTTGTTAATTAACCTTTTTAAATTAAGCTTACTTCTCTTTTTCTCTCCTATCATCGTATAAGTTTTTTTTTTTAGTTTTTATTTTGGCATTTTGATTTTAATTTATTTTATTCTATTTTAAACTGGGAAAAATTAAAGCAAACAAAAATGTTTATCCAATTTATGTGATGAAAATACATTATATACCACTACCACACTACTACAACTACTACTACTACTGCACTGCACATTTATTTACTTTGTTGATAACTGATAACAATTGCAGTTAAATTATTCATAAATCTGGATTACTCAGTTCATTTTTTTTACTCCTCCAACAAATGCACTATCTTACTAAGTTTATCAGTCTCTGTGATAACACTTCAAAGCTATTTCTTTGCTCTTTAAATAAAACTTTTATTCGAACTTTTTGCTAATCCTTAGACCTTTACTCGCTTAAATATTCTGCTTGTTTGTACTAATTAGTATTATTACTCATTAAATCAATGGATAAATTTGTCAATAAATGTCTAGCTGTAATTTGAAATTATTTAAATTAAGATATTTCGGCCGACGGTATTAAATATTGGCTTAATTATACTGTTGATATTATTAATAATGTTTATCACTGGTTTGGTATATATCAAAATTCGATGGAGGCCTACAACCCATCGTGATATTTGGTTACGTACATTAGCCCGGTTAATTTTTTTTTTTTTAATTTCTGTTTGAGATTTTGATTTTAAATCATAAATATAATAAAATCTCTTAAATTTGAACTACGATTTTAGAATTATTATTGTCAGAATTTTGGCGTGCTTTCCCAATTTTTTTTTCAAAAATTTCAATGGTTGGGAACTATTAATTGATAAAAATTTCAGTTATATAAAATTCAATTATTGATATAAATTTTAACGGATAACGATGCATTTCGATGAATATATTGATTTAAGCTAAAGATGATAGCATATTCTCGTCTTCTGCTCAGATATGCTAATCAAATGATTTATCTTTTAGAGCTGCAGTAAACAAAATGGAAATTCGAAAATTTGAAAAAAATGACAGTTTTGGCGTAAATACTACTAATAAATTACACAAAAAGCGCTCATTACTATGTCTTCCATCAAAACGACGTTACTTGCCAGTGTTTGGTTCACTTACATCCGTTGCACGAAGTTATAATGGCCAGGTCAATAGCATCATGCACTGACATTTTAAATTTAATTACAATTTTCAAAAATTTTATTTTTTCTTCTTTATTTTTAATATTTATTTCATCACAATTTTTCTTTCCCTTTTTTTTTCCTTGATTTTTATTCACAATTTCAGTTTTTCAAGTTACCTATTATTTCCTATGTATGTTATTATAATATATTTTTTATTTTAAGGAACGTTGCAGTATTTGTTTGGAGGAATATAAGGAAGGGCAAGAATTACGAGTGCTCTTCTGTGGACACGAATTTCATCCAAAATGTGTCGATCCATGGTTACTTAGTAATAGGTAGTGATGGATATTATATATAATTCAATATGGGATTAATTCAAATTACTTATCATAAAATTTATAATAATAAATAAAAAATTAATAATAAGAAATAAACAATAAAATAAATAATAAGTCTTGCATTACTATTTTTTATTTGGTAAACATAACATTATATGTGTGTATATTTATTTATTCAATTGATTAAATTTATTTACATTGTTCATTGCTGTCTTTATTTAATTTCAAAATTTGATCTATGTACAACATATTGATTCTAAAAATTTTTAGGATCAAATTCCCTTTTAAATAATGATTTATGTAAATAAACATATAAATAATGCAAATGAATAATGTATTAGTTATATATTTATATCTACACTTACATTGATATTTAAATTTATATTTTTATTTATATTTATTATGAGCAATTGTATTATCACGAATTATTTCAATCCATAGAATTACGATAACTAATATTTTTGTAGGCGTTGTCCATTATGTCAATATGATGTTGTATATAAGGAATATCCTAAAACAGAAAGCAAAACGAAAAATTTTCAAACAAAGTAAGTTTGAAATTTATTATATGTTATGAATGGATATGTTTTTCCTCCAAAAAATTATAATGATTATAATTGTCATAAAGATATTCATGATTATGATTTACACAAAAATCATGATAAGTATCTGTTAATCATTACATTTGTTCGTAATCACGAATAATAGAAAAAATTATACAAAATTTACTCCAAAACCTAAAGATATTGCTAATAGAAAGAGCTAAAATAATTTCCTTCCCTTTCTACCGTATTATTATCATTAGCATAATTTCAATTATCATATGCTTCTTGAGATCTATTTCAATTACGACATTATTTATTAATGAATATATTATTTTAATCACTGAGTGAACATTTTAGTTCTTTATCAGTATGGGATTCACCGAATGCTCCCAATGTACCATTATTATCAGTTTCAACAGAACATAATAATACCGCGGTTGCTGCTATTAATACTATCACCACTTCGAATGGATTGTTTACAGCTATTCATCATACCTCCACAAATGCTTATATGCAAATACAACCTGAAATTCAAACTTCAGTAGAAACGAGTAGCAGTAATAATACGATTGATTCTAGGAAAAGATATCATCGTAGAGGAATAATGAAGATGGAAAATGTATAATTTTCCTTTCATTAAATTAATAATTTTTACAGTAATTAAGCTTATTTTTCAAATTCTTCAACTTGACAATTCCATTATTTTATTCCATTCATTTAATTATAGTTATGATTTAATAATTTATTCATATATTGCATTTTTTGTCTGAAAAAGAAAGAGAGATATCAAAGGTAAATGAAAAATGATAAATAGCAATTAATGCATCTTTAAGAATATATTACATATTTAATCATTTATTTTTCTTTGCTATGTATTTTCAGTTATTTTAATTGAAATACTAAGTATGCTTATATTATTTAGGCAAATAATTTTCATCACTGTCTCGGTGCCAATAGATCATCATCGATTATTTGTCCTCAAAGTAATATCAATGGATGGGATAATAATAGTCAAAAGCGAAATCGGCGACAAATGATCAATACAAGATCATCATCAAGACATTGCTTGCAAAAAAGATCTCGATCATTGGGTGCACATCAACGAAGCCAAGTTCAAAGGTTATACAGACCAATTTATCCCATGAATTTAACCACCAATGCTAGTAAATCTTCTTCCTCTTCCTCATCATCATCATCATCCTCTGCATCATCTTCTTGTTCTGCTATTGCTGGTGCTGCTGGTATCGCTGATATTTCGATTACTTTGAAAGAATTATCACAACAATCAAAGAAAACCTTGGAAACTATATCAGGGTAAAGTCTATTTTTCAAAAAATTATTTACCTCCATCCTTCTCCTCTCATCCTACCTTTCTCTGATGAATTAAAAAGTTCAAAAATTACTTTTTTAAATTCATTTTAATAAATTACATGAATTATTTTTCACTTACAATTTATGATCACTTCAATAATAGTAAACATAATTATTATAGTTTTTAACCAAGATTTGTAAATTTTCTATTAAATTTACATTGACAAAATTCAAGAGATAATTTTTATAATAATTTCAGTTACTCATCAGATATATCATCATTTCCGGAAGCAGATCGGCCTAAATCACCAGCAAAAGCAGCTGCGATAACGACCATATCTCGGCATTATTCTCCTACTGAAAATATGTCCAACAGACAATCTCCGGAATCTAACGTACGTCAACAACAACAACAGTCATTTAATTCAAGAAAAACGCATCAATCTGTGAAATCTATACCAAAAGTTCCCACTACAATTCCATTTCAAAGGATCTCATTCGAAAAACATCAAATTTTATAAAATTCTTCAAATGATACTATTCAGGAATGCAATTTATAAATTAAAATTGAAAATAATAACTAAAAATAAACAAAGACTTAAATTATTATGATGGTTTATATGTGATTTAATATCATCAAAGTGATCAAATCGTGATAGTTAGGATAATGATAATTTAATGATATACAATGTAAAATGTTGTTAAAATGATTAATGTAAATTAAATACATTAAGCATTTCAAAATAGAAAAGTTTTCTTCTTGTCCAATTGTTTCTCTCAGTTGTTGTTTTTTTTTTTTTCTTTGTATTCATAGTTATAAAATGCTGATCAAACTTAAGACAGTTGAGATGACAATCTTTAAACTTTCGAATTTTTTTGAGAGAAAAAGCACAAAGAAAATAGATAAATTGATGATAGCACACACAATTAGATATGTAAATTAATTTCATAACAATTAGACTTTATTATAAGTTTATAGTTAAAATAAAAGAAAGAATCATGAATTACTGATAGTTTTGCGTGTGCTTTTCTTGACTGAAAATTTCACCAAAATTTTTCTTTTGCTCAAAATTGAAATTTGTAATAATTAATTATCATTAATCGATTAATGCTTAACTAAGTAACATTCATGAAAATGAAATAAGTGATGATGATGATGATAAAAAAGATGGATGAAATGTTATTTTAAACCTAACTTCCACCCATTTCATATTCAATCTCATTTTTTGTTACTCTTAACTTAATATTGAAAAAAAAAAAAAAAAAACATTGCTATTTGTATATATTTACTACATTATATACAAATTTTTCCACTTCAAATATTAATCGTTTAATTAATTTTAAAGCATGAATTTACTGACATAATATCGTAATTATTTCATATTATAGGATATGGCAGTATTGCCTCAAGAGAAAGACCTCATCATGTTGTGTATATTAAATAAACAAACAAATAAACAATCTATAAACTGATAATGTGATACAAACAATTCTCCATTTAATAAGTTTGCTAATAATTAATTTAAAACATGATTAATTGCTAGAAATGCCTTTCGTGATAAAAGCATTCATTATTTGAATTGAATTTATTTCTTTCATCTTATCACGAATGAGTGCCAAATTCGAAATAATTAAGGTACTTGACCTAGAACCCATTATGTGTACATATTTAAAGGACAAATTTCCATATTTACTCTTTTTTCATATTATTTATATTAAATTTTTCATGTCAATCAAGGAAATTCACAGTAATGATTTTGAGGGAAAAGCAAATTAGTGGAATGAAGCATTCATCCTCAAAAAAAATTTTTGCTTCATGAAACAAAGTCTTTTCATGTGTATGCCAAAACAAATTGCCTTTAAAATACCAGTTTATTTTATTTTATTTTTTTTTTTTACATCTGATATAAATCAAAATAAATTAAGTTCTTGTCCCAATTAATTTATTTTTCTTTCTTTTATAAACAGTTTTTAAATTTCAGAATATAAAAGCGATTAAAGGAAACAAAGCATATTTGTTCTTTTCGTAAATATAGCATTCACAAAGAGGAAGAAATAGATCAAATTAAAAAATTTATCCAATTGCAAAGAAAGAGAACCATAATGAGAAAACCGAAAGTGTGAAGTATGTATATACAACAGTACGTACTTGCAATCAAGTACCACAAATATAAATGTTGAAATAGAAGATATCTTTATTTAATTACACATGGAAATATTCAAGCAGTCACCTTCTTATGAATAGTTAGGTTTGTACTTCGTACTATGGGAAAATACCTGAAAATGTTTTTCTCTTGTATCTATCTTATATTTTTATCAGGAATATGATGTCTTTATTTATCATTGCTTTTCTTATAAAGAACTAACTGCAAGCAGGATATAGTCATACTAAAGCTTTCTGAAGGGGGACTAATGTGAAATTTATTCAGATCGATCCATCATTTGAAGAGCTTTTCATGGGCTATTTCAGTTTTAAATAAAAATGGAATTATTGATGAAAATAAAGCTGAAATGTATCACGGGAAGCAGTCATAAATTGTTCACTAACCTACAAACTATTTAGTGGAAAGACTAAGAATGTAATACTAAGAATTATCATTACGACAAGTAGTCGATGTCGGTTTGCAACCTTCGTATTCCCCCAGATTTGGGTTTCTTAAATCTCCATGTCCACTATCCTTATTCATCCCAGGGAACCTCGAAAGAGGAGCACCAAAGTTTTTTACGCATGCACACCTGTAAAAGAGACAATAAATTACAGCTGTTGTTATAATGATACAACAAAGTTCATATACAAAAATAAAGCTGCTTCAGCTATAGCTTATTTTTTCATTCATCATCGTTAACACACAAAAAAAAAAAAAAATGTTTTTTAGAGGAATACTCTGCAGTAATAGTAATTTTAAAGAAAGATTTAAAATACATTTATAAAATTAAATTTAGGAAAAATGTCCACCAAATAAAAGATACAGTAAGGAATTTCAAATCTACCGATAAGATTTCGATCCCGCATCAAACAGTTTTCTTGGCACTCCAACCCAATCTCTTTCGATGCCACCACTAAAATATAACTTGAAATAGAAACCTCAAAAAAATCTACTCATTATATGAATCTTTTTCGCAAATGGAATATATGTGAAAAGAAAAAACAATAAATAAATAAGTGCACATAATAAGTTGAACAATTACAGTAATAAAAAGCAATTATTTATAAGTTTCAATTATTTATGACTTTAAAAATACCTTCTCTTAGAACACCACACTCGGCCACCAATATCTTTTTGCCACTCAGAATTACAAGGCGGAAAAATTTTTGCTTCTTGCACTTGCATATCTTTCCAGTGAAGTGCATTTTCTATCAGCTTGACCACTTCCTGCAATTTGAAATTTCCTCTAAATTTTTTTTCTAACCTGAAGAATTCTAATTATATACAAAAAGTATGCATCGACGATATCCTTCACTACATCAAATTTTGGTTTTAAATTTTTTCCGAACTTTTTGATACTGCGTACCATTACTTACTACACTTCATTTTCTTTTTTTTTTTTTTTTTTTATAAATTTTGCAATAAAAACTACTGAAACTGTTGCACCATAAATAATGCATGGAAAAAAGATATTTCAAAGCTAACATAATTCAAATTATATTTTGTAAAATCTTTATATATTCCCTACAAAAAACACAATCAGAATCTATGAATGAGACAAAGGTTTCACTGACATTATAACAAATTAAATTACGACCAAAACAAAGAGCCTAAAAAGGATTCTTTTTTCATTTCTTATTTTAATCATTCCAACTTTAGTCGTAATAAACAAACAAAAAAATTACTGAAAGTTATACTTTTAAGCGTGCAGTTGGGTTGCCAGAAGCATCATAATATGTTCCCTGGAGATATCCGGCCAGATCATAGTCTTTTTCATAAAATTTGACCCAATCAAAAATGCCCAATAGATCCTGATCATTAAGACCTTGTATATCATCCACTAAGCCTTTTTCAGAAAAATCGCCACTGACAAATGCACGCGTCGCATCTCGACCTAAATAAAAACTAAAATCTAGTGACAATCTTTATTTTATCAACTGTATATTAGTTAACAATCAGTCATGAAATCAGCACATTATTATTAAGCATGCAACGAAAGACCACTTAGAAATACCAGCAAAGAAATGATATGAACCGCCGGGACCATAATGCTTCGCGCCTTTTTGTACATCGTATATGCGACCTAATATAGCAAGATATGTTCCTTTGGACGGACGCGTTCCATCAAAAAAAGATAACTGTTCCCTGTAAAACACGGCAATGCATAAAATGCACCATTAGAAAGAGATTTCAACCAAATGACATTAAGAGAATCAACAACCTATTGATGAATAGAAAAGTTGTACCTTGTTAAAACAGGTAAGCTAGCATCAACTTTTTCCATAAACACAGCACTACTTGTATCTACTTTTTGTTTTGCACGACTTCCTTTGGTTGAAGATGCCGAAGTTTCTGGATTTCCATCGCTAATCAAAGAAAGCAAACTATCCAGCAGTCCCCGAAATAAGTCAATGGTGCTTTCAACCAATGGGAGCTGAAATATTAATGGGCAAGCAAATAGACACATTTGATAAAGTTTCGTAAAACAACTATTATAAATGCCATTTGTATGTAGCATTTCGAAATGCCATAAAGGAAATTTTATCAAAAAAATAGGGCAATCTTAACGACTGCAAATAAGCAGAATAGTAAGCTATGAATAATATGATAAGCTTTTTCTAAAAACTTAACTGAATTTTTTTTTTTTTTTTGTGCGGGCAAAAATTTGTAGGCATACCTTTCGAGACTGTTCTGATATCCATGATAAGACGGGGAATAAAACATCGCCAGTATTAACACCATTGTAACTGAACAAGAATGATATAAACATTACCTAAAAATTTGTTAAAATACAGCAAATATTTAATATATCAGACAAGATCGATTAGTGTTTGATAGAAAATGTTACTATGCACCGCATTTCATCAGATTATAATATATTTCCAATATATCAGAATGCTCGAAGAGAGCTATACCTGATAGAATAGAAAAGTATTTCACTAATTTCTACAGCCATAATATATCAGATTTATTGGCAATTTTTTCAATTAAGAATAAAAATATAAAAAGACTCAAATATTCTTCTTAGTACTGTCCCTCTTATTTCCAATGAATTTTCTGTTAGCAGTGGTTCTGAATCACATATATTCTGTAATGTTGTTCTACACTAAACACTGCCAAAAAAATCTATGACAGTGGATAAAGATGTCATCTGATACTCAATTGAAATAATTGGACGAAATGAAAGAAAAAAAAATGAAAAACTTAAAATTTATAAGATTAAATATATTTGTAAAAAAAGACGATTTTCAATGACAAACTCAAACCTGAAATGCACAACAAATAAGTGCAGAAGTATAAAGCTGTGGTCGAGGAAAATACAATTTTCGCCTAACCGCGCTTACACTGCGGTCACTCCGCCTTTCATTGCCGTGATTTGACTGCATTGGTTTTTGACTAGAAAAAAGTGTATTATTAAACTGAAATGTTCATGTAGAAAAGTGCTTGAAAATATATTAATTTTTTACAACTGCAGTTTATAAAATTATTTCATGTGTGCATAGAAAAACTTTCTAACAGCTTTTTTTTATTTTTTTAATAATGATTCGAATAATTTCAGCTGGTAAACAACAAACATGCACATTTAAAAAGTACATCAATGTTACCGAAATGTTCGTGTAGAAAAAATAAAACAGTCTTGCTCATCGCGAAAAAAAAATGTACATTTATGTATAACAGACAATTTAATAACTTCTATTTGCAGTAACTGCAGTTTTGCAATTTCCAAATAGCTCAGTATATGTAAATAAATTTTTTCAGCAAAATAATTGAACGATTTACGTTATTTTTATCTAATCAAGGCAATGCAAAAAAAAAAAAAGTAATACTAGAATTTTTAAATTTCATTACATATATTCGTTACATACATTACATAAAATATTCATTCATACTGTAATATTAAAAAACATATACACATATAATTTAAAACATATATAATGATGATCAAAACATAATTTCGCGCTCATATATAAAAAATGCTCTGTGCAAATTTATAAGGTATGGCAATTATGAATGGTTAACAACTATCAAATCGTTTCACTAAATCTATTTATGTGATTGTAAAAACAAGCAATGATTAATCTTATTAATACAATACTATAAACAAAAACAATATATTATATCAAATTAGCTCATCTAAAATTAAAAAAAAAACTCCCCACTTAAATAATTGTGAAAAAAGGAGAAAAAAAATAACCTCATTTTCTAATATGATAGTTTCGTTGAAGATATTGAAAATTTCGTTACTGACGCTAGTCAGTTTGACTTTCTAAAAACAATTTTATCAAATTCGCATGCTGTTTGTTCGATATTTTTGTTTGTCTGAAAGAAATATTCCAACAATCATAATAACAGTAATGGTAGTACTGATAATAGTAATAATGATAACAGCAATAATAAACATTACTTATCAGATTGTTGCGATTTATTTTACTGCTATTTATTTTATTCAGGAAGATTAAATGATTCGTTGTTGGTAGTTACTGATAATTTTATTTCATATCAATTAATTAATAATGCATCCTTTCCTACTCCCATCATCATAAATAATCCCTCAGAAAAAAAAAGAAACAAAAATACATTATGCAGCACACAAGACGAAGTGTACGAATTTTACGCTGGGAATTCTTGAAGAGATGCAAGGAAATAGTATGAAAGGATGAGAGATAAACAATTGTTAGTGAAAGAGCTCGTAGAAAAGAGAGTGTAAGAAAGTATGAATAAAAGATAATTACAAAGAAAAAAATTGAATTAAAAAGAATTTTTTTTTTTAATTTACAAAAGAAAGAATAAAAAGTTCTTTTCATATTAATTATTATGAATTTATTTGACATAATTCAAATAAATTCATGATTCAGTGATTTGATTTGCATACGTAACGTAGCGTAACGTAACGTAACGTTCACGGATAACTAAATAAGTCATAAAGAAATTGACGTAGGCGTTAAATATTTTTGCAAAATTATTTTATTAGGTTATAAAAACAAATGATTTTTAAAAAAAAAACGCACGAAAAAAAAAATTTATTATCTTGAAACTATTTTATAGATTTTTTACAATTAAAATTTTTTACACGAATTTTACATTTAATTTGAATTTTGTGAAAGTTATTTTTTATAATGCATATGTAATGATTTCGCTAATGATAACTTTCATTTTACACAATTTTTGCAAATGCATATTAAAAAAGCATTTGATAATTTTTTTTTTTTTTTTTTAACTAATTCAAGCTAAACCATATACATATGTATGTATGATATTTGATGCATTGAAAATATTCGATATTATTTCACATAAAAATGAAAATAGTTTAATTAAAAATTTAATCGAATCAAACTCTGTTACATTAACATTTCAAATATGATATGTGATAATTAAAATATTCGTTAGATTAAACAAAAAGAAATCAATGAATAATAGATTTCTTTTTAAATAATTAACAGATTTCGTTTCCATTTATAAATTTTATATAAATAAAACAATCGTACAACAACAAACTATAATTTGAACAAATTTTTTAATTACAATACAGCCATACTGCTAAATGCATTCAGTTATCTGTTTATTTTACAAAAAAAAAAGTTGCGGATAACAATCGTAATTGAAAAAAAAGAAAAAAAGAAAAAAAAAAAAGATTGATTACTTTTTATTTCAATTCATTTGCGGTTGAAAGTGTTTGATAAGAAAAATAATTGAAATATGGAAGTGAAAAATAATTTCAAAAAAAAAAAAGAAAAAACACAATAAATCGATCTAAATCAAATTTTACATTTAATTTGAAGAAAATATAAACAAAAAAACATGAAAACTTCCTTGAAGGAATTTTTTTTTGCTTCAAAAGAAGTATCAACACAAATTAATTGCTTTATATTTATCAAAACAATAAAAATTTTGAAGTTTAATTCATTCGGAACAATATATAAATTTTAAAATGCTAAAATTATTATGTTTATTTCGTGCAAAAAAAAAGTAATACATTATGTTGATATGAAGAAGAAAAGGCCAAAAAAAAAAAAAAAAAAAAAAAACAAATAATGAATAATTAAATAAGATAAAAAATAAGATCAATGAGATAAGTAATATTTTGATCTTATCTTCATGCATCAATTTTTGCATTAACATTTAAAATCCAACGTATTATGTCAATACATTAAATCTTAAATCTCTCTCTATATATAGATTTAACATACTTTATTGCTAATTAAAAACTTGAAACATTGAAATATTTCGGAAATTACTTGCATACTTAATACCCAACCATGAAAGACTATAAAAATACACAAAAAATTTTTGAGAATTACAGAATTTAATAGACATTTTTTTTGAAAATATTTCAAGTAATACTGAAACCAATACTGATTAATTTATCCTCTATATTTGAATAAATACCTGAAATTATTTTAATAATTAAAATTTATCATAGAAATGGGACACGAAAAAAAATGAATTAACTTAAAGAAAGTAAAACAAAAGTAATTTAACATATATTCAATTTGTTGAAAGTAGCTTAATCCAACAATTAATTCAACAATTTATGATTAATTTTAAATGCCCAAAAAGCATTTCCTTCATCTTTCTTAACCCATATTTCATTGATTACCATTTTGAACTCATTTTTCATTATTTCATATTTTCTGTTTTCAAGCATAAAAATGCTTTTATTTCTTAAATGATTGTACGTTTGAATTATAATTGATAAATTATTTGATTGACTTAATTTTTCAATTTCTCATTAGATTAGCCTCATTACTATTACACTTAAAATATATTTAGATTACGACTAATTAATTCAAATTTACTTTTTTTTTTTTTTCATTAAATTTAATACTCTATCTCTTTCCCTTGCTAGCTTTATTAATTTTAAATTCAATACTTTATTTTTTTTTTCTTTTTTTACAAATTCCTTTTTTTCTCTTAAAAAAATATGTATGTATGTTTGTGTATGTGTGTGTATGTTTGTTTGTATTTGTATTTGTCGGTATCAAATATATGCCTGCAATTCGTTTGCATAATTTTAGCTTATTCATCGTCTATGATTTATCGATGAAAAAAAAAGGAGCAATAGAGGAATGTATGATTGATTTAGTATCATTTGCTTCTGATTGCAATGATGTGATAAAATGTAGCTTATTACATTAATATTATTTATTTATTTTTTTAATTTTTATCTATCATTAAACTTTCATATCGATTTTTATGCTAGCAGAGAAAAGAATTTGCTTAAATATATTATATTTGTGATATAGGAAAGATTTAATAGAAAAGAAAAAAAAATTTATTTATTAAATAAATAATTTCTTATTTCATTTCATTTTCCTATTTTATTTATTTATTATCGTTTTCATTTTTTATTACATTTGATTGTTTAATTCATATTTTTATTTAATAATTTGTTTATTCTTTTTCAGTACACCAGAAATCATCACTAATTACAGATTTCATATCTGATTCAGTTGAATACATCATTTCTAATAATAATTATTATTATTAATGAATAATTATTAATGATATGATAGCAGTAATGATTATATCAGTATCAGTAATGGCAGAGAAAAATTCCAGTTATAATACAAATTAACGGATAGACAGAACAATATTAAGTGAAAGAAATAGTATGATATTGATTTGTTATCAAATATCTTTCAAAAATATTTTCTTATGAGCCTTTTCATTTTTTTTTTCCTTGTTGTTTTTCTTTTTTATTATGCAAACAATTCATTTATACAAAATTTTTTTTTTAAATGTTGTTAAAAAAATTTTTAACTAAATTGTTGTTTAAAAACTTCTTTTTTTTCAAATGTATACTCACAGAAATTTTTTCATTAATGATACTATTTTAGAAACGAAAAAGAAAAACTAAAAATTCCTGAACTATATTAAAATTTCTTTCCCTCCTTTTTCGCTGGTTGTTCCATATTTTTTTAAATCACTTTTATGATAACTTTACTAATTAATTTTGCTATTATTTATTATCTTTCCTTTATTATATACATCAGCAACCATCCAAATAACATATTACTGAATGAATAAATCTATTAAATTTTGATAGTTTTAAAAATTTGAAGTTTGTGATTGGATTACTATCATTTAAAATCATTTGGCTTATTATAAAAAATCTGCTTTTAAATATTCTGGTGACCACTTTCAAATGATGTTTCACTAGTGCCCAATAGCAATTTCAATTTCATACAAAAATTAGTTTTTCTGACATGCATTGATACTACCATGTTATCAGTATCAGTATAATCATATTATCAGTATGATTTTACCATCGATGTTTTATCAATGGTCATTTCTCGTTGTAATATTATGCTAAAAAAATTTCTCATCAAATGATTAAAATTTTCATTGCATCCTCTTCTCTTAGTCTTTTTTCTAAAGCTCTTATCACTAAATTGTTATCAATGCTTTCTCAGTGAACTTAAATGCTATCCAACCATTTCTCATCCGTCCATAATAAAAAATTTATTTTCTTCTCTTTTTTCGCTTTCGCTTCAAATAAACTAATTCAGATATTCAAGTAGAAAGAATACCATTTATATTTATACTTAAATAATAAAATGGCGGAAATACGACAAATATTCGATTGTAATCTCTTTTGCTACTAGTATTTTAACAATGAGTAAAACAGACTTACCGGATGATTTAATTAAAATTTATTTACTGCTTCATTAATTTTTTTTCATTAATTTTTTTTAAAGAAAAAAAAAAACTTTGTATGATATGTTACTTAATTTATTTAATAAAGCATGCTAAATTCAATGGTAAAACTTTATTTTACATTTTACTTCTCTATTTCTGTATGCTTTAGAAAAGCAATGAATATAATAATTAAATTTGTCACTTTTGAAATTGAAATGTTGAAAAAAAAAGCAAAAATTTTATAAAGATTTTACAAAGAAGAAATGAAAAAAAAAGAGATACAAGTTTTTATATTTTTGGTACTGAAATTTGCTTCAAATATACCTCAAACAATGAAGAATGGTTAATAACACAATTTTTTCTTATGAAATATGTATTCGTTAGGCACTAACTTTTTTTACCAAATATTTAAGTAAGTAAGTCAATCATCTTAAAAAGAATTTGTTTATTTTAAAAGTAAAATTTATTTGTTTTTCTTTTTTGCTGTCATTTTACCAATTTCAAATTTACATTATGTACATTAGTTAACGAACATTTCAAAATATCCATTTTAAATTTCTTATCTGCATTTATATGCTTAAAAAAATATATGAAAACGATAGTTCTGAAATTTTTTTTTTTTATTTTAAACGACTTTAATATAATATATTTATTTGTAAAATGGAATGAGCAACTAATATAGAGAATAAAAACTTTGCAAAAGTTTTGCTTAGAAAGTTTGAAAAGTAAAGCTTACAAATGTTTTGCAAAAGAAAAAAAATTTGATGGCATCATTTTTATCGCTTTTTGTTTTTATTTTCAAAGTATTTTGTGTTTTAGGAAATTCAGATTGCAGGATTTCTCCATTTTTATAGTTTACACTTTTCATTTTCATTCTTTCAGTGTTTCCTTAAAAATCAGCCAAATTGTGATCTATGCAAAGGAATATTGTACTTAGCATGTATATAAATATGAAAGATGAAAAATACTAAACAAATTTGATTGTTAAATTTTGAATTTATCCGAACATATCACTTTATAACTATATAATTGTTCATTATCATTAATTAAAATAATGTTATTCTCTCTCTCTCTCTCTCCCTCTCTCCTCTTACATTACACGATGAAAGCAAATTATTGCTAATTAATCAAAAATTAAATGAAAACAATCATTGTTATCATTACCATTATTAATCACTATTATTATCATGATTATCATTGTTGTTATTATAGTTTATTGCTTATAATCACTGGAAATGCACAGGGAGAAAGATTCATTGATTTCATTCTTTGCCATTTACACATTTAGCAAACTATAAGGATAGATCAATATTGCGCTTTTTTTTTCTCTCTTTCATTTAACTTTTTGATCAATTTTATTGATAAATTTCCTCTCCATTTGTCTTTCTCCTTTTCTCTCTCTCTCTCTCTCTCTCTCTCTTCCTGTCTCTCGTTTTTTTCTTTTCCCCTCTTTCTCCTTCATTTTTTTCTTCTTTTTGTATGAATGCTAATATTGCTGTAAAGTACAGCTTTTATTCAATGTTAGAAAGAGAATAAATGAATATAAAAGTCATCCAGATGGTAGCTAAATCAAAGAAAAAAAAATTTTATCAAATATAGAAATGAGTTTGATAAAAAAAAGAGAAATAATTGATTAATTGATTGTAGGAAAGAAAAGAAATTTTTTAAAAAATGGAAAATTTCTTTTAAAGTAACAAAATATTAATGAAAATAAATGCAAAATATTATTTAAATTCAGTTTATTAATATGAAGTATATGCTTTTTTCACTATTATTATTATTATTTTTTATTTCTTGAATTACTTTATTTAATCAATATTGCATTTTCATTACTACAACAATCTTTTATCTGCTATGTCAATGATTCTCATTTCAAATATCTTTGTTTTTTTTTTTTTTTTTTTTTCATTTTTTTTTAGGGGAAAAGAAATAAAATGATAGTGTATGAGTAGAGAGGAAAGGAATCGATAATTTCTGATAATAATAATTTTACAAAAATTTTTATTTCAAACTTTTCTTTTAATTCACTTAAAATTTGAAAATTTCTTCCAGAGAAAAGATGGAAGATGAAAAGAAATAAGGAGAGGAAGAGGAAGAAAGAAGAACCTAGGAAGAAAAATATATACAAAAAAGTTTCAACTAAATGATATTTTTAAATGTTTATATAATTTAAGAATTTTTCTTTCAAAATAAAGGAAAAAAAAACGAAATAATAATGAAAACTTTGAAAATGGCAATAATGCATATAGTTATCAAATCAAATACATTCATTTCTTTCCAGTTAAAGGATTGTAGAGAGAGAGAGAGAGAGAGAGAGAGACAGAGAGGGAAAGAGGGAGAGAAAAGAAGTATTAAAATGACAGATATATGCTATTGTTATAGTATTACAAATTTTGAAAGATAAAACGATAAATGTAGTAAATCGTGTTTGATTTTCCTTCAGTTATTTGAAAAAAGCATTGAAAGCAAAAAGCAAATTTCCGTTTTGACGCTTTTCCATTTCCGTTTCATTTATGTAGCAATATAATCGTTATCCGGTTATTTTCCGGTTAAAAATTATTTCACCATTCGTTTGATATCCCAAGGATCTCCTTCTTCTGTTTCATTATTTGTTTAACAATGTAATCGTTATCTGTTATTTCCCCTTCAAAAAATATTTCATCAATTCATTTGGCATTGTAAAATGGAAAGTTTTGTTAATTAAACAAATGTAAATATTATCTTTTCTCTTCTTTCTCTAACTGAGTATAAACGCTTATTGCTTAAATTTCGATATTACTTGTCATTTTCGTATATATCGGTGACTTTTTTCATAATGACTCATGTAAGTCCTTCACAATTCACAGTGTTAGGAATTTCAGACGGTCAAAGGTCATGGTGACGTTTAAGTATAGTGATACGATTATTTTTTAGATATAATTGTTCTGATAGAAACATGTCGCAAAGCTACAATTATTCAAATAGTTACTCTTGGAGAGATTAAATTAAAGTTAAATTTTACCTTAATTTAATACATGAACAGTTTTTGGATTATACAATTTTTAGAGCAATAAATCATAAAATTCCTCAGTCTGCTTCATAAATAAATTTGAAAGCTGAAACTTGTTGAAATTTTATTATCAAAAAACTTTAGTTAGTTAACGTAAATGTCTCGTTTCACAATCAAAATTTCATCGTTCAAAAAATTAATTCTGTTATTTTCTAAAAAATGAAACCAAGTATTACTCATTACATTTAATAATATAAGAAATTCGTGTAATTTCGATTTATAAATTGATTCATTCTTTTTTATAAAAAAAAAAAATTTATGCAAGAGTTAGTATCCAAATATAAACAAACTTCATTTTTTTTTCTTTTTGTATTTTTTCGAAAAACAAGAAGAGTATATATCAAAATTATGATTTTTTTTACAGATTATAATGTAATTTCATTTGATAATATATAATAGGAGAGGGAAACATCACCATTCTATCATATATAATAATTTAATGAAAGAATTGATTTCAAATATGGACATTACCCTTAATCGATATTTCTATTAAAAAATTTCAATTACCGATTTTAAAATCAGTGTTTTGCATATATATGCAATATACGTATTGCTTTTTTTTATTCATCCATATATCATAATTTTGAATTGCTTGAATCAATTTCTTTGCTCATTTTTCAATAAACTTAATTTTATGTTTTGCGTTTTGAAATTTAAAAAAAAAAAAAAAAAAATTGAATTGAATGCTTTAAATAAATAAAAGGTAAATCTTTTCACTAAATTTTAGAAGACAAATCTTTTCGATTTTTCAAAAATAAATTTTATCAGTGAATGATTCACATACATGTAAAAAAGGAAAAAAAAAAAAGTGAGATGATTTGTTGATGTTAGTTATTCAATTACAATCACATAATAATGGATGATTAAGCATTCGCTCTTTCCTTTCCTTCATATTTTTTTCCTTTTCCTTTCTTTTTAACAAATTTTAGCAAATTTCATTTTTGTCAGGTAAAAGCAATTATTTCTGTTAGGTAAGATTAATAATGAATAGATCAAAGGAAGGTTTAGCCTGTTGAGCTATCTGATTTAAAACAAAATCAATTTCAACTCTTCACATTTTAAGCTTTATCATCGATCATTTCTGCTAGCCAACAATCAAAATGTGAAATAGTCATAACACATTGCATGAGAGCAGCAACCGGAATTATCCGGTCATCTGTTTGTCCACTCAGTATAACCTTCCACAGGAATTCATACACCGGACACACCTCTCGATGATCCGTTATTATCTAAACCAATTCAGTTTTCTTTCTCATTTTCTGTCCATCGTTATACTCTCGATCCACTCGTCATTTATTTGCTTATTTAGCTGAATATTTCATAGAAAATTCACATACATTCCAATTTCCTCTGTGATACATACAATCAGTGAATAATTTCGTAATTTCATTCAGTTGTACACCGTTTTCTGTTAAATCTCTTCTTTTTTTCCGGTAATAGTTAATGATAATTCAATAACAGCAATTAACAATAGTGATAATAATAATAAATAATAACAATGAATAATAATAATAATAATAATAATGATAGAACAGTGATGAGGACAGTAGTAAAAATGACAATAGTAAAGAGAAAAGAAGTTTTGCGAACAGAATTTTCAACTTTTGATTTTCTTTTTCGAAAATATTTCGATTTCACGAATCTCATTTTAACGTATACGAATTGGCAGCAGTTTCCATTTCCAATTATTTACCACTTTTATTCTGAATCAATTTTAGAAATTCGAATATCTACGCTATAAATGAAGTGATGATTTATCGTTCTATAAAGTAATCGATGGCTCTCATTCAGTTACGTGAATTAGGTAATTTCCACGTTATTTTCGACAGAGTAAATCATTGGCCTTTTCTTCTAATACTGAAATAGTTTTTCTGCTTTTCTTAAGTCAAATTAAGTAAGTTGTGATGACATATTGTGATAACAGATATTGTCTATCTGACATATCCATCTAAAGTGATGTATGTGTCCATTTGCTTTTAATATTAAATTTTTATTCGGTTATTATGCCATGAAATGCAAATTTATTTGCAACAGACAGCAAAGGTAATTTTATGACTAAAAATCCAATGGTAAAAACTTCAATTTTTTTCGTTAAAATTTATATTCAAGAATTTTTATAGCATGGAAAAACAATATTGATCAAAAATAAAAGCGACAAAATCATGTCAGTGGATAAGACAATTGAGGAGCTAAGCTATACCTTGACTCAGTTAGGTAACCTGGTGGGTCATATTAATTCACAAATTGGACAACTTGCATCCAGGTCAAGTTTTTTTCTTCATCTCCCTCTATCCTGCGTTTAATTTATACCGCTATATATTTTAGTATTTCTTTATTGCTTTTTTTTCTTAAATTATATTGATTTTTTATTATTTTTTTTAGGATTAATTTAACATTAGATACATTCGATCATTCGGTAGCAGGCATAGCAATTGATGCAGAAATTATGTCAACTCACGTTGCTAATACTATATCACAGGTAACTATCAGTATTTATTACATTATTAAATTCAGAAAGGTCTAAAAATTTGGATTTTGACATTTAGCATTTTCATATTAAATTTAGCCTAATTTTACTATCAAGTTCAAAAAACTTAATTGTTGAACTTAATAATTTAAACATTACAGATTAATTACAGGTACCAAACGGTTGGTTGCTTTATTTGTTGCTTTTGACGATAATTGTTGTATTTTTGCTACTATCGGTTACATTAATATTAGGCACAATAAAAAGAAGTTTTGATGTGTATGAATTGTTCAAGAAACTTTCCACTTCTGATTTCGGTTAGTAATATGTAAATTTCCATTTTTTTTTCTTAAAAATCATTTCTGGAATTTTAATTTTCTTTTTTTCCAAGCACTTGATATTTTCAAGCTGTATTTTGCTAAAATGAATTCAAGCATCAAGCGTTATTTTTATTAGCTAAATGAAGCAATAGCATCAAAAGCTCCTTTTTATTTACTTTTCATTCAAAATTTTGTTTACAACAGCCTAAGCTAACCAAATAAATGATTGCTATGTAAATAATTGGCACAAAATTCCATTGAAAATTTCATTTGATGATAGGATGATATAACTTAATTATTTAGCAATTACAAATTATATTTTATGTGACATATACAACAATTTTTCCATTAATTTCAATAAATTTTCCAATTTTTTCGTAAAAAAAATATTGATTTATAATAAGCAAAAAAGAAAAAAATGAAAACAATTAATGACATTAAGAAGCAGGTCATTCTTATGGTCATGGACAGTATAGATTAGGGTCGAATGATGTCGTCAAACAAGATCATATCTCAATATCCATGGATATGGAACATGAACCGAGACGAGTTGGTCGAGAAATTAATGGTGACATTAAAAAACGAAGTCTGTTGTGATTTTTCATTTTTCTTTTTTTTTTTCTCTTCTTTTATAATTTAAATTTTAATTCAAAATTTGATTTACTTATGTATTGAGATTGAATGCAGCAGCCAAAAAATGAAATTAAATAAAAAATAAAATAAAAACTTATGAAAATGTGCTATAATTTATATTTGTTGCAAAAAGATAATGTTAAAGTTTTTTTTTCTTTTTTTAGTTCTAATAATTAATATTAAAATAAATAGAAATAATTAGTGAAAACAGTTTGATTAATTAAAAAACTGGTGTAAGAAAAAATGATTCATTTCAAAAATTGATAGTAAAGTATATAGAGTGGTATAATGAGAAAATTTTAAATTTTCATGCATCATTTAATGGTTTAAAAAACGAAGATAAAGCCGAGAAAGAAAAGAAATATTTTAAAAAAAATATAAATATTAATAAGTTTTAGGACCACAACCAGATAGAACTCATAGATTGCAATATCGCAATTATGCATCATCATTCAACAATGACCAGTATCTTACAACAACAATAGTAACAACATCCGACCCTTCAAACATTCCTACAACAACATTTACAAATAGTATTGCTCAAGTTTAAAACATTTAGATTGTTTGATAGAAATTTTACAAAATTATTTTGTCTCATTTACTCTGTTAGATAGTCAATATGAAGTCTGTTGGATAATTAGCAAAAGAAAATTATTGTTTTAGTAATTGAAATTTAGAAATTTGATGAAAAATTCAGCCATAAAAAAATTTAATCATAATTTATGATTTTAGTAGAATTTATGATATGAACGAACTTGTCAAATAGAATTAATTATTGCTGTTTAAATAATTTAAGCTTGAAAGTTGTAGATAGCGAGGAAGAAAATATAATCTTAATTACATTACATTTTTATGTAGCAATTAAAAATTCAAATTAGAATAAATAACTAATCATAATTTCAGTATATCCATATATGTTACTATTTGTAGTTTATTTACTTTGATCAACAAGCAATTAATAGTTGTTTACGTAATTTATTATTTATATCATGAATACATTATAATCAATATTTAATTTGTTGATTTTTCTTCTTTCAAAATAAATGTCTTAACTTTTTTTTTTTACTATTCTCTTTAAATATCGTTAGTCACTCTTCACTCTTTTCCACTACAATTTTTTTTTTTCATTTCTTGTTTATCTGTTTATCTTAAGGGAAAAGATTTTTTTTCTCTCACATTTTCTAGAACATATGAGATTACAATTTTTTTTATTCCATGTGGCTTTTTTTAATTCGGTTTTAAACTTGAGAAATATACTGACGCAATAGGCAATATATTGATACAGTAGGGAAATAGCACTTTATCACTGTTATCATTTCAAAAACTAGATTTTTTACCAAGATGATAATAAATGTTACAATATATTAGATTACTAAACATTTGAATATCTAAATTACCATTGTCTTTGTCTTTCTCTTACAACTATGAATTTAATCGTTTCAATTAGTCATATTTAAAAATGATCTCATTTTTTTTTTCTAATGGAAAACGATTATTTAATTATTGTGCCTTCTGTTGTTAATGATATGATAGTGCCGGTGTTTCATTATTTTTTTCTTTAAAAAAAAGGAAAGGAAAAAAATTTTGTAAATAAATATATTTTTACCTATTCTTTCCATATTATAACAGCGTTGAATTACACCATTACCTTAAAGAGCTACATTTCCGGAAAAACGAATTCTTTCAATTGTACTTCTCTCTGCTACTAACGCAGTTGATTAAAGGCAAATGATTAACAATAAATGAAATGATCGATTTGCAAATATTTTAGTACTGATGGAAAATCATTTTACGTGAAAAAAACATTTCAAATCTTCCAAGACCAATTTTTATCGGTAAGATATAACTAATTAATTTTACCTCATATGTCAGCAATTAAATTTTAGCAAAGATCAATAATTTAGAAAGAACTAATAGATCTGAAAAATTAGGCTAATGATTTTAGAAAAAAAAAAAAAGTGTGTTCGTGAAAAATCACTTGTGTTCATAAAAAAATTTCGACAAATATTTTTCTATTTAATCTTTATTGATTTCAATAAATTTTTCTTTAGCCTTACTGAAACAATCAATGATTAAAAACTTTGAAAAAAATGAAATTGTATTAAGTGCAAATTACAATAATATTGGATTTTTTGATAGACTTGAAAAAGGAAACAATCAGTGATTGAAATATTTTTGTTAGCAGTAAATTTTATTAGAAAGAAAAGCAACTTATGGTTTTTGCATGAGTAATTTTAAACAAAAGTTGAAATCAATTTAGAAAAAGAAAATTTTCTGTTTTTCCTATACTTCCAATTGTAGTAAATTTCTAATTTTTCATTTTGTCTTTTAAATTGTCTAAGTTAGTCTTATGGACTTTAGGCTAAAAATCTTTCCATTTTTATCATATTGTACAAAAATTTAATTTTATAGGGTAATAATAATTCTTTATTAATTAATTTGTGGAAATACTTTGCTTGTTGTTTATAATTTGGAAATGCTTCTCATAGATCGAATTATGCAATAAGTTTATTTGATTTTGCATTTCAATTATTTCATATACAGAATTCTTTGATCACTAATTAATATTTAATTTAATCATAGATGACAGCGGATGATGAAGTCCGCAATATTCATTGGACATTGGGAAAAATACATCAAGCATTGCATCAAACGGACAAAGAATTTGAAAAGGCTCTTCCGCAAGTAAATTATCTTTCGGCGAAATTGGAGCAAATTATCACAGATATAGCAAATGAAACAAATAATATTCGCAATGTAATTGTTATGACTGTATCAAATGTAAGTTTTTTTGTTTTTTAGGTTACTTATTATTGATAAGTGCAAATATCACTTGAAACTTACATATTATAAAATACTATAAAAATAATCGGAAATTTATTTCAGTTCCCAAATTACACCATATATTTGCTCACACTAGTTATCTTAGAAGTTATGGCAGGTATTATTGCAGTTGCACTTATCTATTCCATTATCATTTCATTTCATCAACTTTATCACAAGCAGCTCATGTCATTTGATAAGAAGAGAAATGGAAAATTATTTCGAAAAAGTGATAAAAAAGATATACAGAAATATGATACTAAAGCTCTAATCTATTACAGTCCTTTGTTTACTTCAGCTGGTATGCCATATAATAAAAATGAAAAAGAATGCTGGATTGATATGCATAATTTAGATAATCAAAGATTACTTCAGCGCGAAAAAGTTTGATAATTATGAATGATGATCAGTTTGATAATTATGAATGATGATATGAATGATGATTAGCAATCAATTTTGAAAGTGTCCAAAATGATAAATTTAATTAATAATTTCACAAAATATTATAAGATGACCGAATTATTATTCAGATGAAAGAACAATTTTGTATGTAAATATATAGCCTAAAAATTTTTCGTCTGAATGATTTAATTTAATTATTTTTTCTTTTTTTTTTGTTGACACATCTAATTTCTATTTTCTTCTCACACAAAGATTCAACATACAAAGAGTTTTTCAAAAATTACAGTGATTTTTTTTTTCATTATGACTGTTACTTTTCAACAATATTTCAAGGAAAGAAAGATTTATAATTATGATTAATCGTGATTTTATAATCAAATAGAATTCTTTCTTCATTGATTAAAACGATGCATTACCTGGCCAGTTTATATAGCCAGCAATAAATCTCTTAAATTATAAACTATAATTTCATTTTTCATTTATCTAATATATTCTCTTATAATAGTATCATCTCAATATATCCTTTCTTGCCTTTATTTAATACAAATAATATGTTTTCCATTCATTTCATTTGCTACCTTAATGTATTCCATGCTGTACTGAAATAAATTTAATAATTTGCATTTTTTTCTTTTCTTACATTATTTGTTGTAAAAATATTTGTTATAATCTTTGTCTAATGAAATTCTTTTTTTGAGATTTTTTTCTTATTTTTTGTATTTATTTCTGTAATAAACAAATAGTTCCATGTCTCTTTAAAAAAAAAAAAAAAAATAATGTAATTGTTACTACTTAAAATATACAACTCATAATTTGCATAAATATCATAATAAATAAACTTGTTTGTTTTTTAATATAAACATGGAAATACATCTTTAGTTATCCAATGAATTAATTAGTAACGAATAAGGCAAAATTGACGTCCATGCGTCGAGTTTTTATGAGTTCCTTGTGAGATCAGATCTCCGCTACGCAGTGATCATTTCCTTTTATAAAATGAAATTAACGAAGTATAATTCCGCTTTCCATTACTGGAAAAATTCCTGCAAGAATACTTTTGAGCGCATTACTACCTGCTATTGCAGAAGAACTTCTATCTGAGAGCTGACAGGGTTTTAAAGCTCGTAGAAGCATCACAAACATATCAGTTCTCAAGCAGTTGCAAATAGAACGAAGTATTTCACACAACAAAAAATGGAATAGTATTTGCATATTTGCGCATTTGCATTATCAGTCAATTTAAATACTTTAAATCTTACATGACGCAGAATTTTGACATGTTCTCTTAATTGTCTGGGATTGAATATGTTTCCTTTGGTATAATATGGAATATAAATGACATTTTTTTCATTTAAGTTGCTGTCACTTTTAGAGTATAATGCTGAAAACGTTTGAGGATGAAATTACTGCAAGAAAGCAATCTTGTTTCACAGATCAGAAAATGCATCTTTGTAACTGATATCACGAATTCAATATCACGATATTCCAAATAAATAATAAAATAAATCTATTAGTCATATGATAAAAAATGTTATCAAATTTTAACATTTTGTTCTCACATTCACAATAATCTCATTTTATCTTATAATCGAATTTCTATCTTCTAAATTGAATTGTTTTCATGCTAATCTTTTTTGTTATCTTATAATGCTTATACATACATACACTATTGGCTCTTATGTATACATTTAAACGTTGTAATGTCTAATTATTCAAAACCACTCCATTTTCCTACCTTTAAATAAACCCTTATTGAGGAGGGAAGGATTCTTTTGGAGCTTATTGGGATCCAACTGGAGTCTTCGAACCGAACGTTTTCTTCTTTTCTCAATTATTACTCAAGTATCATTCATTTATTGCTTTTACTTAACAATATCGTGTTGTCGTAATACAATTGTTTATTCCAAACGCCGTCGTTCAACATGCATATGTTACTCCAATTATTGGACTTGCCGTAACTCTAGTAACTATTTTTTTGTATAATTTTTTTGATATTGCTGAATATAGTTCCCAGATCGTGACACCAAGAAAATTTGTCGAGAAAGTTAGATTGTCTTGATAGGTTAGCCAAAATTCTGAGTAGGTAGTCAAAAATATAGAGTAAAATAAGTAAAAGCAATAAATGAATGATACACTAATTATACACATAAAAACTATTAGGAGCCAATAATGTATCTATAAATATTACAAGATAACAAAAAAGATTAGCGTGTGAAACAATTCAATTTAGGATTGTGTAAGATATGTTTGTGATGCTTCTATTGACTCTCAAGGTAAAAGTTCTTCTGCAATAACGCGTAGCAATCCGTTCAAAAGTATTTCTCCAACAATGGAGAGCAGAGTTATAGCTTTAGCAGTCTAACATTTTTCCTTCTTATACAGGAAGATGATGAAAACTTATAATGGAGATAGTTGTTAACTTGTTCCTAACAACTCATCAAACTTGGTTATCTGATTGTTGTCTTTAATAGCTTCCCTTAGAACTAACTGCTGAGAGTTTGAATGAACGGATGACACTGAAGAGAAACTGTAAATTTTTAGAGCAGTGGTTTTATTTTTTCTTTTAAACATTTAGTCATCTTCACTGAATATGCGGCAGCTTTAACCTAATGTGTGAATCCATAGAGCTATTTTCAGGACTCCGTAGAATTCTGCGCAATTACGTAAAAAAATTGAATCTTTTCTATTAGGTATTCTTCATAATCGGTTTGAATAATCGGTTTCAAGATTTCTGCTAGAATTTAATGCATGCAAGACGAAAAACTACTTTTATTTCATGGCAAAAGGGCTAAGCGAGGTGTGTATGGTGAGCAGTTCTTCTCTACCAGAAGTTCCTGGTTGTTTCTACCAAATCAGTCTTTGCTTCTTTTTAAGAAAAATTTTTACTTCCTGAGGATTTTACTGAGGATTGGTATTAATATATTGCTATGCAGATCAATCAAAACCAATATTAAATTAAGGAACCGGCAAAATATATCTGAAATATAACTGATAAGAGTTAATTCTATAATTCATAATATAATATTATTAAAACAAGATGAAATATTTCATAAAATATGAAAGCATTTATTAAATCAAAACACAAGTTCTTTTCTTCATTATTTTTTTCACTGTTCAACACTCTTCAAATATTTATCTCTACAAGTGGAACTAGTTTCAAAATAAAAATCTCTCTTTGTAGATAAAATTTCAAAAAATTTCATCAACACAGATTTGTATTATAATTAATAACAGTCAGAACACGAAAACTAAATGATAAAAAAGCTAAAAATTAAATCTAAAATCGACTGTTGAATTTTATTTTCAACAATAGTAATTAGACAATCATGATATGAACCATTGCATTCTTTATTAATGTCTTCAATCAATTTTTTCTTATAACTTTTCCTATATCTTTGGAGGTTGTCGCAATTTCTTTTTAGTAGGATGGTGAAAATTCTCTGCAACAAATTTTGATAGCAATTTATGAATTACAAAAACGGTTCCTTAGAAAAATGCAATGTAAAACTTAATACTAGTTTATTGTCGATATGAATTTTTTTTCATCAAAGCATTTGTTCTTTTAAATATTAGCACGACTGGTGCTTGTCAAATTTACAAATGATAGTTTGCATAAATGCAACAACATGCAGAAATTGGAAGAGGCAATTATTAAGCCTATTAATGATATAACATTATCTTATTTTTGATATGAATGCAAATGCACCTTTAATTTTGTATGGATTGTTTAGTAAGAAATAAGTCACATCTGCGAAATACCATTGATTTGATTACTAGGATATAGTCGGAATGAATTGAATTAATCAGAAATGAACTAATATTCTTGTTAACCAAACTATGAAGACTAAAAACTAGAAGTTCTTACAACAATATGCAAATTATTTGGTACAATATTGGATCAAAGAACACAGATAGTACAGATTAAAAATGTATTCAACCACCGATATTTGATGCTAACTATCATTTATGCTAATATTTCTTCATTTCTGCCATCCTAAATGTTACCACTGTTTAGCTTTAATTTCAAAATTAGCATCAAATCGAAATGACTGCGATATTCAAGCACAATATTGCAATTCCAAGTTCTTTTTCATTTGGAATATATGGTGATAAGAAAATACCATAAACAAAATTGATAATAATTGCTCATACTGAGACTGTTTCAATCGTTACCTTCTTGATTTTAATTAATTCTCATGAAATTAATGAAAAATAAGATGAATTGGAGCCTCACAAATGCGTTTCCTCGTCGCACGCTTGTGACATATTTCATTATTTGTCACTGCTTTCAAACAGAGTTTCAGCTCAAATTGAAATTCTTTCTCAAAACGATAAAAATAGCAATGAATACATATTGGAATTGCAACAATTGTTGAGGCTGAAATTTCAAAAATTTGCAAATTAATAATTGAAATTGGATTAGTGACACTACCCATGTAGTTTTTTAGTTTTCATCGAGAATCAAAAACTCATTTAACTGTACAAATAGCAAAATTGGGGTGTAAGAGAAAAAGTATGCAAAATAAAGCAAATGAACAGATTAAAAACTGTTTGAACCTTTGGTCGTTTAATTCCAATCAATGTGAAATAAAAGCTTCCAATCGAATATTTCTGTCATTGTAAAAATTCAGTTTTTCATTTTGCTCTTCATTTCAATGACACAAACTATTTGGTTCAGCTTTCTGCTTTGTATTGTTTTGGCTGAGAATGGAACTGTCCCTCTACCAGATGTCGACACTAAAAGCATCCTCTCGAATAACTTGTACTTCTCCGATAGCTTCAATATTCTTGACGAAATAGATTTAGAGCCAATCCTTGGTCTAAATACTAATACCTTTAACGATTCCTCTCAGCTCTTTAAAAATGAAAATGCAAGCATTGAGGAATTCGTTATCAAAACTGATCCCATTATTGCGGAAAACTCGGAGTTATGTATTCGACAAAGTCCTTCCATTACAGGTAACATTAAACTTAGTTCTCAATATATGCTCGCAACTTTAATTTCATAATCAGTTTTCAAATTGCATTAATTAATTCTCTAATTGCAAAAATAAATGTCATACGCGAGTTTTTCAGATAAGAAAAATTACGTGTGTCCCTATATTGGGTGTACAATGGAAATGAGGAGTAAAAAGGAATACATGGCTCACAGAAAAACACACCCCAAACCTTTTATTTATGAATGCAAAGCGTTCGATTGTGGGCGAACATTCAATCATTCGTCATCATTATTCAATCACAAGGGAAAACATGGACCTAAAATTCGGTGCGAAAAGTGTGACAAATACTTTCCTAATAAAGCTAAAATGAGACTTCACAGGAATCGTTGCAACACCGAATGTCGTTAGTTTTGCAGATTTCTCAATATTTTGAACAAATTTGTCAATCTGAAATGGAATGCACTTGAAAATGTGTTGCAATACATCCGTGCTGTGATATAGTAATACCAAACTAAATAAATACAGCGATATCTTTCAACCTCATTAGAGAATTCATTGTTGAAAACAACGAAAAATCAAATGTATTCGAATGTGTATAAAATTTCTCGTCTAAAGTGGCAAATTTACTTTATGTTACCAATATTTTTATTATTAGTCTTTATTATTGGTTTCCAAATTATTTTTTTAACCACCAAATGATATAATGGGATTTAAGTTACAAAAATTTTTTAGAACAGCAAATTTATGAGTGTCTCTATCCCGCATGCAATGTAAAAACGAAGTATTACAACGAATATATAATTCATAAGGCAACGCATCCCAAACCTTTTATTTACGAATGCAGAGTGCACGGATGTGGGAGAATATTCAATCATGCGTCATCATTTAGCTGTCACAAGGAAAAACATAAACCTGAAATTCGGTGCAAAAAGTGTGGCGAATGTTTTTCCAATGGAGCTAAATTGAAACGTCACAAGAAGAGTTGTAGCACCGAATATCGTTAGTTTTGCAGATTTTGCAAAGTATGCACATGAAAATATGCTACAAAATATCCGTCTTGTAGTATAACAACATCAACACTGCGTTATCTTTCTAACCTCAAATAGGAAGTTCCTCGTCATTTGTTTTCTTATAATACACACAAGTAGCAAATATGTGTTGATCTTATCACAGCTGAAAATTTACATTTTGATATTGCTAATTTTCAAATTACTTTAATTAGCTACAAATAATATGTTAATTGCAAAAAAACGTTTTAAGGGAGAATTTTTCAGATGAGAAAAATTACGTGTGTCCTTATGTTGGGTGTACTATGGAAACGAAGAATCACAATGAATACATAGCTCACAGGAAAACGCACCCCAAACCTTTTATTTATGAATGCAAAGTGCCCGGTTGTGGGTTAACATTCAATCAACAGTCATTGTTCAGCAGACACCAGGAAAAACACAGGCCTAAACCTAAATGCGGAAATTGTGGCAATGTTTTTAGCTGTAAGAATTATCTGGAAACTCACAAGAAGTGTTGTATCGCAACTTCTCTTTAAATTATTTAAAAATATTTGTTTATTTGAAATGCATATGAAAATGTTCTAAGAAACATCGATGATCGTTGTATTGCAAAATTAAATTCGAAAGATCCTGACAGTGCGAAAAAAGCATGCAAAAAACATTAATTCTCTTACTAAGCTAAACTGCAGTGAACTTTTCACTTCCTCGATGTGATGAGATAACATCTTAAAAATTTTCATTCCAGGTCTAACAGAAAAATTTAGGCAAAGCAGAGATGTATAAATGAGAAGTTGTATGATCATTTCCATTGTTATTATCAGAATGAAACAGAAATCTTACAATTTTTTTTATAAATCTAGTCTATTCTATCAAATAAATCTTTGTAAAATTTTTCTTTAGTAACTGTAAAATGATACCGCAAATTGAATATCACATATTACTGATTAACCAACTTTGGCAGAAAAAGAAAACTGCAGTTTTTTCATTAATATCGCTCTTGATATGCTAGCATCATCCTAGCCAAAGTTCTAACAACGTTCTAACAAACTTTTCCTTCCTTAAAAATTTGCTCAAAACTGCAATTTTTCTTCTTCTATGTTTTTCTTTAAATGCAAATATATATTTCAAAGAGTGAAATCAAAGTCTGATGATCTTCCAATTTGTAACTTTTCTAGTCACTGAGTGGAATTGGCAATTAAAATTTTCAAAATTTGCGGAATTGTATCAGTCGAATTTTTGTTACAACTGATTGATAAGTATGTTCTGTGATATATTTTCGAATTTTCTATATCTTTATTGCAAATTTTTAAGAAATTTTAATCTTTAAGATCGTCACATTGTAATTAACCAATTTATGTCATAGAGAATGTCATATGAGAGTTGGGTGTAAAATAAAAACGAAGAGTCAAAAGGAATACGTAGCTCACAAGAGAACGCATCCCAGACCTTTTATTTATGGATGCAAAATGTTCGGTTGTGAGCGAACATTCAATCATTAAACATCATTGTGCCGTCATCTGGAAATGCACCAGCCTAAAGTTAAGTGCAAAAGCTGTGGCAAAATTTTCTGCTATAAGCATAATCTGAAGTCTCACGAGAAGAGCTGTATAAAAGTTCTACTTTAGTTCCACAAATTTGGTAGAACTTTAAACATGTTTGACTACCTGCAAATGAAAATCTGCTGAGAAACATCCGTTGTATAGCAGTACAAAATTCAGTAAGTACTAGAACATTTATCCAACCTTAACAAAAAGATATAGATCTTTTTGATTTATCTTCAACATGAAAAGCGATAAACAGTACCTACTATCTTAAGAATCTTATAAATTTAAAAATTATTTTCTCAAGAGGTTTTTTCGCTCTTACTTTTACATGAAATTATGGAATAGTAAAAGACGAGAACTGGATTTATTCTTATCATATCGAAAAACTTATAATTAAGCTTCTTGTTTAAATGCATGAAAAAACAAGTAAAGAACTTTTACCTAAGTTGTTTGAAATATATTATCACAAACATTTTTTGGTGTCAGCTTTTCACATACATTTTTATGACCAGTTTTCAAACTACGTTAATTAACTACAAATTGACATAAGATAATTTTTCAGATGATGAAAATTACGAGTGCCCTAGTGCTGGATGAACTATGTAAAGAACGCACATGAAAACGCATCGTAAATCCTTTGTTTATGAATGCAAAGTGTCCGGTTGTGGGTTAACATTCAGTCATCAGTCAACGCATTACTGGCATCAGAGAACACATCAGCTCTAAACCTCAATGTGAAATTGTGGCACTAAAATTTGAAATTAATGCACATGAAAATGTGCTAGCAAACACCCGCGTTTGTTTTATAGAAATAAAAATTCGATTGCCAATTCCCATTCAATTCTTTCAATTATCAATACTCATTATAATCGGAAAAATAAAAGAGTCAATTGCCAGATCTGATTTAACTGCCGTGCAACATGATGATCATTTTTAGAAATGTGTAATGACATCCTTATCGATAAGCTTTTCCAATCACTATATCAAATGTTTTAGCGAAGTTAACAAACAATAAACTTGTAAAATTTTCCATCGATCTGAAATGACCTTATCAAACTTCAATTGTTGTTCAGTGATTGTTGAGTGGTATACTGAATTACGGAGTTTTTAGCTGAACAGTAAGTAAGCACTGAAAGGCAACTGGAAATGTTTATTTCAGAATATAGGATTAATCCATGAGAAAGAAGGGAATACTCACCTAATTTGCTATGAATCATATTCTGCTAGTATCGGCATCTACGCATGATTAAATCTTCTGCACTAGACTAATCTAGTGTTCTTGACATTCCGAAATTTTTGTCAGTGTTTACTGCTAATGAAATGAGAAGGTGTTTTTCTGCAAGACCGGATGGATTGGCGAGGTGTATTTGATGAACAATTCTTTTCCTGGATATCTGTGGATTGTTTTCATCGAACCAATCGCTGGGCTTTGATAAGAACCGTAGACATTCTGCGGAAGACTGCTGGATACTATTTTTGGTGAGCTGCCAGAGTGTTGCATGAAAATCTGCAAATTTGGAAGTTGTCCTGAAAATTGTCTCTTCCTTTTGCTCTGATAATTTTTTAAATTGTTGACTTTGAGTATTTTCATTGGAATGTCGCTACTTCTTTTTGGTTTAGCCTGGTAGTAGCGGTTTAGTTTGCATCGCAATGACGGTTTGACATTCTGTACTGCGCATCATTTGGTGAATTTCTGGCGAACATCGGGAATGCATCTTTGATGTCCAAGATGTAGTCGATGAGGTGAGGTGCCAATGTTTGGATCGAGGATACATCCAGTCATTTTTGGGCTGTCTTACTGCTGAAAAGTCGTCTTTGTAATCGATGGATGTCTAGCAGGAGAGGTCATATGTATTTAAAACTGTGTGCACATGGCTATTAGATAAGAATAAAGTAAAAATAAATTTTTTTATTGCAACACAAGAAAAAATAAAATTATTAATGAATGAACAGCAAAGAATAAATTATTCGCTTATTATTCAGTGCAATGCATCAAAAAATCATTTTGTGATAATTTTATAATACATTTAAAAAGTTTATGAATCTTTATTTTTCCCAATGTTTTCCGTCTTTTTCGTTTTCTCAGCCATCCAATTTAAGTTCTGCTCGCATTAGATTGGAAATATTGCTTGATAATTTTCTCTTCAGTTCAATTTGAAAAAAAAAAAAATTAATTTTGAAGACACTTGAACTAAAATGTTGAAATGTATCGCATAAATGCATTATTATTAATAGAAAAAACGAAATAAAAAAAATTAAATGTTAAACAAAAACTAAAAAATCAATTTAAAATCGAATTTTGAATATTGCCTTTAATAATAGTAATTAGACAATCACGATATGAACCATTGCATTCTTTATTAATGTCTTCAATCAATTTTTTCTTATAACTTTTCATGTATGCTTCAGAGATTGTCGCAAGATCAATCTCAGATCGTGAAATTATCAGACGAATCAAATCACCATCTCTGGTTTCGCTAGGATTCTGAAAAATGTTTAAATTGTTTAAAAAAGTTACGCAAGAGCATATCTTAATAGTTCAATCTTGGTAATCGATATCATTATATCATATCAGTATTATTTACCAGTTATCATATCCACTATTTTTATCATTACATTATATTAAATAACAATAAAAGACATATTAAGTGATTTATTTGATCCTATAAAGTATCCTATAGATCATCCTATAAAGTAGCTTTAAAATTGATCCTAAATATTTTGAAATGATTTTTTAATTATAATTCCATGACGACATTGTGTAGAATGAAAGCTCGATAATGCTACTGAAATATTACATTTGCCTTTTCACGATCACATGAACCTGTTTTACTTTATGTTTTTCATGCATTGGTTTATGAAATGATTGTTTACTTAATAATAATAATAAAATTAACAATATTAATAATACCTTTAGTGAGCTATTAAGCAAATCAGCAAAGTATGAATTGCTATTTCGAGCATACTGAATTAATGCAAGCAATGCCTTCTTTGCGGGACCATTAAAATATTTCTGCAGGAGGAATATTATTAAAATAAATTAATTGATGGATTGCTTATTCCTATCCTTCTAATTCACAAACGTGTTAGTAATAGCAAAATTTTAAATATGCAAAATTGAATTGAAAAAATTTTTCGAATTCATTTAATAAAATTATCTAATTACTGAATTAAGATACAAATAAATTGGAATTTTTTACTGGAAAATAAGTTATAAAAAGCATAATATTTACTTTTTTTATTTAGAAAATAAATTACTGTAAAAAAATTTTTTTTTAAAAAAAATTGTTATTAAAAAATAAATTATATTTCTTAGAAAATAAATTACATTTTTTTTAAAAAAAATTTTATTACTGGAAAATAATTTATAAAAAAAGCATGATAATTACTTGGGGGATTGAATAAATGAATATGATTATAATAACTGATCAGTCTACATATTCCAACTTTTTTAAAGTATTATTGATTTTATTAGTTAAAAATTTTAATTTTATGAATTAGAACACATCTGTTATGTTATTTTTTAGCTATAATTTTTATTTTTTCTTTGAGATAACTACACGTATTGCTATAGGCAAAATAAATATTGAATGAATAAATAGATATTTGATACCAAACTCTAAAGAATATAAATATTTATGCATATCAGAATATAATATTGCATCTATTATATCACAAATACTAATGAATTATTCATTTAAACGTTTTATTTATAAAATTATTTAATATTTAATTGTAATGATTTAGTACTTAAATGGTTTTTGAATTGCTAAGGATTAATTCACTCACAAATATATGCTTTTATTTAAGGACTTTATACGAAAATGTAATCTTGTAAGATTCAAACACTGTTTTTTTTTTTTTTTTAATTATTATTCATTTAAAAGGCAAAGTGTGAGAGCAAACTTCAATGTCTTGTTCAATTTGACGTCCAGCAATTGTTGCATATTCTACGGTTAAAGTATTCAATTGATAAGTTGGAAGTGATCCGACGATAATTTTCATAGCTGTTTTATCAATTTTTTTCTTCTCACCCAATATTTTTTTCACTTCCTGTAAATAAACATACTTTTTAATTATTGACCATAAAATTAACATATCATCCTATGATTCAACACTATGTTGAAATACAATAAGATAACATTTATCAGTAATCTTATCACACACCAACTTACTTGCTTAATTTTCTCCATATCAGTGCTGCTGCTGCTATTATCATTTGTTGCAATGATTGGCTTCTGTATGACAATCAACAAAATGTCTTTGAGGTCACCACTTACACGTGTAGCTATATCATTTTCCAGTTTATTACCTAGTATAATCTGATATTCATTTTTGATCGCAGATAATTCCATGCTAGTTCGCAAGCAAAGAATTTCGATTAGTACAGATTCATTGATACTTGTTCCCTAGAATCAGTAATGCTAATATAATATTTAGCATTGTTTATTTGTGTTTATGCATGAAAAATGAACTCATGGCAAAAATGGAAGAGATTCTTAACTGATACTACTAAACATACTGAGTTAATTAAATTGGAATAAGAAAAGATGGAAATGATGCAAATTTTCTGAAGTGAATAAAATTTAAAACAACTTGCAATCAATAAATAGAAATTTTGAAAATTAAGGAAGTTAAACTCAATTTTTTTTTTTTATAAATTAAAAAATGTATTACCAAAATTGTTAGTAGTAGTAATTACATGCATCACAAAGTAATATATTAATTTCAGAACAGTTAAAATTTTTTTCCAAAGCCCAACCAGTACTCACTGTATTAAAGTATCGCATTGAAATATTCCAAACTTAGAAAATGAAATTATTATTATATACTACATATTTATTTATATGTAGAAAATATACATATGTATATAATTTAAATTTAATCATTTCACTTTTAATTTAACCATTTCATTTTTGATTTTTAGATTTAAGTTTAGATTGAACAAAATGTTTGCATTTCTCATCAATTATTATCTTCCCATATTTTTTTCTTCTGTAGCAGATATAATATAATTATGTGTAATAGTTTTGTATTAAATGAGACTAATTTAACGAAATTTTAATTTTGAATCTAACGAAAAATTCACATTAATTGCTTTAACAAGTTGTAAAGTATCATATTTGGTTGGCGTTTCCATAAGTGCCAAAATGATATCTCTATAATCATCAGATAATCCATTCATTAAATCTATCATCAAATCCTTCTTATATTTTATCTTATACGGTGTTTTAATCTGAAAAAGAACATTTATTAAATTATTCCCTTAAAATACAATAATAAAGAAAATTAAGAAAGGTGAAGGAAGGAGGAGAAATGAAAAAGAAGGGAAGAAATAAAATGAAAGAATAGAAATAAAAATTTAATTTTCTTTAAGCCAGATAAGTTAAGAGATAAGTGTATCACTTATCTCTTATCCTTTATCCATCTTAATACGAATTACTGATTGTATCAAAATGATCAATAATTAATTTAATTTTGACTTACTTCCTATGAATTTAAATTCTAATATATGAAATATTGCATGTCATTTTCACTATCTTAAAATATGAATAAAATTTACATTAGCTTTGAAATTATTAACCAAAAATATTACCATTTGCCGCTGTGTGTTGTTAATTTGTGTAAGTATATGAAATATTTGAGTTTTACTGGCATCCGTTTTTGATGTTAATAATTTTGCCAACAAATCTGCCGCTTCATCATCATAAAATGGAAATTTGGCGCTGATTGTTCCACGATGTGCGCTATTTGTTGCCAACATAATTCTTTGACAATTTTCAGTTGTTGATGAAGAAATTAACCTAGCAAAAAAATTAGCAAATTTTTTTTAAATTAAATTGCTGAGTGCTTTCAATAATTTTTAAAGTGTTCTGAAATTCTTAAAATAATGCTTTTAAATATTAAATTACAGATTTGAGTGATAGAAGAAAACTATCGAAAAATTTTCTACTTTCTGAAAAGTATTAAAATTTTGAGAAATAGAACTTCTGTTAGAGGTGATTTCTTTATTCATCAATTAAAATGAAAAAAGAAAAAGAAAGTTATTCTTCAATTTTTCTCACGTGATATGAATTAACATTTGTAACTTCTAAAAAAGAGAAAAAAATGTGTACGATGTGAGAATTTTTAGAAAATTTATATCAAAGGTCATTTATAAAAGCAAAGAAATGAATATGAATGAAGTGAAAAGCATAAGAATATGAAAAAAAAAAGTGCGATTGGTAGGAAATATCAACAGAAAATGTGAAATGAAGACGAATCACATTAAATAACTTTTGATTAAACTTTGCTGATAAAAGCAATGCTAGGATTATTATTTTGATTAGCAGTAAACAACAAATTGAATTATAGAAACGGATGAAATCATTGGTTCAGTCAGTCATTAATCAGTCATTTGATAATGATAATAATTTCATATAATCAATTTATTTGTTCGGGGATTTTTTTTCCAGTTCATTTTCTAAATTTCAATTCAAAATTTTTCGTAAAGGATGAAAATTTATTCCATTTCCTTTATTTCATTGTTTAATATAACTACTGTTTTTCCAATAATTAATAGTATGAGTGTAAATTTAGTTTCAAATTAAGTTATCTTTTAAACTTCCATTGTCAATTATCATTTTACACATTATATTTATTCTTGTATTATTCATTTGGAAGCAAAAGTTTGATATTTTCATATTTTTTAAGTTTAATTGAATTCTCTATCTTATATTAACGGAATTTGGGTCGATAATAAAGGTAGATAATAAAAAGTCTCTAGAAGAAATAACAAAAAAATTTTTCTTTTTTTTGGTTATAAAAAAATGAAAGTATTAGTATGATTTTAGGTATTTTATTTCCATTTTTATTAAATTGTCATAAACAATTTTATTCGTTTTGATTACTAAATGTTTACGAAATTCCTTCTTATCTAACACATTATTCAATATCTCAAATTTTATTCAATTTTTTAAACTATAATAAGGTATTTTATTGCTTTTTTTCTTTTTGAAATAATGCACATTTTTTGCTGTTACTGATATCTGTCTTTTATTTATTTGTCAGCAATAACTGCAAATTTTCAATAAACCAAAATATTGTTGTCACAATAAAATCAATTTCCGATTATTATTTATGTACTCTTAAATTGCAGTGCGTCAACGATAATTTATGAACATTTAGGAGCATTATTCAAAGGAAATTTATTTCACTTCGTTTTTATTGTTTTGCGAATTTAAGAGAAAAATGAAAAGGCGAAAATCATTTGTTACTTATTGCTATTATTATTTATATAATTAAACGATTCATTTAAGCTTTCTTTCATTTAATGTTATTATTACCATTATTATCACATTAATTAATAATGATTGATAACGATAACTAACAATTAAAAACAATAAATATTATTGTCAATATTGTTAATTATTATTACTATTATTATTGCTAATATTACAAGTATTATTGTTCTAGCATTACAACTACTACTATTGTTATTATCACTAATATTATTATTATTCTTATTATTACCATTGTTATAATTATTATTGTCATTACTACTATTGTCATTAATTATTGTAGGAAAAAAATGATAGAAACCGATGTATAAATGAATGATATTATGAAGTTTTATTAATTGTGTGAGAAGTTATTTAAACTTAAAGAAGGAGAAACAATATAATAAAATGTAATAAATAATAAATATTTTGGAATATTTTTCAAATTATATGCCTTTCTCCTTCCCTGTTAAAACCTTAATTCTTATTAAAACATTTTTTACTTTAATACCAAAATTGTTGCTATTATTGCTAATTACTGTTATTAATTAATGTTATTATTACTATTACTAATTACTATATTATATTATTGTTGTTGTTAATTGTTATTAGTATTATTTCTATTATTACTGATTATTATATTAGTGATTTTTGAAGAGAAAAACAATCATTGATTCACTATTTATAGCTTTACTTGTTTTTTTTTAAAAAAAAAAAAAAAAAAACCTTTTTTCATTGAATGATCTTACTTTAATGGTGGTGGAAAATTTATTATTACTAATTATTCATCGAAATGAATTAAGAATGCTAAAATACAAAATATTTTTAAATTTCTGTATTCAGATGAAAGATTATTACAATAATACCATAATGAATTAAAGCAATTAAGAAATGGGTAGATTTTTTATGAATTTCTTTTTACTAATTAAACAATGATTGAATCAGTATGAATGCACGTAATCTTCTTCGCAATGATAAATTAATCAAATCTAACATTTCTCTCAGCCAACTAATTTTTTGATCAAAATGTTAAGATATTCCTTTAAATTAATGATAGTATCAAAATTAAAATATATTAAAAGCATTCATTCCAGCAGTAATCTTTCATTGCTAACTAATATTTAATAAAAAATGATACGATATGTTATATTATTTGTATTGTTTATTGCATCAATGAGCAATAAACAGAGTTAAAAGTTTAAGACTAACTTTTTTTCTTTTCATTTTGCTATTTTTTATTAATGAATGTAGTTTTTTATGGGGTAATTTTTGTAATTTTCGTTATTTCATTATAATTTTTATTCATGCGTTTATAAAAACAAAAATTTTTTTGTAACTGCATATTCTTTTATTTTTAATCTTTTTGTTTATTCTTGAATTTGCTTTAAATCTATTTTGAATTTGTGTTTTTTTTTTTTGTTTTCTTTTTTTTTTTGAAATGATTTTAGTCACAATTTAATAGATAATCATTAACAAATAATTAGCAAGCAAAGCAAATACTATCACTGGAAAAAATCTGGATGTAAATAATGGAATAATAGAATGATATAAGGAAGTGAGAAAAAAGGATTAACCAATTTGAATATCAGAAGAAATGATCGATCAACTGATACAATCATTCTTTAAAAAAAAAAAGATAATATCGGAAATAAATATTTAGCGATTGAATTAGATTCATATAAAAATGCAGTGGGAAAGATGGATTCATACAAGAGAAGATGAATTTTTATAAGATTTGATAAAATGAGAGAAAAACAATGAAATTTAAAAGATGACAAAGTGGGATAAGGAATTCCTTCAAAGCTAAACTATCCATATTTACTCGAGAGCAAGGGAAAAATGTAAAATGTTAATTTGCATGCTAATTTTCACAGATAAATTAAGTATGCAAAGAGAATAGCATATCCTATTTTTTTAGTCTGGAACTCGATAATTAAAAGAAATAGTATTTTAATTATTTTTGGAAAATACAACATGCCATTTACATAGAAATAAAGCGATATTTGATAAATTTATTTTGCAACTAAAATCAAAATTTAAACCAAAGTCATTGGTATTATTCATAAAATGAAACAAAAACTTTTAGGCTATTCTTGAAATGTTATAAACAGCTGCAATAGCAATAGTATCATTAAATTAATTGTTGATTATCAGGTGTAATTATGGTATTAAATTCATTAGTTCAATTAATAAAGTAATTAAAAAATTTAGTGATGTTTAGATATGTTTGAACAATATTTTGAATAATTGTTAATTAAAGCAAAATGATAGGATTGATGATAAAAATAATAAAATTTGTTAACATTAAAAACAGACATATAATATATGCATGTATGTAACATATATAACTGTGATAATAATGATGACATGATGATAACGATGATAACGATTGTATACAATACAACATATATATAACTGAAATTATATATTATTCCCATTCATTTATGCTATTCGCTTACATAGCAATGTTAAATTTGAATTGATTACTGATAATAACAATAAAATTACTGATAACAATACCAACAGTAACAAAAAACAATAATTATCTATCTTTTCGACAAAAATTTGCTTTATGTAATGCTATTTCATGATAAGTAATATTGTAATTTCCTATGATTCACAATGTTTCCTACTGATTTTGATAAATTATTAAAGCAATAGTACCTAGGTAATAATGTATATTTCTTATGTTTTTTAAGTTAGACAATAAGAATTAATGCTATTTCTTATGATAGAATAGAAGGCTTCAAATTATCGCTTATGAAATAATCATATTAAATATTTATTAAATTAAGTAGCAAGTTCTAACCTTTCAAAATAAATTTCTTTGGAAAGGTTAATATTTATAAGTTTGACAAGATACAAAATCGTTCTAATTAAAATTTAACTAATAAACTAAAGATTACACCAGGAAAAAAAAAGACGAAAACATGATTTTATTTGTTTGTTTTTTCTTTCTTTTTAATAAAAATAATGAAAAGTTAGATGGAAAATAAATTAGTTCAAAAACAAAATAAATTTTTCCAACCTTTTTTTTATTATCTTTTTTGTCCAATTTTAATTTTAATAGAAATTAAAAAAAAATAATAAAATGAATAAAAGTAATGGAAAGTGGATGAAATGAAAATAGAAAAAGTATTTTTCAATGGAATGAAAATGTAAAAATGATTGCTATCGATAATGTTTTAGTAACAAAATCTCCTTTCTCTCTTTTTTTTTTATCCTTTTTTTCTTCACTTTCCCATAATCGTTTTTTTTCTCAAATTTTTTCGGACTTTTTTTTTGTTCTTTTTTTCTTTTGCTGTTTTATTGATGTGCAAATGTATTGAAGACTGAACACAATTCAAGATGACAAGTGCAGCGCTATCGAAAAGATTTTTATTTGAATAAAATAAATGAATGTTCAATTGTTAATGCCATCTGGCGATTCCTTTTTCTTTTTGGTAATGAAATCTTGCAAAATGTTAAAAGAGACAGGAAGGAATAGAGTAATAATTAATTATTTAGCTAATGCTTATATATTTTAATTGACTTTTTTCTTTTTTGGATATAATTATTGGAAAAGAAAAGAAAGTAGAAGAATTTAGATGAAATTAGATATTGAAACTTTGACACTGTCTAATTTTTTTTTTTTTCCACTGAAAAGGATCAAAGTAAAATTGAAGAAAAATTAACAGTTTAATACTAATTTATAGATGAAAAGATTTGAAAATAATTTAAATACATAGCACTAATACAGTTAGTAATGTTCGTTTTTTCCTTTGAAAAAGAAAATATTGATTATATAATTTTGTAAACACTTTCTAGAATTTTTCACATTTTGCACCAAACTTTTTCCAAACTTTGATATTTAAAAAAAATTTTCTTTCAAAAATTTGAAAAGATTTGAAGAGACGAATTTTTTCTAGCTATTTTCATTCACTTTTTTTTATTCATTATTTTGATTTAGTATTTTTAAAAATTCTATCTAATTTTTTTCTTCACCAAATTAGCTAAGAATAATGATACTATGTAATCAATTATCAATTTCAACTTATAATCAGATTTCAATGTTTACTTTTTTATAACCAAATGTATGATTGTACATTTAATCCATTAAAACATATGTTTTATTACATTCAATAAAATATGTTAATTATTATAGAATAAAAAAAAAAAAAATTGAATATGAGATTTTAAATCGGAAATGGAAGTATTGAGAAAAAATATTTGAAGATGTGATTGTGTATTCATATTTATGTATTTACTACATAAAATTACTTACCACTGAAAGAATTTTAGTAAATTGTTTTTATCAGATTTATCAGAATCGTTGCTAATATTTGCACTGTTATATCTGAATATTTGGTGTAAGTATAATGTTTAATATACCAATTAAATTAAATAAATAAGTTAGTTATATTTGCTAAACAATTATTATGCTAATTTCATCCAATTTAGTGCAATTCAATTTAAATCTAATTCAATTCTAATCTATTTTCTGATGCAGTTACAATTATAATGATACAAATTTATATTATTAGTTTTTTCTTTTCAAATTATAAATTCAGTTTGATTGATCAGTGATGTATTTGATATAATTATTGTAATATTTACGTAATCATAAGTTATCAAAGAATTTGAATTTTCTTTTTAGCTTGCTGCATTTGCTTACTAATTTATAGAAATTTTCAAAGATAAATTATTTATTTCATTAGCAGTTAATTAGTTTAATTATTAATTAACGACTAATTAGTTTAATTATTAATTAACATAAAGCAAGTTTGTTTTTTTTCATTCTTTTATTATTTAAAAGTAAAATATTTAAATCAGTTTAAATTTTAGGTTGATTTTATTGCAATTTTCTATATAAAAAGAAAAAGAAAAGATTCGAATAATTTGAATGGAAAAATCTAATTTTTTTTTCACACCAATCTTGAATTGTACTAAAATTCAGACTGCAAAAGTAATTGCACCAAAATTTAAATAATAATAGAATGAAAAGATCACTGATCCAAAAATTTCGGCACTTTAAATTGGATTGCAATTTAAAGAATTGCAGGAAGTTTATGAAGGACTGTGCAACCACTCTACCTTATTTAATTCTGTTACTTTTAATTTCAACTTAAATTAAATTAGGACAATTTTCAGTAAGTATAAATCACAAGCAAATGAATGTGAACAGATTTTAACCTTTCTTTTTCTTTTATTTAAAAGGAAATAAAAGCGAAGTACTGTAAAAAAGAAATATAAAATTTAAATGACGAAAGATATGTAAATTAGCATCTTCGTTAAATAAGTGTTAATGATAGTGGTAATAATAGCAATATTAATAATTATTGTCATAGGGGTAAAAATGTTCGTAAATTTGGTGACATCATGAAATTTTATTATTGAACAAAAAAAAAGGAAATAAAACGAATGTGAAAAAAAGATGACAAAATTTGATTTCATTAATCCATGGAATGATTAAAAGCTATCGAGTTGGATAATTGACATTGTTTTAGCATATCATATACAATAGATAATTGCTTGTGATTATCACGATTTGTCAAATCATTTATTATCATTGTTATTACTATTATTATTAATATTATTATTAATATTATTATTACTATTATTATTAATATTATTATTACTATTATTATTAAGTACTGTAAAAAAGAAATGTAAGCTTTAAATGACGAAATTAGTATATGTAAATTGTTATTGTTATCATTATTATTATTACTATTGCTATTATTATTATTATTATCGATTTTCAGGAAGCTACCAGATCAAAATAATTTTCTGAATTACTTATCCAACAATATTATAGAAATTACTGAAATTATTATGAAATTAATGGAGAAATTAAACTGAAAAACTGAGATTCGGAATTTTAATTTTATTTTAAACTTTACTATATACAAGGCAGAAAATTTGCAGCTTATTATATGAATTATGTTCTTTTCATCTTCGAATTTACAACAGCTAAAAAAAAAATTGAATTTAGATAAAGCCAACAAATATCGTATCAGTAACCAAATGTAATCGATATCAGCAGTTATAGTTATTTCAATAATACGTAGTGCAGTTGTTCTTTACAATATTTTGCTTTTAATTTTAAGCAGACTAATTCGTATAGCATACAGGTTTTTCTGCAACACTTACGTTTAATTACGTATCTGACGTAAAACAACACTACTAATAGACATCGCCGAATGATAGGATCGGAATTCTATTAATTCGTTTAAGTAATCAAACATGTCAAAACGTTTCTTAACCAGAAAAGAAGTTCCTTAATTTCTGATGAGGTTTTATCATTGTTGTTTTTTTCTCCTTTAACATAATTTGCATTCTTTAATCTTATGAAAATACAAATAGATATTAGGTGCAAAGTGTTAAATAGATTTTCTGAAGGAAAATTTGTTTTCGCTTTTCTTCACTTAAAACAAAGCAAATAAAAGATGCAAGAAAAAAATGTTATTATTAGAAAGAAAGAAGCAACAAAAATATTTTAAGAAATTATGATAAAATGTTGAAAAATTATAGTAAATTAATGAAATATTGCGATGAATTACGATAAAATATTGACAGATTATAATGAATTACGATGATAAATATGATTGTACTGCAATAAAGCGATTAGTAAAAAGAAAAAATTCAAAAAATACATTTGAAGCATTAATTAAAATACTGCAGAAATTATTTTAAATGTAATAATTATTAAAGTTCTAAATTCATTCATAAATTTAGCAGTAATTTCAGTTTCAAAACAATAATTTCATTTTTAAACTATAATAAGGCTTCAAATAAACAAAGTTTAGAATGAAAGATATGATGTAATCATTTCCATAACTAAAGTATTAATCATATTTATTTATTTTTTGTTCCCTTATTGTTTGTTGCTATCATTAATGAATAATTAAGAGAAAAAATCATTCAATTTCCTTTGATAATAACAATTAATGCATCACGGTACGGTCCAGAACATTCCGATTTAATCCAATCAACTAATGGTTTTTTGTACATTCTTTCAAATTCTTCTCGGATTAATGCCAAATCAATTTCGGATCGTGAAACCACTATCCGTATCAAATGATGATCAGCTGTACCAAGACCCTAAATTGATAATAGATAATTTAAATTTTTTAAAAAAATTTACTATCAAATTTAAGATGATAATTTTTATGTGATTTTTCCATTAACATATTGATTTATTGATTTTAATGTAAACTGTATGTTTAGATTTAGTTTAATGTAATCATAAATTTTAGGAAACAAATATTTTTTATTAAGCAAAAAAGGAGAAATATTTTTTCTATATAAAGAAAAATGAATGCAATAAAAAGAATAATAAATTTCTTTATGATTCATTCATAGTTCCATTAATACTAACATAAATATATAAATCATCTAAATTGATAAATCGACATGACATATTATTATATCAATATTGAAATAATAATCATATAGCTTAGAGGGATTTATTAAAGTAAAAATAAAAAAAAATCTAATTAAAAAATTTGGATACATAATTAAAAAAATCACTTTTCGATAATAATAAAACTTTTTTTTCTGAAAACAAGTAATTATGCCATCAAAATAAAAAAATGTGAATATTTCATAAGTTTCACAAAGTATTAGAAATTTTGAATCATTTATTACTTTTTAAAATTTTCACATTTTTATATAAGTTTATCAGTTTATTATCAGTAACGATAAGATTAAATAATAAATGATGAAATGAAAATTTTCTTTTTTTGATTCTTAAAAATACTAACTTACCTTCATAGCATCATATAATTGCTTAGCAAAGAAACGTGGCTTATTTTGAATACTATCAATTAAAGCTAAGTAAGCAATTTTTGCATCACCACTAAATACTCTCTGCAAATATAAGTGTAATTATACCTTTTCTTCTAGCTGCATAATTATTAATTAATAGAAATAAAGTAGATACTAATGATTTATATAAATCTAATACCTGAAATGACTTTTCACTAATAATGTTTTTTACAGTTGCAAAAACATTTAAAAAAAAAACTTTGCTTGTGTCATATCAATTTACTTTATCTCACTTCAAAAATTTTCTATTTTCCATTTCTTTTTCTTTTTTTCTTTGATATACACCACAGAATACTTCATCCATTGATACTATATAATGTTACTTCAAAATTGACCTTTATGCTTAAACTGAAGTAAAATGTTGATTTTTTTTTCAGATCAAAATGTTAACATAATATTATCTATATAAATCATTGTAATAAACCAAGAATTGATTAAAGTTACTTTTAATTGCTAAAAAATTTCAAATGAACCTCAACAGCTGCCGTTAAAGGTTCACCGGTCATACTCTGATATTCACTGAATAGTTTTTGGATTTGCCGAAAATTATCCTGACTTAAGACCGTTTTGAAAGTTTCCTTATCCGGTTTCTCTTTTTTTTCCTTATTGCCAAACATTCGTTTTGCCGCCTTAAAACATCAAAAAAAGTGACTGAATTATATTCTTTTTTTTTTATTTAACATTAAAATAAAGCACTTGTCAATTTTGTAAATTAATTTTCTATTTACTAAGATCATAAAAATTTTAAATCATAATTTTTGCTAATGTCTAAACAAACAAACAGTATCATTTTGATTTTAAATAATTATTCATTATCATTAAAATATGAGAAGTGTTCTCATTATTCACAATAATTTACTACTTATTAACAATTATAAAGAAGCATTATATCGTATGCTAAATTACTCATTAATTAATTATCTTATAAATTATTATTGTCATATCTTTCATTCTAAAATATTACTGTTTATATTGTATTATTTAAAGGAAAATCAACATATGAAAAAGAGCAAAGAATCCAAAAAAAAAAGAAAAAATTCAAACCAACTTCTCTTGCTTTCAAATAATTAACATTGTATGATCGATCACGACGAGTATTAAGCAATGCTAAGAGTAATTCTTTGAAATCACCGCTTGTATCACCAACAATATCACTTTCCAATGTTCTACCAAACTCATCCTTGTATTCATTTTTAATTGCATTTAATTCATCATCATTTCGAGAGCATAGAATATCAATTAATGTTATTTCTGTTGTCCCCAAACCCTAAAAAGATTTAAAATAAAAGAAAAAATGAAAATTTAATTTGTTTCATAATTTGAAGTAAAAAAAAAAAAGATTTTTTTTAATTTTAAAAATAAATACATTGATTGCATTTCTCACTTCTAATTATTTTTACTTGAAAAAAATTTTTTCTTTTTTCTGATATGTAAATTTATATTCATACACATATATATTTATTAAAAGAATTAGTTTTATTTCAAAGGATAAAATAAAAAAGAAATTAAAAATAAAACTTATCACTAAAATATTTCACATCTTTAATTCGTACAAATAACTTTTATTTCATTAACCTTCATAGCTTTTTGCAGTTGCATAGCATCATATTTAGTTGGTGTTTCCATTAATCCAATGATGACATCTTCAAAATCACCTGATAATTCCTTTTTCAGCTCATCAATCAAATCCTTTCCATATTTATTTCTGTACGGCGTACGAATCTGAGAAATATTTTACAAAAAATAAACAAAAGCAAAATAAGAAAAAAGAAAATTCTGTTTCAATAAAAAAGAAAAAAACAAGAAAAAAAAAAACTGAAATTAACGTTGTGAAAATATTATTAATTATTCAATTTATTACAACAAAATTCTATTTTAACACATATTTGTCATTTTTATTTTTGAAAATAATGAATAATTTTTTAAAAAAATAATTTTAATGAACAACAAACAGATATGGTTTTTTTTTTAAAAAAAAAGAACTAAATGAGTAAAAGAATATAATAATATAATTGATATAATAAAATTCAATTCAAAAATTAAATCTGAACTTTTTTAAAAAAATATATAAATAAGTAAATAAAATACCATTTGTCGTTGTGCATTGTTGCAATGAGCGATGACCTGAATGACACGATATTTGTCACATCCTGAACCTTTCATCGCATCATATAATACATCAGCTGCTGTTTCAGCATTAAAATCCATTTTTGGTTTGATTGTTCCATAAAATTCAGATGACATTTTGAAACGTTTATCAATAAATTGATAAATTTTAGGAAGTTCCGCTAAATATCTGAAAGCTTCATTTTTTCAAAAAAATAAAAAATTTTCTTTTTTGAACAAAAAAAAAGTAAAATGTTTAATGCATGAATAATGATAAAATTATAAAGCAAGATTTACTATAAAATTTGTCGCTTTCAAATTTGTCGTTTTTTTATCTAAAAAAAAAGTTTTTTTATCTTTCTTATCTAAAAAAATGAGTACATTTTGAATATAACAGAAGTCAATTTAATAGCAAATTTAATAAGCACTACTGAATAAAAAGAAATAAAAAAAGCAAAAAATATTTTAAAAAAATTAAATTCAGTACAGTTATAGAATTTGATGCAAAATTCTAAAATTATTGCCAAATCTTTTTTTTTTTTTTTTTTGTTTCTGATATTTTTAAGTTAGATCGCTAAGCTAAATATTTTAACTTATTCAATCGTTCAATAAGCGGAAGTTAATCCTAGAGGTATAAGCGAAAGTGAAACAAATGAATGAAAAATAAAGATTATAACGTAAAAAAAAATAAAGAATATTTAAGGTAAAATTTTAGGAGCAAAAAAAAAAAAGAAATATCGGTGAATGAATTATATAATATCACAAAATCAATTCAACTTCCATGCATCAAAAAAAAAAAAAAACTTTTTATTTTGTTTTCACCGAAAAATTATATACACTAATTTAATTTACAATTAAAATTATATTTTAAAATTTGAAAAAAAAAAGAAACATTTTAAATGAATCTTAAATCAAGATAATTCATATCAGTTAACTATCACTGAATAATATAATAGGTTGGAAGATTCAGCGAAAATATGAAATTGATAAGAATGGTGAATATAACCTGAAATAATTTTGATAAACTTATGCTCTAGTATTTCATACTATTTTCTAGGTTTATATTCTGAAGTATAAAAGACTAATATCTTGAAAAGACTTCAAACAATATTTAAATGAAATCAATCATTGACTATTTTTCCAAAAATTTTTTTTTGAAAATAATTAAGAATTGCAAGAATGCTTCAAATAGCTACGGCTTGCAATTTTATCATTCCATACTAAACTAAGTCAAAAAAAGGAAAAACAGAAAATTACAATTTTGGATATTCAAATCCACGCCTTTCTGATGTTTTTTTTTCTCTTATCTTCCATTTGGATGCATTTGATAAAAATTTTGATGGAAATACTTCTTTTTGATGAATTTGATAAATTAAAAATTACCATCCGATAATTAAAAAATAGGAGGAAGAAGAAAAAAGGAACATAAGACGGAGCAGCTTGTGTTTATTAAAAAACCTCAGTTCTTAAAAGCATATAGAAAGAACTTTTATTAAAATGCTCAAAAGCATACTGCAAGACATATTCTATATATTCTGAAACATTTGTTTTAATAATATTTATTTAGCGTACATTCTGGAAAGTTTGTCGAAAAAAAAATATTGCTAAGCCTTTTCCAATATATATTAGAAGGCCTAAATAATTCAAAAATATTATTGTCAGTACATATGGAATGCATAGAATGTATGAACACATAATGTTAGGCCTTTTCCAATACATTCCACAAAGGCCTAAATTTGAAGATATTACTGCAAAATCATTTGAATATGCATGAAACGTGAAACACGTGTCTTTAGATATTTGTAAAGTATACACGTGTCTATCACTTAAATGCATAACATTAGACATTTGTAAACGTATACACGTGTCTATCACTTAAATGCATAACATTAGACATTTGTAAACGTATACACGTGTCTATCACTTAAATGCATAACATTAGACATTTGTAAACGTATACACGTGTCTATCACTTAAATGCATAACATTAGACATTTGTAAACGTATACTACAAGGCCTAATTTTGAAAATATTACTAAAACTTTGCTAACACATATGAATTAAAGGATTCATTGTATCATATAGACTCAATGAAAATTTTTTTTCCATTTAACGATTTATAATATAAGGCCTTTTAGTTTGAAATATCTTTTAAGGCCTATCAGGAAGTATTATTGCAACGAGGTAGAAGAGAGGGAGAGAGGGAGAGAGAGGGAGAGAGAGTGAAAAATGCTATAAATGAAAAGGAGAGAGTCCATTGAGTTTATATGAATGATACAATGAATCCTTTAATTGTGCTATCTGTCATATAAAAATGAGTCATCGTTTCGCTTTTTTTTATTTTTTAGTTCCTTTTTTTCCGCGTTAGGAGAAAAGAAGAAATGAGAAGAATAAAATGCACTAATGCATAAAAAAGAGAGAAAAATCAATCGCATCTCATTTCCAATGTTTTTTCCTTTTTTCCCTTTTACCATTTTTTTTCTGTTTTAGTATATTAAACAGACAATGGAATTTACGAAATTTACGTATACGTGTGTATACATTTATTAGACATGAAATTCTGACGTACGTGTGTGTACGTTTATTAAACATGGAAATTAAATATACGTGTGTATACGTTTATTAGACATGAAATTCTGACGTACGTGTGTGTACGTTTATTAAACATGGAAATTAAATATACGTGTGTATACGTTTATTAGACATGAAATTCTGACGTACGTGTGTGTACGTTTATTAAACATGGAAATTAAATATACGTGTGTATACGTTTATTAGACATGAAATTCTGACGTACGTGTGTGTACGTTTATTAAACATGAAACTTTGAGTAATATTCTTGTATATCTGTAATACTTAATTGTTACAATATTTTTATTCATTAACATTATTGAACTTTAAAATTATATCGAAAAAATAGGTCTATTCAAGGTTATATATTCGAAAAGAATTTTCAATTTTTTTTTTTGTCTGAAAGATATAAATTTGTCCTAAATGTTAGCACTGAAATGATTATTATGGTAGATAATTAGACTCAATTTTTTTTTAAGTCTATTTAAATTTGAAGATCTAACAGATGTGCTAGAATTACAGGTTATGAATTTACACTAAACTAAATTTACATTTAATTGATTAAAATTTTATATGAAAATGATCGCAATGCAAGAAATAAAAAGATAAAAGTATAAAATAAAAGAATAAAATGAGAAATTTGAAAATACAATGGAATACGTTCCATTTGTTTATTTCAACAAACTAAAACAAACAACAAAAGCGAAAAGTGAAATTTGGCAGACGGTTAAATAAAATGAAAGCTAAAATCTTTTAAGCATTCAATTAAATTAATGTGAGTTAGTATTAGCGTAAATATTGGTTTTTGTTAAAAGTAACCGCTAAATTTATTTATAATAGTAAATACTCCATATACTAAATGGTAAATTTAATTTATGATAATAGATAAAAATGCAGAATAAATACGAAATTATTAAAATTTGTTTGTTTTTTTTTTTAAATAGCAACGACAGCGATAATGACAACAACTAATAGCACAATAATAATTAGTAATAGTAATAATAATGATAACCATAATGATAATAATAATAAAATTAAGCTAAGAAGAAATAACATCAAAATACAAAATTTTTTAATGCATAGAACTAAAAAGTAAATTGTTGTGAATTAAACTAGACCAAACTAGACTGACCAGGTTTGATTATACTGGACTAGCCTATAGGAGTTATTATTGTTAAGATAAAAAAGATAAGACAAAACAAGCATATCAGATGAATATTGAATGCAAGAGACAAAATTACTATTAGTAATATTTTTGTCAACAAAGTGAGTGATAAGGGAAATGAAATGATATAAACTGTTCTGATGTTTAATCTATAAAATGAAAAAGAAATGAAATGAAGGTAAAAAGAAAGAATGAAATTGTCGAGCGTTCAACAACGCGAAGTTACATCACTAATGCGAATGTTACGAATCATCGATATAATTGCGCACGGATAGATAGATAGATAGATAGGTAGGTAGGTGCATTTTATGGTGTGAAGAAATTTTAAGGAAGGAAGAAGAAGGGGAAAGACAACAAGTATGAAAAATGTTATTGAATTGTTTGTGTTGAAATACATTTGGCATCTAACAAGGTAATGGATGATGTTAGTAATAATAGTAGTGATAAGGATGATAACAACGGTGGTACAGTAATAAGGAAGGACGATAATGGCATTAATGATAATGTTATGGTTAATAATGATAGTGATGATTGACAGTGCTGTTATGGTTGTTGAAATTCCAGTTGTAAAAGGAAGAGAAGCTGAGTAATATGTTTATCGATTGAATTTTTTATTTCTTTTCCGATAATCGGTTAATTTAAGCACAAAAAAGTTACTTTTGTATACAATACGGAAATTTATTACAAATGCAGTTTATTCGTAGAAATTATAACAAAAAAAAAAACTGTTATAACAACGATTCTATTAACAAACATAGCATATTCGTGTTTCATTTATATTTATGCTAGTCATCCTAATATCACTACTGATAGGCGACTCTTTGAGAGTGTAGGAAGAACGATACTTGTTTAACGATAAGGATATTGATAATATTAACAATGAGACTAGCGATAGAATAGCGGTATTGATGAGGATGATGATTTTATCGATGGACAAGATGATTTTGCCCGATGATGGTAGTAATAATGGTATTTATGATGATGATATGACAATGATAATAATAATAACATTGATTTCATTATCGTTAATATCATTGTTTTTTGTCTCGTAAAAAAAGAATCAGTCAATAATGTGAAATTCAAATTCAATTTTCATACATTCGAAATAACATCCGAATAAAGTTTAATTACTCACTCACTTATTGTTTATCATTCTTCGATTAAAAAACATTTTTTTTTCTCTTAGATGAAAAAAATTTTTGTTCTCTTTAAATCAGAAAAAAGGTTTTTTTCTCTAGTTTAAAAATGGTAAACAATAAGTGAATAAGTAAATTACATTCGGACCACAAGCAAACAATTTTTTTAGCTTTATTCTTGCAGTCACTAATTCTTCGATATTAAGTTAGGTCTTTCAGTTTCATTTTTACTTCAAATGCTCAATATTTTTGAGAAATAATACTAACATAAATTTGAATACAACTTACTTATTTATTGTTTATCATTTTTATATCAGAAAAAGAGCAGGTAAGTAAATAAATGAATGAATCACTGATTAGAGGTAAAAGTAAAAATGAGCGAAGCTTTTAATAAGCCGAGTAATAATAGATAGGATATACGAAAGGATAGCAATAAAATTTAATAAAGATTGATCGAAACAATTGCAATTTCCGCAAAACAAATTTTCTTTGATAATTGAATTTTGGAAAAAAATTCTACAAAAATGATATATTTGATAATATCGTATTGATACGCTTTGAAATTAATACTATTTATTGATTAAATTTATGTTTTAATTTAAATTGAGTTTAGATTTTATACTAACTCGAATTCATTTCGAGTACCATACGATTGAGATGTACTTTCACATTTGATTTTGTTAATTTATAGCGGAAATACGTTTTAATTAAAATCCGAAACCATAAATCAAAATAAATTGCTTCCCATTTTATGCCTCATTATTTTAACATTTCACTACCGATGACATTTATCTGTAGCAATTATAAATCATGAAATCATACCTACCCAAATCAATCATTTTTTTCAAAAAAAAAAAATTGAGCTTTTCAAATGAAAAATAGAAATTATTATTCAATATTATTTATTCAAAGGTATGTTACAATTCACCGAATATGATTCATATTATTTTCAATTTTTCAATTCATTTGTTTCTTTCCTTTTCTTCGATTCTCTTAGTCAAAAAGCGAAACTTTTTTGAAAGAAAAAAGTTTCATTCTTAAAATTCGAGAAAGAAAGAGAAAGAAAGGAAAAAAATATAATAATGAATTAAAATGGACACATGTACTATCCATTCATTCATAATTTCGATTTAATTTCAAAAGTGAAACATACTGGAACTTCTTGAAATAAAATTAAAGCACTAAAATTATTAAAATAGTTTATAATACCATACAATAAACACATTTATGAAATACTTTAATAAAACCAAACATATGAGTGTGGGAAGCAAGTACCAGTATTCTTTGTAGCATAAAACCATTTTTGAAAATAAAAAGTAAAAATAAAAAAGAAAAACTGGAAAAAAAAGTAAAAAAAAAAAAACGAAATGTTCAGAAGAATATTTCAAAACATTGCAAAACTAGATAATAGATTAAAGGCAAAATGAAGAAAAACTTTGAATTCTAAATTTTTTAAAATTTCTTTTGCAAAGAAATTTTGTTGTATGTAAAGTAAAACTGATTTAATATCATTAACAAAAATGAAACAAATTTCTCCTTCGCGTCTCTCTTTTTTTACATTTTCCAAAAAAATTTTTTGTCTGAATTACATATTTCTACTTGTACCAAGAATAATTATCAAATTTTCGAGCTAAAATTTGCCGCATCTAATACTTAAAATCATTTTTATCGTCTTTCTTACCATAAAAATAATCAAATTTCGAATTTAAAAATTTTTGAAATTAAAAGATTAAAGGCATTCAGCATTAAAAAAATATTCATTTTTTCGTATTCTGTTTATCCGCCAGAATAATTTTTCTTTTTTTTTTTTCTTGATATTGTACAAATATATATATATGAATTTGTCATTTGCATGGGAAAAAGAGAAATATTACAAAAATTGAAATTATTCATCACAAATTTGAAATGAAAAAGAATAATAATAATATCGAAAAAAAAAAAAAAGAAATAGGAGGAAAAACTGATTATTCTAAAGACAATCAATCATTTTATAATAATAATTCAATCAAATGTATAAACAAAAATAATTTTTGCAATAATACTGTATTATCCTGAAATATCATCCTGAAATGTTAATCCATCTTCTTTTGCGTTTCCATCACTTCCGTTTTCGTATTTATAATCATCCATTATTCCACTTTTTTTCAAAAAAATTATTCTTTTTTCTTATTTTTCTTTTCAAAAAATTGATAAATTTAAAACATTTTTTCATGTCGTTTTTTTCTTTTTTTTTTTAATACATATTATATCGTAGGAAATACTGATTGAATGTGCAGTATAGAAAGACAGAAAGAAACTGGATCCGGAAAAATGGATATTTCAGTAATTGCAAGAAAGACAAAACAATGACAACAATTACACTAAAGAACGATAGGTATGTGTTGATCATTAGCTGTTGCTGTTTGATTTTCATTTAAAATTGAATTAGCTGATTGAGCACTGCCGATTCCCAGTGCTTGATGAACAGCTTGCGCTGGAATACTACCATAACGAGTTGGTTGAGTATTATTCTGAAATTCAATTTGAAAGAATTTTAAACAAGAAGAGAAAAAACTTAGAAAATTTCAAAAAAAAAAAAAAGAAAAGAAACATTGAATTACAACCAAATGACTGTATCTAATAATAACCATCTTCTTTTTTTTTTTTTTGTTTTTAGGGATACACTTTTGTTTCCGGAATCGATTTAGTTATTTTCACAGACCATTAGAAAAGCAATATTTTGGAGAAATTTTTCCAGTTAAAAAGATAAATTTTTAAATTTAAAAGTAACCTGACATGTTGTTGGCAACGGTACCATATCTAGCTTTCCATTCTTGTAAGCAGCAACAAACTCGGCAACAATTTCACCGCTTACATCCGGTTTTTCACAAACACACATCCGACTAACTGTTGCATCCAAAATAACAATAAGAGGTAATTCTGCATTATCCAATCCTAATCCTTCCAGTATAAAATCACATAACGGATCATCGCCAGTATAAAATATTTGCAATGGATCAACCCATGGTGGTACCGATATATCAGATGAGATCGAGCTAAATTTATCAACGTTTAAATTCTTTCGCCATCAAAAATCGGAAATCTCAATTTTCACAAATTCTACTTATTATTATTATAAATTAATTAGTCCTAAATAATATATAAACATAACAACAAGAAAATCGAATTAGCTTAAAACTGTAATTTGAATATTTTGAAACAAATGTAAACTGAACTGATACCTATTTACTGAATTAGTTGAATATGCTAAATTGTTCAAATCATTATTTCCATTAGTATTGTTATCAGTGCTATCAATTTCCTTTGATGGCAAATGCTTAATTGATTCCTTTCGTTCTCGGAAAAGTGATTCAGCGGTTGGTCGTAATACTTCCATCGAGAAAGTGACATCATCTGGTGAACCTTCTAAAAACATTTTTTTTTCTTTTTTTTAGTGGGAAAAGAATAAGGAATTATTTGTTGAAATAAACTGAAATAATAATAATAATATAAGAAATGGAATCTTCCAATTACCTGTAAATAACACTAATGAAGGTTCATCTCTTAATCGACACAATGTATTTTCATTTAATTCATACAATGGTAACGGTCCCCACGGGAATAAACTACCGGATGGATCATTAAGTAGTACATTACGACCGTGCCTCGTTATTAGACGATTTTCCTCGTTCAATAATAAAAATGCCGGAATACCTAAATATTTATAATAATTGACTATTTATAATAAAAATATTTATAATAAATATTTATAATAATAATTTCATTTCTATTTAATATCTTTTTATGCAATTCTGTTTAATTTTGGAACTTAAATTCAAATGATATTTAAAAAAAAATTTTAAATCACATTTTTTTTTAAATGAAGTAGAATATTACTTAATAATTGATAAATTTTTAAATGCATTGTATGATTGTTGTGTTACGTTAACATTTCCTTATTATCGTTACATATTTATGCATATGAAAATTTTATTTTCTTAAAAATATATTACCAATGTTTTTAAGAATACGTGCGCCCATGCGTATTAACGTCAAATACGTATGAATTGAATAAAATAGACACGTGAAAAATTAAAGTAAACTCTACCATTTACGCTATACAAACGAGTAAGCTGAGTTGCTTTCTGCGGATCATACGGAAATGCCAACCAAGGCATCGTTGAAAAATGATGTTCAAATGATTCTTGTGATCTGAAATTATCTATCAATTAATTAAAAAGTTACTTAAATATATTTTTGTGTCATTTGTTTTAATTTTGTTTTAATTATGTTTTAATTATTGTTGTCACAAAACCTAATCTATGTCTTTTGTATAAATATTTGCTTGTCAACAACTGTTCCATTCTTTAAACTCATAGTATGGGAAATCAATGATTGTGTATTTCTACGTGAAAATTTTTAGTATAAAAAAAAAAGATTTATAAATTTCTAAGTTTTTATATGAGAAAAAATAATTTATAATTTAAATAGTATAATTAAGAAGATAGTATAAATTCATCAAATTATTTCATATTATAATATTATGAATTTGTTTCTGACTGAAAAATATAATTAGCTGCTAACTCAATAACTTTATTCTTTACATAATTTTACAAAATATTCACCTATCAGATGAGCAAAAGAAAATCTCGAATGGAATACCGGCATTTTTGAGTGATTCATAGCAAGATATCAATTGTTGTGAGAATGACCGACATGGTGGACACTAAAATAGACATTTCAAAAGAAATTTTCATTTTTTTCTTTTTTTTTTTTGGAATGAGAAATAAGTTAAAGAATAATAAATAGATAAAAAATAAAGCGAAAAGAAAAAAAGAAAAATGAATGAAAAAATTACCCAATTAGCACCAAAGTATAAGCCTTTGACAGTTGATTTTAAATTTTGAAAATTTTCAGTTACTATTTTCTTGGTACCATCAGCTTCCTTACAATTCCTTAGCACAGCACCTTGAAAAAGCTCTTCTGGTGTCGCATTACACCTTTAATAAAATTAGTTCATTTTCGAGAAATAATTCAATTTTCTATGATGAATTAATTCCAATTAATTAAATGTAAGATTATGATGATATCTAAATTTAATTATAACTCATTTTATATTTTTACATAATTAATTTTACTTCATATATTTACATAATTAATGTGAATATATAAGCGATACGTTTCTTTTATTAGATGATTTAAAAAATTTTAAGGATTAATATACTAGAACAGATTAATCTAATAATCAAACATTTTTTTAAACTAGATTTTTTTTTTTTAAATTCTAATTAATTAAACCATAAGATTATGAAATTACTTAATTTGAATCATAACTTAATCTGTAATTTTATGTGCATAAATAAAGACTAAGTTTCACAAAAAGCTAATTAATTATTTGTATTATTCAAAAACATTCAAAAATTTAATTTTGACTAATAAATATTATTTTTACCAAAAGAAAAAATCAACGAAAATTTCTCTTACCATGGAAAATTTAAACCATTTGGATCATCCTGCAACAGACGTCGACCATCATCGGTGATAATTTGTCTAGTTGATGCATCAACAACAATTAATGATGGTGTTGAACAATAACGTAAAGCTCGTAGTAGACGGCTCTAAAAACAAAAAAAAAAAAGTCGTTCAAAACGTTATCTCAAATTTTTTTAGCAAACACAAAAATTCGAAATAAAGAATTAAATTGGCGGAAATAAAAAATAGATTATAATGAAAGTAAAAACTTATTGGTGTTTCTTACATTATAGCAAATTTCTTGTCAAAAAAAAAAAAATTTATAAGATGAAAAATTTTGAAACTAACTTTAGCCATGATATTGATAGGTACGATGATATACCATCCTGATTCACTGATAGCAGGGTGTGGTCTGATATCATCATCATTATACAGGTCCAAATCAATGATTACAACATTAACATCATCCACTTCAACCAATCTTTTTTTCTTACTCTTCTTACTTACACCAAAAAAACGACGTAATCGAGCTGGACTTCTGGAAAAAAAAAAAACAATTTAAAGATTAAATATAAAATTAAATTAATTATAAATTAACATAGAAGTTAAATTAACTAGGAAATAATCAATGTATAATTGGCTTGCAAAAAATTACTCGTAACTTTATTTTATTTATTTTCATTACTCATATTTAAATATAAGCACTGATATGATTTGATTGTAATAATGACAAGCATATTAAAAAATTTTTTATTTCGTTTAACGTACAATTTTTTTGATTGTTTCTCAAAATACTATGTAAAATTAATGATACTTGAATTTTCTCAGAAATCTGTGATCTAACTAAAAGAATTTATAAAATATATAGCAAAATGAAAAAATGCAGCTTCTAAATGAAAGTAAATTAAATTTTTTAATAATTTTACTATACAATTCAATAATTTATTTTGTTTTGTTTCTTTTAAATGCTAATGCAAAAAAGCATGCAAATTTTTATTTCTTACCAAAATTTATTATTAGACTGCAATTATGTATAATTTCCACAAAAAAAAAGGGAGAAAAATGTCAAAATGATAAAAAATACTATGATTTCATGCAATTTTAAATTTGAAATTTGTTATTTTTTCAAAATTTCAATTTCAGGTTTAAGTTTAAAATTTGACAATTAAAAATTGCTTTATTTTTACCTCCTTCAATCTATAATAAAAACAGTTATTTTCATTTTAATGTCGACAATGCAAATAAAAGGAAAATGAATTATTAAAAAAAAAAAAAAGAGAAATGGATGAGAGAATGGAATGAATGAACGATATTTGAGAGAGATAAGAGTAACCGATAAATGATATTCGAAATTTTTGGGTTATAGGATGGTGGAATAATCAAAGAGAAACCGATAATGAGACTTTTAACCTTTACGGGTCGGATAAATAGTCGTAAAAAGAAGGACAGAAAAAAATGTTCAAAAGAATAATTCCATTAAAGCCATTATATACGACGATGTGATAACTATTAAAGTGAGTAATTAACTGATGAAAATTAAAAATTGATTGGTGTAAAATGAAGGAGTAATTATGGAAGGTTATTACAATGATAAGTAAAGTAAGATAAAAGTTTTAACAGTTATGGTCATTACAGTTCGGAAGTTTTAACAGTTAAACGATCGTAGTAAATAATAAGCAAATAATTTGGAACTTTTAAAATTATAAAAAATTTAACATCCCTAGTATCAAATATATATATCAATGATTATACGACAATTTGATATATACTTTACTATTATTAAATTTTCTTTTATGATAACAAATTTTTTAACAATCAGAAATTTCAATTTTGTTGAAAATTTGAATAAAATGTTCAGCGATTGAGAAAATTTTTCGAAAAAATTCATATGATATCATACATCACTCTCTATTTATAGTCATTTCTCAACCTTACAGATTGTAAAATTAGTATTTGAATAAATTAACACTAAAATTGAAAAAAGAAAAAAAAAAAAAACATAACAACAACTTTATTTTAATTTTTTCCATTTCCTTTCATTTTATTGAATTTTTAAGGAATAATTGATAGTGAATCTATTACTTTTTACATTTTAATAATAATAATGAGAAGAAATAAATGCAATTTCAGAGAGAGAAGAAAAGGAACATTAGATTGATGATAATAATAACTTAAACAGCTGTTGCATTTTAAAAGTAAGGATAACAAAAAGAAAAAAATTTAGGATTGAAAAGTTAAGAAAAAATAATAAACGTATTATGTAAAACATTAAATGATATACTTCCATTCCGGAAATAAGGAAAACTTTTCCGAAGGGAAGAATTTTTGTTAATATTATTTACAGAGATGAAATAAATAAATGATATAGTGATAAATTGAAAATGATTAAGAAATTATTAATCGAAAATTGCTTAAATCAAATATATCCATTTGATTTATTTGCGTGTTTAAGATATATTCATGAATTATTTAAAGCATCAGTTTTTATTAGGAAATGAAGTGGGAAATAATCGATATGGAAGAAATTGGAAATTATTAACTAAAAATTGTTTAAATCAAATAAATCTGTTTCATGTATTTACCACAAATTATTCGAGGAAAAATTAACAATGCAAAAACAAAAGGAATAATAAAAAGCAAATTCATCGATTATTTATTAATTACTACAAATTTTTTTTTTTTTTTTGACTTCATTTTGTAAGAACAAAATGCGATTTGCAAATCTCATGCAACAACTCATTTCAATTTTCAAATTATCACTTATTTTAGGTATATTTATTTATTAACTTAAATCAACTGTTATTATGCTAGAAAAAATTTTTCGTTTTTTTTTTTAACTTGTAATTTTTGATTTTTGACTTCTAAACTTACACATTTTAATAAAATATGCAGTAAAGATTGCATATGAAGAGTTGAAATTAACTGAAACTACCAAAATAATATATAATTTAAAATGTACACTTAATAAGACAGCATAAAAAATATACGGCAATTAAAATTTTAAATTTTATTTTGCAAAAATTTTATCACTTCATTTCCTTTTTCTTGTTTTTCTTTTTGAAATTCAAATTTAATATTTGTTTAAATTAAGTAAAAACTCACTCTCTTGGACAATTAGCAAAAATACTATTTCGTTGTTGGATAAGTTTTTTTAACGATGAAATAGGTTCCAATGAACGGGTACTGCTCGAATTGATCAGGTAAAAAATAACATATCGAGAACTTGCGAATACGGCGTCCAATGTTGTCAACTCATTCTGATCTTCATTACTACCTGACCAAAAAGAAAAAAAAAAAGATATTATTCATTTTTCGACACTATAAAAAATCATCAAAATTTGCTAAAAGAATTATTTTAACATTAAAGTGGTAACAGTTGTTATCATTACAAATTAATAAATTCATATTATGTTTCCGATAAAAGTTTGATGACCTTTGGACTATTTTCGAAACTAATATTTCCATACTAGCTAATAAAACTAATATTTTTTAAACTAATTTGGTAACCATTAAATTAATAATTTGTAATTTGTTACGATTCTCATTTAAACCATGCATAATTACCTAAATTCTATTAACTTAGTATTTCTTTTTCAGATCATTAAAAAGCAAAAAATTAACGCTCAAAATAATGGATAGTATATATACACACACACTTTTTTTTTTTCTTTTTTATAAAAAATTTTTGAATTCTAATAAATTTCATAAGTTACATTTAGTAAATAAGACGAATACTATCTTCATTTAGTAAAAAGTACGAATGAAATCAGATTTTAAATAAATTTTAAACACACACAGAGAGAATTATCATAGAGAACAATTATTCATTGTAACAATTCATCCGAATAAATTTAAATTTCTTCAGCTCATTTATACTGTTTAATACTTACTTAAATGGTATCAATAATTTGAGTTATAGTGATAATTTAAGTATATCACTGATTGTTTGGGAGCAAACACTGCTTGAATTTAAAAGAATTGAAATTTCGAATTAAAAAAAAATGAATTTTAGTTATATTTTGTGTAAATGTCAAATAAATATCAAATTTGTAATACTTGCAAAATTTATAAAAAAACACAACCAAAAGGATGAGAAAAGTTGCTATAAAAATACTAAAAATATTAAGCAATCATACATTTTACAACTCAAAGTAAAAAAGAACACTTAAAAAAAGAAAAAAAATTAATTTCAATTCTAAAATTAAAAAAGTTAAAAAGAAAAAAGGAATTTAAATTTCCAAATTTCTACTATTCATTTTAAAATCTGAACACTTTTTATTCTTTACTTCAACATTTAATCATTTTTGTGAATTTTCTTTCCAATGTTTCATTTTCTTTTTTCTCTATTTTATTTCTAAAATTTAATCATTTTGCATTATCTCTTTTCTACATTAGAGATTATCATACTACTCTCCCCTCACAAAATTTTAATCATTTTCATCTATTTAATTTCAAAATTTAATTATTCCTAAATTTAATCATTTTCATCATTTCCTCTCGACATTTCTAATATTACCATTACTACCATTATTTTTCGTCCATAAAAATTTAATCATTTCCATTATTCGATTTCAAAATTTAATTATTTCTAAATTTATTCACTTCCACTGTTTTATTTCGACTTTTTCTCAACATGTGCAAACATTATCAGTACTAATCTTATTTTTCTCGCTTAAAATTCAATCAAAGATAACCTTTAGCAGAAGCAGCAGATGGAATCAAATGTATAGCACCAATATTTCGGAAGCAGTAATCGTAGAGATCTTCAAATGACATCACGATGATAGCAGTGATAGCTAATGATAAAATTGTCAGCTTGCAATGATTTAAGAGAGAAAATGATCGCTGTCGAGACAATTGATGATATTGTTGTTATTTCTGTTGTTGTTTGTTTGTTTGTTTGTTTGTCTCTCTCCCTCTCTCTCTCTCTTTTTCTCCTTCTTTTCCCTTTATTTATCCCTCTCTTTGTACTGAAATAATAGCAAGGATTATATCACTTATCACAACATCAAAGCAAAATTCCGTTATTTCACGCCATTTGATAATAAATGATAATGATAGTATTTATCACCAATAAATTATCATTTATATATCTATATATAAATTTTATTAATGCTATTTTTTTCATTAAGTGATAAAAATAAGTGACAAATTTGAAAAGCAAAAAAAAAAAATTGATGTTTTTTATCTTTATTTCACTCCAATTTTTTTATCAGTTACAAATGATAAGTAATATATGATCATTTAAATTACATCAATTTTATTTCATTTCATTATTTCGGTACTTGTAAATAAGAGAGAAATTAATTCCCTATAAAATTGATCAATTTTGAATGAGTTCAGAAAGGAAAAAAGAAACAGACAGGAGGAAAAAATATATTTAGTGCCAGATGCTATCAACATCACAGATAATATCGGAATATGCTGGTTAGTCGTCAAATGTTATTTTTACTTTTTAAATAATAATCGTTTCAGTTTCTTTCACAAACATTTAATAAAATTAAAAATAAAATTAAAAATATTTCACAAGGATTTACTATTAAATTAGAACGATTTGAAATCAAAAATGGAAAATTGCTGTAATTCGAATTGTAAAAAGAAGAAAAAAGTATAATTATTTGAATTTTTTTCCTTCTTCATATGAAATAAAGTGGAAAATTTCCAACAAAAAAAAATTTTATATATAATTTTTATCGTATGAAAGGAAACACTGTGAAAGTTTTGAAATTAAAAATTAAAGTTATTAAATTAAAATTAAAAATATAAACAATATGTAATTTAAAAAATGAAAAAAAGAAACAAATTTTGACGGTGGGTATAAAGAAGACAATGAAATAAATCAATAGGAAGGTGAGAAGAGAGGGAGAGGTAGAGAGACAAACAGAGAGAATCTCTTTAAGAAATGAGCAAAAAAGGTTTTCAAACGATCAGTAAATAGATGAAGGAAGAAAGGGAGGAAGAGGGAGAGAGAGAGAGAGAGAAAGAAAGAAAGGAGAATGTTCACAACACTTTTTTAGAGCTATAAAATTTGAATGAAATGGATTGAATCAATTTTTTTTTCACATCTTTTCAGTTGTATATTCAAATAAAATCATCGCATTTCAATTTTATTTATTTTTTCTTCTTTTTGTTCTTTTTAATAACATAATTGATGTCAATTAATAGTTAAAAGAGTGAATGCCACATTATAATTCATTTGAAAAAAAAAAACTAAATTAGAAAAGTTTGAAATTAAAAGTAAGAAATTATTGTAATTTGAATTTTGTGAAAATCATTTGGCTATGACTATATGAATGGCTATAGGTTACATTAGAAATTTTTAGAAATTACATTAAACATTTAAAAAAAAGCTACATTAGAAATTAACTTACATTAGGGTAGTATAAATTTCAAAAAAAAAAAGAAAAAAATGAAACAGAAGTAAATAATTTTGCGATCATAATAATACCTCTCATCAACATCAATAAAAACATGATTGCCGTTAAAGTTAAATTTCAAAAAAAGAAGAAAACTTTTAAATTTTAGAAAAGTTAAAATGCTCTAATAAAAAAGATTTATTGTAAACTTCAAAAAAAAAAAGTGTGTGAAGTTTGGAAAAAAAGCCAAAAAAAATTAGGGCAGAAAATGGATCCATTATATGGCATAGTATATACTTTAACTGATATCAATGATTTCCATCAGTTCAGTGATAATATAATAATGAAAGTCTATTGCAAATGAATTACATAATGCTAACTGTTTTAATTAATAAGTCTAAATCAATTTGTTGCTTAATTACTTTCAATCTTTTATCCGTTTATTGCTTCTTTTTTTCTCGCTGTTTTATAATTGTTCTATTATTTAAATCCAAAATGCAATATTGTCTTAGGAAAAAACTGTAGTTTAAGTAAGAAAGTGAGAGTTTCAAAAAAGATTTGTAGAAATCACACAGGAATTTATTTAGTACGTAAATCAGGTAGCAAAATCATGTAGAAATCATTATTTCTAAATCATTAAATCATTATTTCTACATGATTTTGCATTTTTTTTTTTTTAGCACACGTGGAAGTCGTATAGGAGTATATCTGGCATACGTAGAAATCACGTAAAAATCTATCTAACTTACGCTTGAACTTACCTTCTTTAATCCATCCATTCATTCATATCTCTTTTTCCATGCAAAATACAAAAGAAATACCGATAAACCTACAAAACGAATGAAACGAAGAAATTCAAATGCATGTGAGAGGTTAAAATGTGAAAAAAATGGGAAGGAGAGAGAAAGGGAGAGAGGGAGAGGGAGAGAGAGGACGGGAGGTCTAATGAAAGAAATGAAAGGAGAAAAAGAGAGAGAGGGAGAGAGAGAGACTCTCATAACTACCAAACATTTAAATACTTTTTTATATTTCTCTATATGCAAATGGACACTGCAACCAAACAGAATGTGAAATGTTCCAAAATATCTCTCTCTTCTTTCATTTTCGTCTTCGTCTTTCGTGATGAATTGAATTTCAAAATATTCCTGTGCAATGAATTCTAACTGATTTGTAATAAAATTAATTTCATTTCTTAAAAATGAAATTAATTTTGCCTATCTTCTCTTTTCAATCCATACATTCAAAAAAAAGAGGAAAGAAGAAAGAAGAAAATGGATTAAATTGAATATAAGCATATTAATCAAGTAAAATTTCAATTTCTCATTTATGATTTATTCATTTTCTTCAGTCCCTATTAATTGATAGTTTTAAAATCCAATAAGTTCAAAAAATTATATAGGAAAATAAGCAAAATATACTATTACTAATATGGCTAATTTTGAACATTTCAGAAAGTAATCTATAAATGGAAATATTAAGTTGAGTTAATTTGTATTAGTAACAGTATATTTGATTTATTTTAAAAATGTACATTAGAAACTATAAATGTATTTGTGTATCATTAAATTCATTCGAGTATTATTGGAATAAATTTCAGGAAACAATAAACGGAAAACAAATGGTAATGGCAGATTTAAATTACGAATTATTAATTCTGCATAAGTAATCCATTATTAGCAATGGACTGGAAAATATAAATAAGAATAAATATTGTTACATACTTACATATATATGCATACATTAATTCTACTAATTATTTTCTAACGTTAATTAACCTTAAATTGAGGCACAAATTTCCATATTTTATAGCATATATCAAACTTATTAATAATGGCTTAAAAAACAGTAATAATAATAAATAAAATAATAATAATGAACAAATACATAATATAACTAATTTAGAAACTAAAATGTGACTAAATGAATTGGAAGGCTAGTATTAATAGTATGATAATTAATGAAAAATAGCGGTGAAAAAATTCCTTCACTCTTTTTAAAATTTTGAAAGTATAGGAAATAAATTTGAAAAAGATATCAGCATGGGAAAAAAAGTTTGAAAAAGAAAAAGAGAAATTAATTGAAATTGGGAGAAAAAAGCAACTGCAATCTATTCAGTGATAACAATAGTTAATGAGAATTAATTAATAGTAAATAATGACAAATGACAATAATAAGTTTGCAAAAATAAATAAAGAAAAGTAGTAAAAATGTCGTGACAAATGAAGTTTTAAAAAATTCAAAAAACTCAAAAATAAAATTTGAACTAATATTTTATAATGTTAAACTGAAATAAATTATATATATATCTATATAACATTTTTATGTATGTATTTTGTATTCATATCTGATCGAAATAAACTCTAGCAAAAAAAAAAAAAAAAAGAAAAAAGAATGCATCTTTTCCGCTTAATTTTGTCTATCAAACAAACAAAACTGATAAATCAATTTATACAAATTTCATTTCCACATATTATATTTCAATTTTAAATATTGAATTTTACTTTATTATAATTGTACATACAAAAACATAAGAGCTTGTATATACATAGATGTATTTGTCTAAGAATAAAAAAGTTTAATGATAATTGAGATTTATTTTAAATAGTTGAAGAATTGAATGAATGCTACCCGCGGAAATGTCACCTCAAGTTGTGATGAAGAAAGAATTGTAAGAGATAGACAACAGGACGAGAAAAATAAATGAATGAAAGGACAGACGACAGATGTATTCTTCTTCTCTCTCCCTCTCCCTCTCCCTCTCTCTCTCTTTCATTTATAATTTACTGGGATAATGATGAGTTATAGAAGAGTTATTTGATATGGAAGGGACGCGAATAATAAATAATAAAGGAGGAAAGAAAAAGAGTGGGAGGGAGAGGGAGAGAGAGGGGAAGGAAAAGAGGAAGAGAGAGGGGACAGTCATTTGAAATAAGAGGTGACAAAGAGAGAGGTAATTTATTAAATGAAAAATATTGTGGATTGCAATGAATAATATATATTATTAGTGGAGTGTAAAAATAAGAAAAGATGAAAAACAGGACGAAATGAAGAGAAAAGAGAACAAGTATGTCTCTTCCATTTCTAATTTTAATACACAGAATGAAAATATTAGAAATATCAAATAATTAAAATTACTGTTTTTATCAGTATTATCATCTGTTCTCATTTATTATTATTATTGATATAGTAATAATGGTAGAGGTAGTTAGTATTAATTAGATTTGTGGCAGTTAACACTTTTTTCTCAGAGAGAAAAGAATTACAAATATATAAAAACGGTTGAAATTACTGAAGTGAGTAAATATTTTATGCTTAATGTTGAATAGTTAAAGTAAGAAAAAAAAAGTTGCTCAAATTTCATCTTTTAGCATTCAACGCTTAAATTTGATTCCATTTGACCTTCAATCTTTGGAGTATATATTAATTACATTTTCATGACTTTTTTACATATTAGTAAAGGATTTAATTGATCTATATCATATCTATTCCGTATTTTCAAATCAGTCTAATATTATAAAAAGTATTCTCTTTAATTCTTCATGTCCTATAAATAAAATACAATAATAGTAAGTTATTAAGTATAAAATAGAGGAAGGAAATGATGATAAATAGCAAAGCTGTAATTAATCAGCAAGGACAACAACGGGAATATAACAATAACCTTCGTAACCTTTTGATGGATGGATGGATGATACGATGACTGGACTATACGGCTGTACTATACGCTAGAAATTGCCGTCTTTATAATATTTTCTGGTGGATCGTGAAATAGGCGGCATATAATGTTTGTAATAATAATCTTTTCTTTCTTCTGCTTTTTTTTATTTTCTTTCCCTTTTTATTAATATTTTTGTTTCCATTTGTTCTCCTCTTTGAATTTAATTATTTTAATCCATATTAATTGGTGTAAATATTATGATAACAATTTAACATATTTATAAAATCCTACATATTAATTTGATGTGTAAGTATAAGGTTAGTGATAATTGAGAGATGATAATGGTAGTTGAAAGATAACGATAACGGTAGTTAATAGTAGTAATTGTCACGATGATAATAATAACAATGATAGAAATGGAATAATGAATAATTATTGAGATGTTAATTTTATGGCAAATTTGGTAATAGGTATAAATTTTGCTGTAAAATTTTGAGATAATTATAATATTCTACTATATATTAATTTGATGTCTGACTATAAAGGATAGTCATAATTATAAAGATGATGGTAATAACAATTATAAAGGTGGAACTGGTCACTGTGAAGATGGTGATAAATGATAATTACAAAAATGGTCAATAATTAATAATTGTAATTATCATAACGGTGGTGATAGTGATAACTGTATGAGTAACAAGGTGAATAGAAGATGGTCATCAGGATGACCTAGTGGACACTGTTAAATAAAACATGCGACATTGGTGACAATTAAGAAGTATCATTGAATATGTAAGAAGAAAGGAAAAGGAGAAAAAAATGAACGGACAATGAGAGAGAGAGAGAGAGGGAAAGAGGGATTTGAAGATAACTTCTTTTGTTAGTATATGGATGTTCTTTAGCCTTAAAATGACCATTAATAATGAATGATCACTTCAAGACTCGAAAAAACATTTAACAAGTAAATCATACGAACTGAGTAATTGGAAATGGAAATTAAAGATAGCAATGTGAGATAAATTTGATGGAGTTAGTCAGTCCCAATTGGGGTTTTACCAGTTCATCGTTTAATCAACCGTTTTTGAACCAATGCCGAATGCATTTATCATATGCTATTGTCGGATTGAAAGAAAGCGGAAGAGGGAGTTAAAAGAGATAGCGAGAAAGCATGCAGAGGACAGAGGGAGAGAGAGAGGGATGGAGGGAGAGAGAGAAAAAACGGGTCATTTTGAAACCATGTCACTTAAAACACCTTAACACATCGACAACAAATCGTAATTGTGCTTCGCTTATGGAATATCCATCGACTATGATTTAATTCAGATATTCCCGGATGATTTAAAATTGGGTATATTACAAAAGAGATAGGAAAAAAGGCTTTGTTTCAAGCATATATCCATTATGATATTTAATCTTTTTCCGGAAGTCAGTCTCATGAGTAATTATTATAATATTTCGAGATTTTACAAATATTGACCATATTTATGAAACCGACATTGCTGAGATAATGATAATGATCAATCAATAAAATATATTTTAATGATGATAATTATCTGAGTAATAATTATCACAAAATATTCAAATTAATTTAAAAATCGAAAAAAAAAAACGATATTATTTCATAATAATGCAACTGAATAAATAAAAATAAATGGTAATTAAAATAAAAAAGGAATATTTGCACACAACATTGAAATAAAGTTATTAAATATGCCGTAATGGGTATATACCAGTTCATTACTAATTAACTAATTCTTAATATTTAATTCCATTTTAAATCAATTTAAATATTTTATCTATAGTAGTAGTAGTAGTAGTAGTAGTAGTAGTAGTAGTAGTAGTAGTAGTAGTAGTAGTAGTAGTAGTAGTAGTAGTAGTAGTAGTAGTAGTAGTAGTAGTAGTAGTAGTTATTATTAGTAGTTGTAGTAGTAGTTATAGTAGTAGAAGTAGTAGTAGTAGTAGTAGTGGTAGTAGTAGTAGTAGTAGTAGTAGTAGAAGTAGTAATAGTAGTAATAATATTAGTAAAAGTAGTAGTATAGTAAGTAGTAGTAGTAGTAGTAGTAGTAGTAGTAGTAGTAGTAGTAATATTATTGATTATCGTAGTAGTAGTAGTAGTAGTAGTAGTAGTAGTAGTAGTAGTAGTAGTAGTAGTAGTAGTAGTAGTAGTAGTAGTAGTAGTAGTAGTAGTATAGTAGTAGTAGTAGTAGTGTAGTAGTAGTAGTAGTAGTAGTAGTAGTAGTAGTATAGTAGTAGTAGTTAGTAGTAGTAGTAGTAGTAGTAGTAGTAGTAGTAGTAGTAGTAGTAGTAGTAGTAGTAGTAGTAGTAGTAGTAGTAGTAGTAGTAGTAGTAGTAGTAGTAGTAATTTAAATTTTTTTTCCATCCTCCTTCTCCCTAGCGCTTCATCCTTTCTACCATCTCTACTTTAATTTCAATCACCCCAAATAATCAGCTTCTTTTTTTCCTCCACTATTTATCACTCTTTAGCATCATTTCGAACAAGCAGATGTCATTTTAACTTCATTTCACTCTTTTTACATTCAAACAATATCACAATCTATTTACTATCATTTATCAAAATTGTATTAATCTCTCTTCTTTTTCTTCTCTTTGAAAATTTTCAAATAATTCTTTATTTCTTCAATTAAAAATTGGAAATTTTCTACTGAAAATTATATAATTTAATTTAAATGAATCAATTTTCTTAATATAAATTTTTCAAAAATCCAAAATTTTATCCTCGCGTAATATCCAAGTATAATAATTTAGAAATTAAATGTCAAATATATACAAACCATACATATATCATTTAATCAAAATCACTGATAAAAAATGAAAAACTTTATTAGGAAAAGAAAAATGAAAATATTCATTGGCATTAGGATTATACATTGATTCGATCGACAGAGAAGTTCAAATATATATGTAAAATAAAAAATTATTTTAGTTAATGTAATGTAATTACGAATTATTATTAACAACAGTTAATGAATATTATTACATTGATAAAATAAAACATATCAGAAACGGAACATAAATGAATGCTGATAAGGACTAATTTGGTAACTGAAAATAAATCTGACATTTTTTTAAAGAAATTTAAAATAAAAATAAAAAAGTCATCATTAAATAATATTTTCATTTGTTTTTTTTTTCTTTCACTTTTTCAATCATAATTTGCCTTAGCAACAATAATTTATAAAATATTCCTTGTTTTAAAGCAAATTACATAAATATTTTAGGCAAGCATTTTACTAATAAATTTATTTGTTTGCTTTTTTTCCATCAAAAGAAGAACAAATAATTTTTAGATGAAAAATTCTTCGTCTTTTTTCTTCCATGTCTATTCACCAATTTGCTTGTTGTGCAATAGAATCAAATACAAAAAAAAATTACGCTATGATATTTGCACATAGTTTATAAAATTATTTTAAAAACGAAAAAAAAAATGAGAAAAAGCGTAATTGGAAAGTTTAAAGGCCAAATTAAATTTTGATTTAATTGAAATTTCAAATATATTATTTGAAAAATATAATAAGGAATAAAATTTCACTCTATAAATTGATTTAACAATAACGATAATGAATGATGATTAATGTGGGAAAGGAAATCTTTCACAGTAATTTTATCATTCTTACTGAACAGTAAATTAGGATTACAAATAATTAAGAGAAAAGAGAACAGAACAAGAGAAAAAAATCATTATAAAAAACAAATATATTAAAAATATTTTTGTTTTAATTTAAGTAGTTGGTTTTTGATTACATAAAAAATAAATTTATATTTTTAAAAGTCATCATTAAAATATGTGAAAATGCTTTTATTTAATTTTCTTTTTGGTAACCTTTGAAAATTTTTTATCCATATCGGTTCATCATAAGAATTTTTGTATTGTGATGCAGATATTCGGAAATTTTTATTTTTTCTAGAAGTTTTCCTTATTTTTATCAACTAATTACAAAATGATTTTATGACTTAAGCCAATACATCACCAACTATCATTATTACTTATTAACAATATACTTATAAATTAAACTTATAACGTTACAAACACACACATTATCCATGGCAATTCATTGATAACCATTTTAACTAAATTAAGTGAATTTTTTTTTCGCATCTTTACAACTGATTATAAATCATTTTTTAAAATTATTTTTTAATTAAGTTACTAATTATGCAAGAATAAAAAATAAAAATGTTGAAAGAAATTGGATTTTTGACGTTATTTGGATCGCATTTTTGATAAGATCCTTATCACTTCGTCTATTATTGAATTGTTATCAGCAGTGCAGTGTTATGATTTCCCGCTATCACAAATATTATTCTAATAATAGAAAATTATGATACCTAATTGATGTGGTATAAGCAGTTTATCAGATTTTACTCACATATATACATGGCATGCATATTGTCTGCACAATTGCATGATAGCATGCATGTTATTAGCATGATAGCATGCATGTCATTAGCATGATAGCATGCATGTTATTAGCATGATGACATGCACATCATTTTTAAATGCTGTAAATTCATTCTCTTTAATCCTCGTTTGTTAACAGTCTAGCTGTATGATACTAATAAATGTTATAAATTTATATGGTGAATAATTATAAAGGAAGAAAAGGAAAAGATGAAGAAGAGGTAAAATGAAAGGTTGAAATTTAACTCTATTTTTTAAACTTAATCCAATTTCATCGTACTTCATATCGAAACTTATTCATTGCAATACATTTTTAATTACCTGTAATATATTTATTATGTAATGGAAGAAAAAAGGAAAGAACTGTCTGGTAATTTTTTAAATTCTTTTCTATAAAATAAGAGGTGTAACAATATTATGATAACTACATATCGTTCCTATATTAAAATATTATATGAAAAATTAGCCGAATGATAGGAAACGAATAAATGTAATTTCATAAAATAAAAGAATTAATGGAGGGAAAGAGAGAAAATAAGATAAATATGCAATTTTATTCTGATTGCCGTCTTTTCATGCGTTCTATTTGTCGGATAATTATTACATAAAATTAAAGTATGCTACAATTTTATCACATAATGTTTTATTTTTCAAGAAATTTTACAACAAACACACGCCAAAATATAAATGATTTAAATAAATAAATAAATATATTTTTCTGCATACATCAAAAATTGTTATAATCAGAATAATGTGCAACCATTACTTGCTTCAGGTTTTTCGGAACGCAAGCTTTGAATCAGTTAAGAAAGCAGTAAAATGAAGTTGCAAAAATATTGAAGAACTATTTTGATTTATTTGAATTTTTGACCCAGTCAATTGCTCTTTCGTGCATCTATGCAAACCTACCAATCTTTTCTTATTTTTCTTTCCTTTTCAAAAAAAAGAAAAAGAAAATCACTTTTTCCCTCATTCTTATTTCATGCTTACTTTATTATACATATCTCAACATTATTTACCTTATCACTGTTTTTCTCGTCATACTCCTTATCTTTTGTTTTTATCACTTACAATAAGGAACTATTAAACAAAAAAAAAGTGATGTAAAATTTTACATGATCCTGTTTTCCGAACTTGAAAAAACATTGCAAAGAACACTACAACGTACCACTTTTCATTATCTCTCTCCCTGTTGCTTTATTATTTTCTTAAACAGCGTCTTATCACATTATTATCGTCTCCATATTTATCCCATTCATCTGTCTCATCATTTTTGGCAACCATAGATACCCACCAGACATTCACTCGTCTACCCATCTCACTCTCTTCCTATCCTATTTGTTTCTATTGCTTCATTTACATATTCCTTTCATGTTGATTAAACGTTTCTTCCAATTTTTACCTACAATTCTGTATAATTAAAAAAAAAAAGTTCCAAAAAACCAAATTATCTAAAATTCTACAAAAAAGAAATTTTTTTTTCATGGAAAAATTCCACACGAAAAAAAAAGGTAAAATATACATGATTAATTATTGCTGTTGACAGAAGAAGCAACAAGTTGAACTCAATATTTTCATTTTTTTTTTTTTTTTCATTAATATAATATTTTAAATTTGAAACAAAAGAAATCAACAATTAGAATACAACTGTTGTTGGCTGAAAACTATGAATAAAATCAACAATTCACTTGATAAACACGATACATACTACGCTTGAATATTTCTACCATCACATCAAAAAATTTTAACTTCACATTTTTCTTCTGTCCATTTTATCCGATTTTTTTCAATAAGAAATGATGAAAAAATGAGCATTTTCTAAGCATTATCTGATAATGTCTTGCTAATATATATATGATAGCGATGTCAAATGAACCTGCTTACTAAATGTGATTGCTGAATCTCAGCAAGAATATACTACTTCCTATATAATCGCTACTATGAAAATGCAAATGAACATACCAACGACTGTCATAAGCAGTCATTTCTAAAATTCAGTTCCATCAAATTAGAAAGTGCTAAGTTTTAGTGGAAAATATGATCTAAAATGGAATAAAAAAAAAAAAAAAAAAAAAAAAGACGGAAGAAGATAGTGATGTTATCCACTTCCCATTCTTTAGTAGTTAAACTAAACGAATTAAACGAAAAATATATTATTTAGCAGAATCTCATCTTTTTATTTCTTTTCTTTTCTTTCGTGAGGTATTGAGATGGCGCACAAAAACACTTCTACATTTCTTCTTCAACAGTTCCTCATGCGCCATATTTTCAGTCAATGATGCAATTGCACTTTGTGTCGATGATTTGCCGTAATTTGAGGCTATCTCCGCAGTCACGTAGCGAGTTTTCTAAAAAGGAAAAATCGATAAATTACCAAAAGTTAAATAATTGTTACACATTTTGGTAGAATATAACCGAATTACTGTCTTTATACAAAGCATAAACTATGAATACAAAGAAATACGAAATTTTCAAAACAGTTTAAAGCAATGTAACAAGAACAATGAAGTGTATATTTCATTTCAATACCTTATTTATATCAAAAATTTTATCACTCACTAAATACCATTACGAAAACAACGTCAGTAATCAGTAACGAGGAGTTTCATGTTCATGAGAAAAATCCTACCTTGACATGAACGTAATGGGCTGGCAGTGACTGTGATAATAAACGATTCAACTGGGTCAACAATGCTTTCTTTTCTTTTCGCAGATCTTCAATCATTTCTGCCGTAGCGTTCTTTTTGTATCCACTAAATAAAAATCAGCATCAAGAAAATCAGCATCTTCTTCTCAACAAAGACGAAAACACTCTGTTAATTCCTCTAACTAAAGAAATTAATTTTTTATGTAAATTAACAAGGAACTAATGACCACAACAATATCTAACAAAAACTTACAATTAACAATACAAAGTACATCACATTGGAATTTTCTTTACCACTATCAGAATCTACATTTTTCATTTTAAAAGCTTATTTCCATGAAAAAAAGTCAAATTCCAATCTTATTTTAAAATTCAATACAAAATTACTGTTGGATATATTTTTTGAATAATGCAATACAAACAGAAATCTCTCCTTCAAACTTAAACGAAAAGCTAAATCATAACGATCATTTTTAAAAAAAAAAATGGAAAATAAAAAAATAAACACAGACCTTCCATCCAAATCCAAATCTGCACTTGCTGCTGCTTTCTCAAACCATGTCTGCTTAGAATGCATCTATAAATTTATGCAAGCAATTGTATCGATTGCACATACAAGTATATATTATGGAAAATAAAGACTATTTGTTTGTCCGTTGTTGGAACAAAGATGCTAAGAAATTAACCTAGAATAAAATCTACATACAAATGAACCAACTAATAAGTAAATATTAAAATTTATATATAATGCAAGCAAATCATGAAATATTTCCAAAATTACTATTGCATAATAATATATTTGGATAAGGAGATGAGATAAAATACGGATATTACCGAAAAGTTTTTGAAAAAAAATTTCGTTTGTTAATCTTCACCTTCTTCAGTCTATGATCTAACGCTTCGACTGCTGTTGCAACTTCAACTCGTTTTTTCAAAACGGCATATAGTTCAGGTGAATCGAGTGGAAATATAGGAAATTCTTTCTCTAAATTCAAACGTTTTTTCGTTAACACTGATTCATATTTCAATAAAATTTTCGAAATTGGTACATCTTTATTTGAATATCAACATTTTGAAACAGTTTCTTTTGAAAACTCTAAAAATTTATTTACAGAAATTCTAACACAAGGAGAAAGATATAGGAATATAAGCAGAAGTAATCCTACAATATTTGATTCCTTAGTTACCCACTTATGAAATTTCCGAGCTAAAATTTCTTAGTAAAATTAATGTCATAATATTCAATTTCCTGACTAATCACTTCACGAAAAATTCCAAATCAAATGAAAACAAGAAACATTAACTAACCTCTATTCAAATTTCTGCAAATTCTTTGGTAATAAAAAACATCTTGGGAATCGATAAGTAAAATTGCAAGTCCTTCCTTCGTTGCACGTGCTGTACGACCGCATCGATGGATGTAAAGCTACAAGACAAATAAAAGTTATAGAGATAGAAAATAGTGAAACATATTATTATATATCATTACTATTAAGTTATAGAGAATGGTAAGCGTTGTTATGAAGAATGATCGAGACTCTTATCATTCTTCATAACAATTTCTCGAGCAAATGAACTTTGATTCATTTGCTCGAGAAATTGCTGAACGATGTATAACAAACACATTTCAGGTACATCACCAATCATAATCGAGCAAAGCATCAAGTGGTTGAGATTATAAATTCTAATAGATATCACATCAATAAGATACTTCAAAATCTAAATCAATCATTCGTTTAACTTGAAAATTTACTTCAGCAGTTTTTGGTATTTGATAATGAATGACATGTTGAACATCTCGAATATCCAAACCACGCGCAGCTACGTCAGTTGCAAGCAAAACAGAATCTTCTTCCACTAAAAATTCAAAATTTTTCATATTGAAAATCCACCACTACTACAGCAAGAATCAATTTAAATCAAACAAAAAAATAAAGGCTTACTAGCAAACTTTTCCAGGTTTTTTAAACGTTTCTTCTGCATCATTTTCGCATGTAACATTAGTGGAACAGGTTTATGCTCAAGCTAGAAAATAATCAAACCATAGTAGTAAAGGTAACAAGAAAGAACATAAAAACATGTCAGAATATGATTCTTTGTTTCTTTTTTAACTATTCTTATGAAAAAAGAAGAAAACAAATCTCGTTTTACCTTTTTTAAGATTCCATGCAATCTTCTAGATGCATCGACTGAATTGGTGAATACTAATGTTCGCCCACCATAACGATTTAATAGATATATGAGATTGGTGTCCTGAATCAACGCTTACAAGTAGCATAAAAGAAATTATTATCATTATCGGCGGAAACCAAACAGAGTGTAATCCGCAACGAAGTTTACCTTTTCCAATAAATTGTTGCAGTTAATCCGCGCTTCTACGACTGTCTTAGCTGTACCTCTTTCACCAGTAATATCAATAATTCTGTGTTTTTCTTTTCGTATTCCGGTGATTTCAATCAATCTGCCTAAAGAAGAGAGATAAGAAATCACCGATCTGCAAGTGAAAATGAACAAAAAAAAGTGAACAAGCAAAATAAACGAAATATTTCATGAATACCTTAATAATTGATATATCAAGTGTGCAAATGTATCACACTAAAGATATAAATAATCATGTTATTTTGGCAAAAGATGACTTAACACCAATAAGAATTGACAATTCGAAAGAACTTACTGATTTTTCCATCTGTGTCGATTTTATCAGCGTTCACATCACCATGCTTTTTAGACGCAGGGTGAGTATAGGTAAGGGTAGCAGAAAATACAAAAGTTTGGAGCTTTTTAGATGTATTTCTGTAAAGGCTTAATGTATTTCTTCAAAAATATTAGTGAATAGAACAAGCAGTTGATTATATTATCTTTCTTAGGAAAATCAATGTTAGGCTATATTTAGCGTTCAGTTGCATTATACAAAGAACCCACTACTTTAAGCAATATTTTAATGGAAAATCTTACATACTCACTTCCTTAGGGTGTCTAAAATATGTTGCAGATCTTCAAAATGTCCTTTTTCAATCATACGATCAGTTTCATCAACTACTAGACATTGTAAGTGAGACCAGTCAGAAAGACAGCTATCAGCTTCAGCTGATGTCATTAAGGCTAAAAGTCGTCCTGGAGTAGCAATAACGATTTCGGGTACATATTTTAATATACGCTCTTGTTTTTGCAATGAAAGACCACCGACAATAGATGCGACCTGCAAAATAAAAGTAACAAAAATAACTTAAAATCTAGTTACCCAACTTTTTATTACCCAACATAATCTTAAGCAAACCGAATACCATAAGCTGTTTACTTTATTTCAGGGAAGTAAGAATGGTTCAAGATAGGATCAAATAAAAACTTAAACCAATCAAATTATGGAAAGAACGTAATAATTACTTTGAACGGAGTATACTTTAGCAAAGCATCGATGTGGTTCCTAATTTGCATTACCAGTTCCCGAGTTGGCGCAAGAATGAGAGCTCTAATGCCCTTTTTTTGTTCACTGCTTTCCAGAAATGACTGATTTGCTAAAAGATGTTCAACAACAGGCACACCAAACGCCAGTGTCTTCCCACTTCCCTGTAAATGTATGGTTAAGCATAAAAGCTAAATTCGATCAACGAAGAAAGAATTGGTAACACTTAATTAGATGCTTATTATATGCTAGCAAACTACTACACACACACGTCATGAGATTAAGACCATGCTATATTGGACAGCATGTTATAAGAATATGTGATCATTCTGGGAATATAAGTGAAGCAATTAATAACTGAGACATCTTGCAAATGAAGATATGATGGAAATAATCTTTTACTAAACTAATAAACTCATAAACTTTCCATCAACAAAAAACTTCCATGGACTAGTGTTAAAAAACTAGAAAAAATCAAACTTTACCGTCTCTGCCGCTCCAATAATATCAAAGCGATCTCTAACAGCGCTTGGTATGACAAGTTTTTGTATTTCCGTCGGCTCAGTAAACCTATAATATTTTATAGTATCAATTTCACATCACTATTACCACATAATATTTCAAAAAATTCATCAATTGTCCTGCAATCCAAAAATTTAAAAAGTGATAGGAAAATACCCCATATCAGCGATAGCTTTTAAAACTGCATTAGAAATATAAAGATTTATCCAACCCGACATATCTGCAATCTCGCCTTTTTTTCCATGCAACTCATCTGCAATCATATTCTTGAAATAGCAACATGATAAAGCAGTGTATTGCTCAAAAGTTTCTTTAATGCTGGTGAAAAAGAAACACGAGAAATGAAAGATGCCAATACGAAATGTTTTTAAGAGATGGAAACAAAAAAGAAATATATACCAATTTCTTCATTATTAAAACCAATGCTGCCATTTATTCCTTCACTCTTCGCAATGGAAACCTTTAAAATGGCAATACCATCTGAATTTACATGAAAACTTTTCTCATTCAATGGATTAACCTGGTAACTTTAATATAATCTTCTTACTTATACCATTAAAAGTAGGACTAGACAGAAAAACGAGTAGAAACATTTATATGACATAATAATTTACATAATTTACATTCTTTTCCTTAAAAAATCCTATCAACATAACTTGATCTTTACTCATATAAATCTACCTGCTTTGTAACCACAGTCTCATTAAATTTCTCCAGCTCTTTTCCTTTTTTATTATTCATCGTTTTTAATGTGTGGTCATCATTTGTTTCAGATTTATCAAGTGCATCAGTTACTTTTCTCTTTTTCGCGTTCTTCTTCTTCTACAATTTTTCAACCAAAAAATTAATAGAATAAATATGGAAAGGAACGAAGAAACAAACATAAGAAAATTGATGTGATAAAAAAATTAGTGGTATTCTCTTATCATACTACTACTAAAAGTAAACAATTCCATACCACTTTTTCAACCTTAATACTGTAGAAAAAGAAGAAAAAACTGCATTAATAGTTGTCTCAACAATTCATAGTCTTCAAAACGGTATCAAATCTTAATTAATTCGAATAGTTTCCTACAATATTTGAATGATTCAAGGTAATAAATTCATATTTTAAACCTACAACATCTTTCCCATTATAACAAATATTAGCACCTCATTTTATAATATATGTTGTATAAACCAAAAGCAACTAAAAAAAAAAAAGAAATATACCATTGCATTCTTTCCATCATTATGTTCTCCGATCGGCATCGGTATGTATTCTTCAAATGATGAAAGAAATGTGAAATTCTCATCAATAATACATTCACCAGGAATATTCACCATTTTCCATTTACCATTACCACTGACAATTTTTGGCATTTGATTGAATTATACTGTAAAACGGACTGAATCTGAAATAATTACCTCCGAAATTTATTAACAAATTTCTGATAAATTTAAGTAGCTCAAAACATCATGTAACGAATTTGCATTTTGGGTGGAATTTGATTGGTTTGAATGGAATTCAGTGTTTAGTTGGACTGTATGAAATTATTAGCAGAATGATACTTTGACTTTTATACATTTGTCTATAGCGATGGAGGAGATCTTTTCGAGATGGCTTATGCAGAATTATTTTTGTGAAATCATGTTACGCTGCAGAATCACTTTTGTAACTCGGATTTTCTGCAGATATTCATTTCTCTCTCTCTCTCTACATATATATAGAATGATTTATAACAAAATTATTTCTTTCATTTCAGAAATTTACCGTAGACACAATACCGTATCATCAGTTATTAATTAATTAAAGAATTGTTTTTTATTCCTTCCTGCAGAAATTTTTATTTACTTTGATCTTCAATCATTTATAAAAAGAGTGGTTAATTCAAACTTATAACTAGTTCGAGGTCACTTTGAGGGATTCCTGAATCATTTGATTAGGTTAATTTGAAATGCAGTAACTACTTGACCTTAATATTTTATAAATAAACAAATGTGTTGGAATGAAAATATTAGTACCTCTATTTTGCTGCAGAAGAAAATGCTAAATTTAATGAATAAAAAAAAGACAAAGAAAATTTAATTTTACCCGACATCGCAGTAATTCGATGACAAATAAGTGACAAGGGAATTGATCACTTTATTCTATGTACACTATGAAAATGTTTGATCAGTTATTTGATGCAAATACAGTATTTCATGCAATTCGATTTGTTCCAATTTTCCATTTTCCTGAAGGTTTGCAAATATTGAAGAGTACAGTTGGAATAAGCCTTGTCGGAAAAACTGAATCATAATATGCCGGTATTAAATCCATAAGATGTCTTATTTGAATATTTCTTAAACAAATATAATTTCTTTCTAGAGTATAGCATCCAAAACCATGTAAAATTCATTTAATTATAACTGAACCATATGCATTGTTTAAAATGTTACAATTTGTTAACGAAGAATATGTGCGACAGGGAACAAACATGTTGATAATTTCTTCCTGTTTTATTGCTAATATTTTCCAGTTCAATCGCCAAACTTAAATTAAAGACCACTTCTTTATGCAGCTAATCTCGTTTGTTAGCTGTTAGCTGTTTGTTCAACTAACCTTTCAAATAATCTCTTCCGTTTTTTATCACTCTAAGAATGCACCTTTGCCATAAACCAGTGTTCCGTATAAGGAATTAAAGGAGCCAATTAAGGTAACAATTATAAGAAAGAAAAGCTACCTTCGAAACTCATCAAACTTTGATTTCTCTTATTAAAATATATGCTTACATTTAGATCCACAATTTTTCTTTCATTGTGATATCAATGCTGGAAATGTTCCGGAACAACGAACTATGTCACTTTATTATGCATTCTTCGTACAGTCATATTATTAGAAACGTCGCAGAGATTATTTCCGCAATTTTTCGTATTGTTACGATGATCACACTGAGCAAAACGTAATAGAAACTCTAGTTTTTGAGCAAATTTTCAGAGAAACAAAAGTTTATTAAAAATGTCTTAGAACTTTGATGAGGATAGCAACTGACATTGCTGATAGGATAATGATATTAAATGCACGAACAAATCCAATCTGTTGATGATGAATTTTTTTTTCAAAAATCGCAGAATATCACTGTTTTAAATCTACTTGGAAATTGGGGACATGAGTGATAAAATGTTGTCGTGGAAGTGAGCTTACTTACCATTTTTCTGATAAGTTCACCACTACGTCATTTTCTTTACACTGCCTAATAATTGCTCCTTTGCAAAGAGTTACAAAGAACTATTATGAAGATTGAACATTCTAATAATGAACATCAGATTTTTCCAGTCTAAAACTTATAGGTTCAATTATAAAACGACTATCTAACACATAAAAAATTCATAGAACTTTGCAAAAAAAAAAGGGTAATCAAAAACTTTCTAGAAGACATAGTTATCAATGAGTTAAATGAAAATTTGACTGGTGCATTCAGTTGTTCGTTCTCCTCGGTTAAATTATTTTCTGTAGCAAAACCTTCAAAAATTAAAAGCATGCAAAAAAAATTTAGCGTTACTGAATATTTAGCAAAATTTGTCGCATAAAAATGTTTTTTGAAGCATTTATATAGAATGAATTATAATTTCACTTTTTTTGCTTTGAAGAGAAACGCGTTATAAATCTGATTGCATTTACTTAAAATTTTTGCGACAAATTTTGAAAATCATAAAATCAGTTCTTCACCAAAAATATTTTTGCATAGAATAAAGATTGTTCAGTTCAAAGGAGAAATGAAATTGATCTAGAATTCATGACGAACTTATTGTGTTTCCCTCCAAATTCGTTTTGATTTTTGCTTCTGTGAAACAATAATAGGCAACTCCAGCATTTGAATCAACTAGATAATAAGATTTGTGAAAATTTCATAAACTAATTCTTATTCATTGATCGGTGAAGCTGCAACTTCGAAGCTCATCAGACGTTTATTAAAATATATATTTGCATTTGAACTGACAATCTCATTTTAGCATCATTCTGCACTGTGCCACTACTAAACTGAAACAGGCGGAATTTTATTTTAACTGTCGACATTTTAGCTAATTGAGTGAGAAGCACTGACATTCTGGCGTATTCAGTGATAGTCGCACGAGACTTAAACTGATGAAAAATGATAAAATATTATTATTAGAAGCCGCACGACAAGTAACAATTAATGGCTGTATGAATTTAGTCATTCATGCATTACATTCGTGCCACACTTCTTTCTTCCGATAATCTCCGAAGCACAACCATTGCTAAACATCATATGGAGTCAAAAAGCATCAGTTGTCAATTTAATAATAGAAAAATTAGAATGAAAGGGAAACAGTACGAATAATAAATACAAGTGACACAGATTAAAAACTGTTTGAACCTTTGGTCGTTTAATTCCAGCAATTTCAAATAAAAACTTTCAATCGAGTATTTCTGTCATTGTAAAAATTCAGTTTTTCATCTTGCTCTTCATTTCAATGACACAAATCATCTGGTTGAGCTTTCTGCTTTGTACTGTTTTGGCTGAGAATGAAACTATCTCTTTACTAAATCTCGACATCGATGACATTACATGGGATGACTGTAGCAATGGGTACTTCTCAACTAGTTTCAACATCCTTGATAATAGCAATTTGGAGTCGATTCTAGGTTCAAGCATTGATGCTCATAAAAGAGAACCAGAAAATACTGGTAGAGAATTACCAGGAACATCTGCTAGGAATTTGGAGATTAGCATTTCATCTGATTTTTCGCACTTCGATTTCACTGATTTGTGGAAAAGTGAGCATAGAAGCAATGAGGATTCGAAAATCGAAACCGTTCCAATCACAACAGGAAATTCTCAGTTGCAAGAATTGCCGAGAACAGATGGTGAGAATATGCATAGTAGCATTTCGGCAAACACTGAGAAGTCCGAAATAAAAACTGATCTCGTTACTGCAAAAAACATGGAGTTATTTGTTTTGCAAAATCCTACCATTACAGGTATCATTAATCTAACATATGCTCACAATTTTTTTCAAATTACATTAATTCATTCCAAATGATTGGACGATGATAATTGCAAAAATAAATATTATAAGATAATTTTCCAGATAAGAAAAATTATGAGTGTCCCCATGTCGGATGTACTATGAAAACAAAAAGTCGCAATGAATACATAGCTCACAGGAGAACGCATCCCAAACCTTTTATTTATGAATGCAAAGTGCCCGGTTGTGGACAAACATTCACTCATCAGTCAACACTCGTCAATCACCAGAAAACACACGGGCCTAAACTTAAGTGCGAAAATTGTGGCAAAAACTTCAACTCGAAGTATAGACTAAACGCTCACGGGAAACGCTGTGCGAATGTTCCATGTTAGTTCCACAAATTCAGAAAATTTTGAACATTTTTTATCTGACTGTCTACCTGAAGTGGAATGCACAGCTGAGAAATATTGTTGTATAGCAGTGAAGAATAGGATTATAAAAATTATTATAAGACAATATTTCAGATGATAAAAATTATGAATGTCACCATGTCGGGTGTACTATGAAAACGAAGAGCCACAATGAATACATTGATCACAAGAAAACACATCCCGAACCTTTTATTTATGAATGCAAAGTGTCCGGTTGTGGGCGAACATTCAATCACCCATCAACATTCTACAGTCATGACAAAACACATGGGACTAAACTTCAGTGCGGGAACTGTGGCAAAATTTTCAACTCTAAAAATAATTTGAGGTCTCACAAGAAGCGTTGTACGAAAGCTCTACGTTAGTTTCACAAATTTAGCAGAACTCTAACATGTTTGCCTTCCTGGAGTGAAATGCACAGCTGAGAAAGATTCATTATATAGCAGTACAAAATTCAATAGATCAATATTTAACAAAGACTCAACAAAGCGATAGATCCTTCTCATTTATATTCAAAATAAAAAAAAAAAGTAAGCAGTACCTGCTGTTCAAGGAATGGAATGAGTTTAAAAGTTATTTTCTTAAGAAGGCCTTTGCTTTTACGTGAAATTGTAGATATTGAACAGTAAGAAATCAAAAACTGATGATCTCATCTACAATTACATTTTTAATTTAAATACATGAAAAACAAGTAAAGAAGCTATTTGAAGTATAATATCACAGACATTTTTATGATCGGTTTTCAAATTGCGTTAATTAATTACAAATTGCTATGATAGGACTGAAGAAAGAAGTGTTATCAAACAGCTTTTCAGATGATAAAAATTATGAATGTCACCATGTCGGGTGTACGATGAAAACGAAGAGTTACAGTAAATATATAGCTCACAGGAAAACGCACCCCAAACCTTTTGTTTATGAGTGCAAAGTGTTCGGTTGTGGAGGAACATTCAATAATCCATCAACATTCTACAGTCATCAGGAAACACACGGGCCTAAACTTCAGTGCGGAAACTGTGGCAAAATTTTCAACTCTAAAAATAATTTGAGGTCTCACAAGAAGCATTGTACGAAAGCTCCACGTTAGTTTCACAAATTTAGCAAGACTTCAAACATATTTGTCTGCTTGAAGTGAAATGCACATGAAAATGTGCTGAAAAAACATCCGTGAAATTGTATAATAGCAACACAAAATTCAGTAAATAATGCGATGCAAAAAAAAAGCCATGTAAAGAAGCACTTAATTGCTCCATTAGGCCAAATTTCGGCAAACTTTTTATACCTTTTGGTGTATTCATTCTAGCCGTAACAGAAAGCAATTAACAATTCGCGAATATTTCGGAAGAAATACGATAAGGTGCGCAAGAATGAGAAGCTACACGGCATTTCTGGTGCTATCATCGGAATGATGCAGAAAATTTTATTGATTTACAATTTTATTGATATTCATAAATCTACCTTATTTTATGGAATAAATACACTTTTTGCAATTTTTGTCCTTATGAAAATTAGAGCCAACAGAAATTAGTCATTGCATAGCTGAATTGACATTATTCAAATAAAGTAGCTAATTAATCAAGTAAGAAATATTCCTTTTATTTGATTTTTTTCGTCATTTTTTTGAATGGTCACGAAATGAAAGTTAGAATCAATAGGTGAAATTTAAATTTATCAAGCACAAACAGTATTGGATTTTACAAATTTATAATGTCTATGTGTACGCATAAATAGCTTAAGTTTCTCATATGATATTAACGTTGACAAAATTGTTAGGATTGTAAGCTTAGCACTTTAGTACTGACATTTTAGTTCAAAATCGGGTTTAGCTTATAAATAAAATGTTCATCGTGTGTTTTCATATGTTTAATACATTCATTTCAGTTTTTAGTGTTCACTGTAAGCCTCAAAATAAAGACTTTGCGACTGCTTCCTTGTTAAATGAATCTTCCCAATTCAGAGAAGTAATAGCATCTGGCCAGTTGGCATGTAGATTGGAATTTCATTAAAGTAATAAGTCATGGTTGAAAAACAAAAAATCATTAAAGAACTTAAAGTTTGAATCATTGTATCTTCCTAATTCAGAGAAGTAATTCAACCAGAATTTATACAAAATTTCCAATTGATGGCATATTCTCGCTAAAATTTCTTCAAGAATTGTCTTGATGAGAATGGTAGGCACAGTTATTTTTTGGTAATGACTTAAATTTACATTATTTTTAATGAAAATTAACTTATTCCTACTAAAAATGCATTTGATATAAAAATAATATAATTAAACAATTTGGTAATGTCAAATTCCAACTGATCAAATTAAACGTTCAAGACATAAAAGCTGGTCGAATAGTGAACTTGAAAGAGGTCAATTAATGGAATATAATACTTTCCATGCAATTTCAGCAGATGAAAGATTGTTGGAATAGAACAAAAGCGAAATATGTAAATTTAGCTCACAACAATTGTCAAAATGTTATACATTTTCTGTTGTACATTTTTATAACATTATCCATTCATGTTTTTTCACAATTGGTTCAAACAAAATTTTTGTCACCCGATTTTTTTACTAGAGAATAACAAAAGATTTATTGTGTTTCATGTGACGTAATCCTACTAGATTAAGCATGAAATGTTAGCATTTCAGTCAGATTCCTGTACAGTACGTCAGTTAAGTGTAAATTGAAAATGTAATACTCAATGAGAAGAAAAATAGAAGTAAAAGAATTGGAAAGTTATAGAATATTGAAACAAAAAGAGTGAGATTCATCTGATAAATAATGATTAGAATTATCATAATGAAGTTGTAGAATTTCTGCATCATTCTGATGATATTATCAGAAATATCGTGCAGCTTCTCATTCTTGCGCACTTGTAGAGTCTTTTTAGAAATATTTTCAAATTAATGAAAAATGATGAAGTGGTATTAATTAATTATCAGGAGTTACACGACAGGTAACAATTGATGGCCGTATGAATTTAATTTTTCATGCATGACAATTTAATTTTTAATCTTTTATTCATACAGTCCAAAAGCGTATTCATCAGCTATTAATTTAAGAATGGAAAAATTAGAGTGAAAGGAAAAAAAATATGAGGAATGATGCAAATAAGACAGATTAAAAAGTGTTTAAACCTTTGGCCGTTTAATTCCAACCAATCTGAAATAAAGACTTTCAATCAAGTATTTCTGTCATTGTAAAAATTCAGTTTTTCATCTTGCTCTTCATTTCAATGATACAAATCATCTGGTTGAGCTTTCTGATTTGTATTGTTTTGGCTGAGAATGAAACTATCTCTCTACTAAATCTCGACATAGATGACATTACATGGGATGACTGTAGCAATGGGTACTTCTCAACTAATTTCAACATCCTTGATAGCACCAATTTGGAGTCGATTCTGGGTTCAAGCATTGATGCTCATAAAAGCGAACCAAGAAATACTGGTAGAGAATTACCAGGAACATCTGCTGGGAATTTGGAGGATAGCATTTCATCTGATTTTTCGCACTTTGATTTTACTGATTTGTGGAAAAGTGAACATAGAAGCAATGAGGATTCGAAAATCGGAACCGTTCTAATCACAACAGGAAATTCTCAGTTGCAAGAATTGCCGAGAACAGATGGTGAGAATATGCATAGTAGCATTTCGGCAAACATTGAGAAGCCCGACATAAAACCTGATCTTGTTCCTGCAAAAAACTCAAAGTTGTTTGTTCCTCAAAACGTTTCCATTACAGGTAACATTAAGTTTTTGCTTCTAATTATATATGCCTATAATTTGAGTTCATAATCATTTTCCAAATTACATTAATTCATTACCAAATGATATAATGGAAGATGTTAGTTGCAAAAACAAATATTACACGATAATTTTTCAGACCGGAAAAATTACGAGTGTCCCCATATCGGGTGTGCTATGATAATGAAGAATTACAATCAATACATAGCTCACAGGAAAACGCATCCCAAACCTTTTATTTATGAATGCAAAGTGTTCGGTTGTGGGCGAACATTCAATTATCCATCATCATTGTCCCGTCATCAGGAAATGCACCGGCCCAAAGTTCAGTGCGGAGACTGTGGCAAAATTTTCAGCTGTAAAAATAATTTGAAGTTTCACAAGAAGCGTTGTACGAAAGCTCCACGTTAGTTTCACAAATTTAACAGAACTTCAAACATGTTTATTTATTTGGAGTGAAATGCACAGCTGAGAAAGATCCGTCGTATAGCAATACAAAATTCAATAGGAAAGCAACATTTAACCACAAATAAATAGATCATCCTCGTTTATATTCAACGTAAGAAAAGATAAGCAGTACCTACTGTTCAAGGAATGGAATGAATACGTGATTGAACAGCAAAGAATCGAGGACTGGACCTGATTTCATCGCAGTGAAAAATTTAAAAAAAAAAATTTTAAATACATGAGAAAACAAGTAAAGATCCGTGACATGAGCTATTGAAGTATATCGTACACATTTTAATGATCAGTTTTCAAATTGCGTTAATTAATTACAAATTGGTATGATAGAATTATAAAAACAAATGTTGTAAAAGAATTTTTCAGATGAGGAAAATTACGAGTGTCCCCATGTCGGATGTACTATGAAAACAAAAAATTACAAGGAATACATAGCTCACAGGAAAACGCACCCCAAACCTTTTGTTTATGAGTGCAAAGTGTCGGGTTGTGGGCGAACATTCACTCATCCATCATCATTCTCCTTTCATCATGAAACACACAAGCTTAATGTTCATTGCGAAAATTGTGGCAAAATTTTCATCTATAGGAATAATCTAAGCGCTCATAGGAAGCATTGTACGAAAGCTCCACGTTAGTTTCACAAATTTAGCAGGACTTCAAACATATTTGTCTGCTTGAAGTGAAATGCACATGAAAATGTGCTGAAAAAACATCCGTGAAATTGTATAATAGCAACACAAAATTCAGTAAATAATGCGATGCAAAAAAAAAGCCATGTAAAGAAGCACTTAATTGCTCCATTAGGCCAAATTTCGGCAAACTTTTTATACCTTTTGGTGTGTTCATTCTAGCCGTAACAGAAAGCAATTAACAATTCGCGAATATTTCGGAAGAAATACGATAAGGTGCGCAAGAATGAGAAGCTACACGGCATTTCTGGTGCTATCATCGGAATGATGCAGAAAATTTTATTGATTTACAATTTTATTGATATTCATAAATCTACCTTATTTTATGGAATAAATACACTTTTTGCAATTTTTGTCCTTATGAAAATTAGGGCCAACAGAAATTAGTCATTGCATAGCTGAATTGACATTATTCAAATAAAGTAGCTAATTAATCAAGTAAGAAATATTCCTTTTATTTGATTTTTTTCGTCGTGTTTTTGAATGAACACAAAATGAAAATTAGAGCTAATCGGGAAATTTAAATTTATTCAAGCACAAATATTATTGGATTTATAATGCAATGTGTGTGCTTAAGTTTCTAACATAATATTAGCGCCAAAAAAATTGCTAGGATTCAAAGCCTTAACACTGGTGGTAGTTCTTTTCCACTTCTACAACAAAAGGACGTTAAGCAGTGTGAAGGAAATAGCGCTAACAATAAACTTATCAGAAAACATAGCGAGCAAACTTATTTTTATGATAAAATTATACCACTGATCTACCTAACTTTTAAGTTTCGGTAATGGTATTCCCTTAAGTTTGCGAAGAAAATAATTTCATTGAATTCAAGAGATTCGACTTCTTCATGCATTTGATTTCCGTAAATATCACTGCCGTTAATCCTGTTCATCATGTCAGCGTTATCGTTCTTGTTGAAGTTCCAAGTAGTTTTTGATATAATTGTTTTCCTGAAATTTTGCTCAGAAATCATGTTATTTGACTTTTGCTTAGTGTAGTCATCGCTACAATGCGAATTCATAAATATTGCCTGATATTGGCAAATGCTAATATTATGGCCAATTGATGGTATTCAATATTGGGTTTATCACGGGATAATATTCAAATATGAATCCCTTACGACCATCCAATGAAGAATGCAACAGAATGTCAATGCTTCTCAACCAATTCAACTAATATTTCGATCATTGGAATAAATTATTTTTTTCAGTTGTGCAGTGACACACTGCAGAATGATGCATGCGTCAGCAATATTAAGCTGTGAATTTCGTTCTATTAATGCAAAGAATTGTTGAAAAATTTGCAAAAGTGGTTAATTTTTGAAAATTGCTGTAAATGGATAGTTGTAAATAAATTTCTTTTCACAAATATGATTAGTAACAAATTAGAGATTTTTTTTTTTTTGATGTTATTGGGAGAAGCAAGAAAATCAAGTTATTTGTGATGGCCTTTGTAAATCCTCCTTAAAGTAACAAAATTATAATGCATTAATAATAAATTTAGAGAAAAGAAAAAGATATGATTTTAAAATTTTAACGAGTATGATTATTATATCTTTGAAGATTTCTCTGTTTCAGTCGTAAGCGTCCGATTAATTTTACGGCTACTAATATTTTGCTCAGAAAAATTGGTAAAAACAGGAACTTTTTCCCTTAAATGTGATATTTGTTGTTGAAAGAACTAAAATTTTTTATCGTCAATATTTCCGAAGTCAAATTATTTTCATTTCAATGAAATCGATTTTATTTTCATATTGTAATCATTTGACAAGCTGATAAAAATTTACAACGGGAGAAATATCTGCTGCCTGTAAATTGACTGTTAGATTGAGTGATAGTGTGATATGCATTTTCTGTAATTAAAAAAATTTATTGTATTGGAGAGGTTGCTGATATCGGAGAGATTGTTGGATGTAGATGTAAATATGTAGAGTAACACAGGAATTATTTTCTTTGTTAACACAAGCAGCACCAGAATAAAATTATAAGAACTGAGTACAAATCGAGTAAACTTTTATTGGTGTCCTTTTGTTTATACCGCAGTATATATAAGTTAAAAAAGGAAGTTGTCGCAAAATTCGAAAATAATCTCGCGAACAACCAAATAATTTACAAAATATATCAAATAAAATTGTATTAATCTAAATACTACAATTTGTCTTAAATGAACAGCAGAAATGTAAAACTGATTCAAATTGCAAATTGTAAGCAATCATTATTCCAACACTCATCTTCGCATTGTAGTTGAGCTGTTCCCTTATCCAGACATTTTCATTGGTAACAAAGGTTATGTGCATTGTTTAACATGTTTAAAAATTACCCTTTTCTTTCAAATCAAATGTGCTTGCAATTCGAAGTACTGTAAAGGTCTTCTAAGCTGATAGTCATCCTTTGGGAAACTACAATATTAAAATCATCATTTACTATATAAAGAGCAAGGATCATCTCATAGCTCCTTACTGCTCTTGTTGCGAGTCAATGCCCATTATATATAAGGATTTGTCTTAATCAGTTTTTCCTTACCAGTAAATCACAATTCGACTGTTCTCCCTCATTCACATTTCAATTCATTTTCCCATCAATTTATTCATTTATACACTTTCTTCATCAAATTCGTAGATACTCTACGAAATTATCAGTATCGTTGCTTTAGATTAATACCTATATAATATCTCTAGCAAATAAAATCATTACAAAAATCCTATCATCCAACGCATTCATCCACACCAACTACAATAACAATAAGGAGGTCTTTGAGCATAAGAAAGTTATATGCAGACTGAACCCCAACTTTTACAATAGGAGTGGTAATGATGAATTCTTTGTTAAACTTGAAGGATAGTCATAGTCAAAATGTAAACAAAGAAAGGGAAGGTAATTTAAGGTTTAAATATCAAGGAAGAAACAAAAAGTTTAAACGACAAGCATTTTTGGATACAGTATAAACATGATTAGAACAAAGAGTTTAATATATAAACATTATTTGCGAAGGGTTCATCGAGCATGTTTCTTACCCTTGTTTTCTATTTTTATATTTTAGAGTTTTACGATATTAAAATCTTCCACAAAGTTAGCCATGAATCCTAGGTCAGTTTCATTGACTTTTGAGTTGAATGTTCTTTATTTTCTGGAAATGCGTTATAATTCCAATAAAATATTTTTGGCGATGAAAAGCAAATATTTTATGAATTTTGGTCCGTATCGTTTCTCTTCAAAGTAAAAAAAGTAAAATTGCAACTTCATTATGCATAAAATGGTTTAAATGGTTTAAAAAACACCTTTGTGCTATGAATTTTGATAAATTTTCGGCAACACTTGGATTATTTCGCGTGTTTTTAAATTTTGGAAGTTTTGCTACTGAAAATAATTTGGCTGATGAGAACGAACAACTAAATGCACCAATGAAATTTCCATGATAACTATGTCTTCTAGGAAGTTTTCTATTTTCCTGTTTTTTCTTTTTTTTCTTCAAAATTCTATGCACTTTTTATGTATTGGATAGTGAAATAACCAAATGGACCTATAACGTTTGAAGTGGAAAGATGTATATTTGACATTGATAATGTGCTTTTCCGATGATAATAGCAACACTGACTTATGATAGTGACCAAACCAAACATGACCATTCCCCAAAAAATGCATGCAAAATAATCAATAAAGTTGAAAATATCTAATTTTTTAAATGAAGTTATATTTTTAAATAGTATTAGCATTGAATGAAAATAAAATTTAACATTATCAAAACTTATTTCCTAGTTTAAAATACAAAAAACTCAGAGCGGATGAATTCAGCAAATTTCTATTGTCTCTTTTATCGAGAAACAATTAGGATTTGAATACCATTTTAGGGGATCTCTTATCATTGCCATCGATATAATTTCACGAGAGAATAATAAATATATTTGCTCTAAGTATAACTTGAAAGAAGCCAACACAGATGATAAGATTCTGGCAGCAACAAAAAATGACTGCATACGATTAGATTTCATACGTCATTAATTCCTACTTGTCATTTAGATTGATTATCATTTAATACCTATTGAGAGTAGTAAAGTATTCATTCGAGTGGTATTTAATTCATTCTATGTTAATAGTTCATCTTGGTACAATGTTTACAGTTACGCAACCCTTTTTTTAAATGGAACGTTATGAATTCGATATAAAATATATAATTAAGGATAATAGTTGTTTCAGTGGGATTATGCTCCAATTCCTTTCTCTTGTGGAGCATTAAACTGCCATGCAAAATTCATCCAACTATTTGGTGCAAAGAAATCGATGAGATAAAGCCTAGACCAATTGTTCAGAAGAATGTCTAGCAGCCAATTCGTTTCAATTCACATTCGTTTCTTACTTTGCCAAAATTTCCCTATTTCATATTTATAGCTAAATTAAACACTGGAAAATTGAAATATTTGAATTGTCGCTCTTTTACTGAACTATATTTAATTTTCAGAAGACTGTACATTACAATGAAAATTTTTTCTTTACATACTATTAATCGTCGCATCAATCGATTATGTGACAACCCCAGGAACAAAATATTTTGTTAACAAGTTTCACATATTAAAAATTGTAAACTAACTTTCATGCTTTTAGTATAATTCATTACATTCAAAATTCCGAAATAGGAAAAGCTTAACTCAGAAGTATCACTTCCTGTTCGTTGTGATTAACATATGGTTAGTATGTTGTTGTGATAACATATATCATAGCTGTTATCCTAAAATTCCTGTTTGTATCAGGAAATTGTCTTTTTTGATATTTTAAGCTTTTTTTCTTCATCAATTCTTTTTTATTTGTTTCCATTCAGAACATTTTTTCTAGTTTATTTCTATTTTTTACTTAAAAATGGTAAAACACTGAAGTTGTGAAATATCTCAATGAAAAAGGACTATAAAAACAAATGAAAACTTGTCAGTGTGGCGTTTCATGTTTTCATCTTATCACTTTGCTTCATCAATACATAAAACTCTTGGGAATTTTCCACGTCACCGAGGAAGAAATTTGTGTTATTTTTTCTTTTTGTCTTTTATTTTTGTTTTGTGCCTCAAAATATTATATTTGAATTATTGCTTTAAAAAATACTGGGCGCAAACACTTTTCAATGGAAGTCTTATGAAATGTTTCAATTCAATTAAAATTTTGTTCCAAATTTAGTTGTAGAAAATCTCAAATTTTGCTCATGATTGTTTTGAATAAATTTCATCCAATCTTATACATTTAATTAATCAAATGATCGAATGAATGCTGAAATGTTTGAGAACTTCCTTTACACCGGAAAGACTGACAGCTTTCACTTTTATTGTTGACACTTATAATTTAAGTTGAAAGAATATCTCCAGTTTTTCTCTCAAGATATTCCGACCAAAATTTCTTCGAGAATTGCCCTGATGAGAATGATAGGTAGTGTTATTGTTTGGTAATGGCTTAAATTTACATTATTTTCAATTATTAGCTTTCTAATAAAAATAAACTGTTTCATTCTTTTGGTTCTCTTGTCTCACATCCATATATAGGCATTTCTACATCCGTCTGACATCTGGTCGAGCCTTTGTTCGGAAACTTGTAATTTCCGCTTTCAACCAGAAAAGTGAAGGACTTCAGAACAACTTGTTCAAACTCAGCGGGAACTCTCAGTTCTTTGATTCAACCTTTTTGACACGGTTATATCGAAATTCCTAAATGCATCACTTATTGTATTTGAAAATTTATTGAAGCATTCGATCCTTATTTACCTTAAAAGATAGCAAATTTTTTACACGCTGCACAGAAATTCCAGGGTTAAATTCAATAAGACATCTCAGAGAATCAAAAATCTCGATCCCACCATGCATTTGTATTTTTTCTGATTTTTAAGTTTCTCAATGAAGAAATTTCCATAATTTTATTGAAGCCATAAATTCATTGGACAATAATTACAATTAGCAGAAGAAAAATGGCAGCAATTTTAGTCAAAATTAGTTTTATCACACTAAGCACCCATTAAATTAAAAAATATAATATATCGACAGTATGGACGGCTAATATAAAAGTATAATATAAAGGTTTAAATTTTCAATTATTTCTACATTCATTCTCTTTTGAAACATTATAGTCATTTTTAAAATAATTTTTATATTTGACTTTGTAGGGTCACATATATTGTGTGATTTCATGCTTAGATAAGATTATATTTTACGTTGTTTCACATATACTCTATATGAACATAAACTGGAAATTGTAAACAACATTTACGAATGCATATAACATGAAATGACTGGCTCTTTTGCATATGTTTAAATAAGGCCGATGGAAAAGGATGAGAAAAAAAAAGAAAGAATGGAAAACGATTAAAAGAAATGACAAATTGAAAAAGAAAAAAAGATTGAATGACGCGAAAGAAAAAATGAAATGAAATAAAATAAAATGAAGTAAAATAAAATAGAATGAAGTGAAATAAAATAAAATAAAATAAAATAAAATAAAATAGAATGAAATGAAATGAAATGAAACGAAATGAAATGAAATGAAATGAAATGAAATGAAATGGTAGAATCGAGTCGAATCGAGTCGAATCGAATCGAATCAACTATGTCTACATCTTCATCTATCTCTTCGTCAAAAGCAAAACACACAAGAGACCTATAGAGTCACCCATAGAGTCAATCTATTTACTAGGCTTATTGCAGGCATTGTTAAGCGAGGATGTCTTTGGCCAATGGTGACAATTACCAAACCATTTCGTTAGTAAGTATTCCGTAAAAGCTAGAGTATATGGCAGAGTTTAGGGATAAAGATGAAAATGACGAAGTGAATATAAATTTGCGATAGTTCAATCCTGAAGTCTTCTTTCATCATGTTCCTCTCATCATTCTTTCAATTTCTTTCTTTCCTTCTCTCTCTTCTAATTTCAAATTTTCTGAATGCGAAAGTCATCCGTTTTCAGTAGTCTAATTTGAAGTAATGCTATTGATGCTTCTATTGCTGCTATTTATTTGATAGTATTTTCAATGATCCTGAAATAAGCTGTGATACTTCATGTTTCTCTATGAATGATCAGATGTAATCATTGACATTCTTATCATTCATTCATTTTTTCTCACTTATAAGTGGCATAGTTGATGAAAATTATGCTTCTTCTAATTGCAAAAATGTGATATTGGCTTATCTAATCAAGCTTTATTAGCTCTCATCAAATTCATCGATATATTAGGCAAATAAGGAAGAAAGATATGAAATAATATTGATCAATATAAACAATATCCGCATTAAAAATCCATATCATTATTATCATTTGCTATATACTAACAAAATATCTATTATCTTCCATAGTAATATTTTGGAAGATCTGGGATACCTAGCGACAAAACTAAAAAAAAAACTAATAATATTTTGAAGATTTCGTTTTCATCATTTTTGGAAGTCTAAAATACACTTTTAACATATCTTTTTCAATACTTAGTTTTGATATACATGCATAGAGAAAAATACAAATATTTTTCACAGATACAAACAACTTCAGCAATAAAAAAAAATGGAAAAATTCACATTTAAATCTATTTTTTTGCAATATTAAAAAGAAGAACAACAAAAAATATTAATTCCATAAAATTGAAAAATGTTAAGAATTTGAAGAAAACGTGATCACTAAATTGAATTTATAATCATTTTTTGCTTGTTCCCATATGCAAGCAAGTCATGCCAAAATAACATGCCTATGAGTCATCATTCTGTTAGCCTTTTAGGGCCTACAAACCTTTAAAGGATGTAAGCCTAAAGCCAATTGCACACAAACAACCATGCCATTCCTCGTTTCTCATCTTATGGTCATTGCAATCACAACGATAATCATTCATTCTTCCATTTGTCTTATTTCTTATTCAATCAGTCTATTCATTTTTTTTTTTCATTTCTTTTTTATTCAATCAAATAATTATTTTAATTTTTAAGACATTTACCATAAAATTAAGTTAAACACTTGAATAAGTTAGATTTTTTAAAACAGTTTTGATATTTGAAAATTGGAATAATAACCATAAAAGAATGTTATAGATGGAAAATTTTCAAACAATTCTTTCCTATCGAATAAATTATTGGAATACATTGTGATTTAATGTTTCACTTTAATTATTTCATTATTACTCACACCGCTGACATTATCGTTCATCATCGTAACAACAATTATCATTACTTTCTTACTTAATACTGACGGATACTATAAAGCTAATTGGATGTAAGTTTTAAAGTTTTCCACTTTGTTTATTTCATTCAGAAAATATTTATCTGTTAGCAGCGGAATTGATGATGCACTTTGCAAAATTTAAATGAAATTGAACGAGTAACAATAAATAGTTGGGAATAGATAGAGAGAGAAAAAAAGATGAGAATGAAAAAGGAAGAAGAGGAAAGTAAAAGAAGAAAGAGAAGCAACTAAAAATTATCTACTGATTAATCTAATTGTTTACATATATTTTAAATATTTTGAGGTGAATCTGAGATATCATTCAACAAGATATCTTGGAGGATTAACAAACCTGAGAACTCTCAATCTGTACCTTTCGGATTTCTCTATTTGTGTGTTGCTGTGATTTCTTCTGCCATAATTGTTTAAATTCAAAATTTACAAAATGAGATTGCTCACTGATTCTATTTGCCGAGCTCTACACAATCTTACAAAATTGAAAGTATTTATAATCTTAGCTTCTGCATTTCTTTTCGAAACTGAAGTAAGAAAAGGTGATATGATAATGAGTTGTTAACATGGACAAAGAGTTATTACTTATTTTACACGTTTGTCCAACTGATACTTTTGGACCAATATTAAAAAATCGTTTTTGATAGTGCAATCATCATTATCCTATCCGTCCAAAATATTATCATTATTATCATTTGAATTACGATTATTAACATTATGTAAACTTTGCTTCCGATTTACCATTTCTCTATGATACAAGCAAATAATAGCAAAAAGAAGAGATATTACTATTTTTAACTTCAATTCTTTTCTAAAATAGAATCCGAGAACTACATTAATAATATCCGCTGGTTGCTTTATCGAGTATCATTCAAATAATGCATTATCATATATTATTTCTGTTTGTATGAAACTTATAATTAATGGACGAAAATACATATGATTATTACTATTATTTTTATTTAATGCTACTGTTAGTTATTATTACCGTTAATTGTCATTATTACTATTATTGTTGTTATACTACCATTGCTATTACAATAATAATTATTATTATAATAATTATTTTGTTATGGCTACCACCGTTATCGTCATTATTATTATTATATCATTAGTGTTATAAAATGGCAGTATGATAATTTTTCGGGTATAAATAATGTTGAACAAATTAGAAATTTATGCATATCAATAACAAATCATTAATTACAAATATAAATGACATATTTCTTCTTTTCCTTTAAATTTTAATATTTTTCAGGTTATGAATTTTCATTAAAGTATTATATGTGTAAGAAAACATTCGTCTATTCTAACCAACGTTGTTATTTCCGGTACATTTCTGACTTAACGAATTAATTGAAAATGTTTTATTTTAATTGGATATTCTGAATAATCTATCAATAAGTTAATCGATCTATTGCTAAAGTAATTCCTCAGATGAAACTTACTACTGAATTTGTCCTGTTTATTTAATATATTTTCACTGCTAAAAATCAATTTTCCCATTCCGTATTGGAATGAATAATTCTAGAAACAATCAACTGAAAAAATCAATTCGTCTTAATTGATTAAATTGATGTTCTTCTACAAAGTTTGAATTTTATTAGCTATTTTTTCCAATCGTAGCAAACCAGGTATGGGAGCTTCCTTAACATCACCTTTACCCCATCGACCGCCAACAAGTGTCTGCAATCATTTGTTTGTGGCATCAGATGCTCCACCAATTTTTCGACATCATCCATTGACAACGATACAGGCCAAAAAGCAATCGGTATTTGCGGCAGGATGGAATTGGTCTAAAAAAGCTGCGCAACAGGTTGGCCTTTTTTTCCGTTCTTCTTTCCCTCTTTTTTCAGGACTTCGAGATTTTTTTTATGATGAAAAAGTTATCAGTGAATGAAAACATCTAACGTTTGAGCATTTATTTGTGAACTGAATGTTTTAATTGGATGATTTCATTCTATCCATTATATTTTTAAATTAGGTATTTAAGAATTAAAAGAGTCAAGAATTTGTACAAATTTCGTAAGTTATTTAAAATATTTTTCTAGTGTTATCAAATTAATTATTCAATAAATTGATATATGCTAATGTTATGGAACGCACATATTGCTAAGTTAAGCGGAAATGCTTGTTGTAAAATGAATTTAGTGAATTTTAGAATAAGTAAATTGAAAAAAAGAGGAAGGAAAGTGTATTTGAAAGATAAATAATAGTCGTGAAATTTAAATTGAAATGAATGAAAGTTCGAAATAATAGAGAAAGCATTTTGCAAAGTTACAAAAGCAGTAATCAATCAGTAAAAAAAGAAACACCGATTCTTTTTTTTTGAAATACTGATTTTAATGATTTTTTTTTTTTTTAAAAAAGGGTTAAATTACATAAAGTAAGATTTACACAAAAATCACATAAAAAAAAAGAAAATTAATTACGTCAAGTTAATTAAATCAATCGCTTAACTAATTAGCTAGTTAATCAATCAATCATTTCTAATTCAAAATATTATTTAATTCATCACATTTTTATGTCCAATATTTTTCATTTCTTTTTCTTTTCATTGTTTCCATTCTCTCTCTTCCTCTTTTCCTCTTTCCCTCTCTCTCTCTCTCTCTCTGTAATTTTAAGCCTATATTTTAACATTCTTTTGCAATCATCAAAAATTATTTGAGAAAAGAAAAAGAAAAAGAAAAAAAAAAACTGAATTGAAAAAAATGTTGTCTGCTCTTTTCTGAAACAGTGTCTCTAAAATAAAAGAGCCTCAGAAAATGAATGAAGGATAAGTGTTGATGGTAAAGTGGAGATGCTAATAGAGCCTAGTTTGGTAGAAGAAGCCAGATGATGATATCCATGAAGCAATTTTAAGTATTTGCATAAAGATGTGTGTATGTATGTGTATGTGTGTGTGTGTCGGTGTGTGTTGGTGTCTGTGCTTGGGTCTACTTAAGTATGTATGTTTAGACAGGCCTGTTTTTCCCCATTTCCTATATTTTTGCTTCATTTTCAATTGAAATGAAAAAAGAGGCCAAAAAGCTAATTAATGGAATCATTTTAAAATCCATTTTCCTAAGGCTTTTCTCATTTATTTGAAAAATGTCGCTCTTTTTCATGATTTCATTTCGTTAAAATTTACTAAATCAAAGTAATTTTTTGTTTACAAAAAATATTTTAATATTTCATTAGGAAAATATTTTTCACACTGTAATGACAGTTAGTTTAATTTAATATTTATTAAATTTATTTTTACAAAAGAAAAAAGCAAAAAATCGTTTAAAAAATTGAAAGTTATAAAAAAAGAAACAAAAAGAAAAAAAAAGGTTTATATGAACCAGTAAATGAATACATTTAGTTAATCATAGAATTATGATGTAAGAGAAAATTATATGAAATGTTTGAAATGAATAAATGATTTTGATTATTTTTAATTTTATCTATCTTTGAATCATACTATTCTGTTCTAAAATTATCATTTAATTTTTATGATTATAGATGGATTTTTAGTACTAAAAATTCTTCTAATGTTTAAATCATACTTATAGAATCCTCTTTTTTCTATGATGAACCTAACCTTATCATTGGATTGATCAATCGTTTAAGTAAAGCGTTAATTACTTATGTGTAAATTACATTTTACTTAAAAATTCATCATGTTTTAACTTTTTTGAGATATTTATGGGTTCTTAATTATATTTTAATTATTATTTTGATGTTATTAACAAGCTATCATCTTAATCTTTATTTTTCTTTCTCACTCAGCATAACTTATTTAAACTTTTTTTTATCCTCTTTGTTCAATAATTAATAAATAAGCATGACAATTCAATGCAATGCTTTCACTTTGTTTGATAAAAATAAAAGCAGGTATAACAGAAGAAGAATAAAGAGTGGTAAAGAGAAAGGGACAGAAATGAAAAAAGAAAGGGAAATTTTAAATAAAAAAATTTTTTTTTTTGATGTTAAAAATTGTATTCTTCATTCCTTACGAGAAATTGAAAATTTACACCATTTTCTTTACTTTCTTTGTTTATTTCTATGCCTTTTTTCTTTTTCCTCCTTTTCAAACCTTAATTGAAAATAGCTCACTTTAAAAAAAAGAAAAGAAAAAATGCAATTACATATATGAGGGTTTGTTTTCATCACAACTCTGTAATACTTATACAATCCAAATTACATTTTCATTCTATCTCCACTTCATTTTTTTCTCTTTGTTTTATTACTTTGTCCATAGTCTTTAATTTGCCTTGTTCAAGATGTTAGCCTAGAGAGTTAATGAGCTAATTAGCAATTTAATTGCATAAGTAAATAGTAACTGTAGAGAACATAAGAAAAACATTAACGACTTGAAGTTTCTTTTTTTTTTCTTTTGTTTTTTCGATTGAAAATTCTCGTCCTCATACTTCTTTGGTCGTTCAATTATTAATTAAGTCAAAATTCATAAATTTGATTTTTTTTCTTAATATGCCAATAAGTTTTTATAATATTTTATTATCACTTTTCAATCATTTTAAATGTATTTAAATGTTTGCCTTAAACTTAAATTCTGATAATTAATTGATAACCAAATGTGCTTTGTATAGATATGTACCAAAATGAAATCAATAAAATTTATTTAAAGCATAGAGTAAAATTCTGTAATAGTTAATATAGCAATATTTTTAGTTCAAATAATTTAAATGATTATAATTTTAGCTTCAAATGCAAGCTCAAGCGCAAAAACAACGAAGTTCAACGGTAACATCACGTTCCACCGATTCTATGCTACTATTGGCTACAAATCAAGCAGAAAAATGCTCACGTGAGCTACCGTATACTCAACTATCCGTAACTTTAGATAGTAATCAAAATTATAAAAAGTATGAACCAGCAGTAACAAATCCGACGAAGAATCGACGAAATTCATTAGTTATCGTGGATACGGCAACAGTTATACCAAACTATTACAGCATCCGGAAAGAGATAAAACGAGAATTAAAACTTAGTAAACAGGTTATTTGCAAATTCTACTTATTTATTTTTCCTTTTACTATTCAAATGATGTCTTAAATAGTTTCAAAATTTTGGTTGTTTAAAATAAAGCTAAAAATGTTTAATGGAATATTTTCTGTATAATTTTATCACTTTTGATTTCAAAAAATTAGTTGAAACATAGCTAATGCTTTCAAACAAGTGTAAATATGTTAAATCACAATAGTTTATCATATTTATTATTTTATTTAAAAGTTTTTCCAATCTTTTTTTTAAAATTAAAAAAGGAAAGTTTTTATTTATTAGAAAACAAAGGCTAAAAATTTTCTTAGTTTTTTTAACTTAAGAAAATTAAAAACCTAAATAATTAAATAATTACTTTTCGTAGAGGTATTTCAAACGAAAAAAAAAAAAAGGAAGAAGAGAGAAAGATACTTGTAGTTTTAAAGAATACGAACAAGTTGAATTATAGGTTGAATTAATCCTTAGTAATTTTTATTTCAAAATTTAATTCAAGAAAAATTAAGCTGTCATTAAAAATAAAATATATAATCTTTGTTCAAATTTATTTTCTTTTAAATTTTAAAAATTGTTTGCTCTATGCAAAATTAAAATTTCTGACCTATGGTTGTATAATTTCATAAATCAATGAAATTGCCTAATGCACCAATTTTCATTGAATTCATTTTCGCCATATATCTCATTCGAACACATCTCATATTTCATTAAATTTGACTCATTAAATTATTATTGTATTCATTTCTAGCAATCCTAAGATTATTTCAAGTATTTAATTATATATGAAAGTAGTTCAGAGCAAATATTCGTCTTCTGCCATTTATCAATTATTTCCAATCTAATAGATTTCCTTTTTTTTTTTTTTTTTTTTCTGTTTTCTCAAAGTTATTACATTACATTATTAACTGCCAAGCTATTTTGAATAAATTTATCCGAAAATTATTCAAATTAATTTGCACAAAAATTTGGTGTTGTTTACATGAAAATTAACGAAATTTAATCAATTCAGTGAAAATATTTAATAATAGGTGTTAAGTTGCAAATTAAAAAACTAAAAAAAAAAAAACTATTCCAAATTAAATACTAATTCTCTTCATTTTATTTTTTTTTCTTACATCTTACTTACTTATTTTCTTTCAAGTTATGGAACATTTTTATTCAAAAGATATTTTCTTTTTTTTTGTTGGAATTTTTGTTTGGAATTTAATCACCACAATGATACAAAAAGACCGATTAAAACCACCTCTCAAATGAATTAAAACAGCGTATGTTTTCTGGTTCTATTAAAATTCACTGAATAATTCTATCAAATTTTATTTTTTACTTTTATTTAAAATGTTTCATTCCTTTATAATATTTTCTTCACTTTTTTTCTTTATGATCAAATGAAAATTGCTAATAGTATTTAATTATTTTAAAATTGCTCCATTAATTTGACTTTAAAAGAAAAAAAATATCCAATTTCATTAGTGAACTTCATCTTTATTCAGAAAAGAGCAGTTCATATTATAGGAATTCTAGAAAGCATAGAAATTATTATTTGATACTAATTATTCAAATTAATAAAACATTTTAATACTACTTATTATATATGGTAAGTCACTTACGCTCTTTTCACCAATTAAAATTACTGTGAAATATCAATTATAAGAAATATTCAAATTTTCATTCATACCTAATTTCTCATTTTTACTTAATTAACACTTTCGAATTTATTGCGAAATTACTTTCGAATTTATTCCATTTATTTTGTTGATTGTTTACAGATCATCCCTTAATTTCAAACAAACTCTTGCGAATACTTTAAATTACTTCTTTCTATGCTTATTCAGTACTCAATTTTGGCGTAAAACATAATTCTAGTAACGTTAGCACTTATCAATGTACTACTTAAGGATAGAATTTTTGCATGAAACGTGACAGTTAAGCGTATTTCAAATAGCCATGCAGTTTATTTGTAAAAGTTTGAAGAAATGTCGAGCAATAATTATAGCATTTGTAACAGAATTAGCTCTAAGTTTTAAATTATATATATATATATATTATCACCTATTATTACTTATCTTATTTTCTCTCATTTCTTTTTTAGATTTCAATTTATATGAAAATTTGAATCATTTCAATTCATTTTAACTTTGATGAAATAACACTTTCAGTCTAATATGACAATGTTCCTTTCCTTGTTTCTTGTCTATCTGAATACTTCCATATTAAAACTTTAGAGAATTATTCTGATCAGTTGTGACTAAATTATGCGAAATTTTCTCACCTTGTACAACTCTGTCATAATTGTCATTTTTATGAAATATTTTGTTAATTAGTAATTCTTAGGAGATTTTCTAATGATATGTTCATTACTAATTAAATCAGGGCTGAATTTAATCCCACTATAATGTATTTTTTAATAATGTAATTTATACATAATATAAAGGATTTCAGTTTCATTTTTCAATTTTTCACATCCCTATTCAACTTATTAAGCATGTTCATTTGTGTAAAAGTAGCAGCATTGAAATCGTATGCAAATTTCTACCAATTTTCATTCATCAAGTCACTGTTAATACTTGTTAAATTGATATGTAATTAGGTGCCTTCATAAAATATTAAAACTTTTGCAAACTTTGATGATTGATTTCCAGAAAATTCAATAACTTATATTATAGCATTTATACTGAAACGAATGAAATTTTAATGCAAATTTAGCATTTTTTTTAGGATTTTGTTAACAATAATTTAATCAGTCCTATTGGTCCGCAAGCAAAGACACCGTTGTCACCAACACATCGTGCTCAGAAACAACCATTTGGTAGTAGTTGTGCGGTAAACAATGATAATACTGCTGTCGCAACGGGTATTACTGATTCAACAAATGATAAACAAACTTATAAATCCTGCAAGAAAATTACCACCAATTGTACCGCAAAAGGTAAAGTAAACATATTATTGATATATCGAATAATGTTGATAATCAATGTAATTCTTGATAATTAATCATAATTATTCACAGTTATGCAACAGTATGCTTACAAATAATAAGTGAAAACTACGATTATCTAATTATTATAATTAAGTGATGATAATAATGGTTAGGTGATTGTTTGTGATTGATTATGAAAATGCCATATATTCAATATTTTTTGTTTTTCTCGATTTATTTTATACCATTTTAAATAAATTAAATTGATTTAGAAACATAAATAATAAAATAACATTTTAAACAAATGAAATAATGAACGCTGATGTGGAATTAGTAATTGTCTATAACAAGTAATTATATATATCAATAATCACTAATAATTATAGCTATAATATCCACCATTTGATAAATGTTGTTTATTCTTCGAAATATTGCTAATAAAATATTTTATGCTTACAGCATTGGTACCAAATGATAATGTAAAGAGGAGAACAGTGATTCAGGCATCTACGTCAGAATTACTTCGTGGCCTTGGACAATATTTATCAAAGCAATGCCATATTCGACATTTTGAGCCTGCTCAACTTGTTATGTGGCTTAGGACCGTTGATAGGGCACTTCTGCTACAGGTATTTTAATTTTTTTAACAAAAATTTCATATAAATAAATTATAAAATGTTGAATAAAAAAGGATTAAAATAATGTGATAAATGATTTATTAGCAACTGTCACATGACTGTGTCAATTTAATTTAATACTTAAACTTGTATATGAAAATTTTTGTTTTAATTAAGATTATTAAAAGTAGTTTTTCTTTTATTTTTGGTTAACATTTTTTAGGGTTGGCAAGATGTAGCATTTATTAATCCGGCAAATTTAGTCTTTGTTTATATGTTGGTGAAAAGTATGGTGAGTAATAATGAAACGATAAAAACGGTGGAAGAATTGCAATCGGTTGTGCTCACCTGTCTTTATATAAGTTATAGTTATATTGGAAATGAAATTTCCTATCCATTGAAACCGTTTCTTGTTGATCAGGTTCAATTTATTTCTTCAGTTCAAACACATTGAAAAAGAATGGAAAGATTCTGAAATAGCAATCAAAATACAAAAATTGTAAATTAAAAATTTCAAATAGCTATGTTGAGATTATCCGATTATATATATAAATATAACATGAAATTTTCAAATGACTCTAACATTCATAATATCCATTTGTACAAATAATTCATTTCAAAGCAATTATATCCGAAAAACTGTAACCAAAATTACCACCGTTTATATACGATGCAGCTCATTTTTCAACTTTCAAATTTTATTTAAAAAACAAATTAACTGATAATTTATTTTTTTTTTTTTAAATAAAAAGTTTCATTGACAGCATTTCAACAAATGTTTTATCAGATTGTATGATTAAAAAAAAATCACATATACTTATAATATTTACTAAGTATTTCAGAAAATAACCATACAATATATTTGATCTAAAATATTTGTGTTACAAATGTTATTTAATTAATAAAATAAAAACATGTTAAAATATTGTTTGAATAAAACTTTCAAAACTGTTTTCAAAGAGTAATTGTAAAGAGAAGAGGAAAAAAATAAACAAACGTAAATTTATTCTGAAAATTGATGATTAAATATGTGGGTAAACAAATAAACACGTATAAAATTTTCTAGTATGAAATTCTAAATAAGTATAAAATTCTAAAATTGAAATGCTACTGGCAAACTATTATCATAACATGTTAGTTTCATTTTATCCGATCAAAATATTTCAAAAGCTTTCACCAACAAATTTTAATGCATTCACACATTCTCAAAAGAAGAATGCCTCTAACAAAATGTTTAATAAGCTCAAAAATAAAACAAACAAAAAAAAAAAAAAAAAAACATTCTCAGGAGAAAAAAAAAAACAAAAACAAAAACTTTTCTTTTTTACAATTTTTTTCTTACTTTTTTGAAAGAATAAAAATTTCGCATAGAGAATATTATTAAAATTAATTAATGCATAATTTTTTTTCTTTGCAAAAAACTTTTTTTTAAAAAAATTGCCAATGACTAAATAATGGAAATTGTAGGATCGCGATCGTTTCTGGGATCGATGTGTCCAAATAGTAAATGAACGAAGTGCTGATATGTTACGACTTAATTCATCAACAACTTATTTTACTGAAGTATTTGCTGAATTAAAACATTATGCTTTAGAATAATGTATAATAACATGCAAAAAAAAGAGGTAAAATTTAATTAGAAATTATTTAATTTTTCTTCAATGTTATTATTCATCATAATTTAATAAATTTATTCTTTTATGATTTATCATCTTTCGTTTTTTTTTTTTTTTTTTTTCTTTTCTTTCTTTTTGATTTTTTTCTAAAAGTTTATTTCTGCCTTTATTTTACTTCATTTCCTTTTTTTTTTTTTTTAACATACTAACATAATTTAAAAAGCATTTTTCGATGTTTGATTAAATTTTAGCATAGGTTTTTTTTTTTTTTAATTCTTATTCCTATCTTTTTTTTTTGATTTCTACCATTACCTTTTTTTCTAATACTTCTCTATTGGTTAGAAAATATTATTACTAATTAAGGTTATATATAAGTATTGTAGTTCTATAACGTAGATTTATGACACTGCTTAAGAGAAAAAAATTTTTTAATCTTAATTTTTTGATTATGTTTTTCATCACTTTTTTCCATTCATCTATCATGATCATGTTTCAGATCGTTTTATGAATATATCAATTTCAACTAATACAATAAGCAGCCATTAGCTACTGATCTATGGCTGATCCATGAAATTGTTAATATTACGATTTGATATCCAATTGATAGGTTGACAGTATCATCAATAAAAAAAAGTGAAAAAAAAATGAAAAATAGAAATGGTGCTATTATATTATGAAATAATTTTTAATATTTAAAAATTTATAAATTTGGATAGAAAAAAATTATCATTATTTCGTTTTGTTTTGTAATTTAATTCTGTTTCATAGTGATGAGATATTTTCTTAGCTTAAAAATGTTAAAATATGATGAAGGCTGAATTTAAAAATTAGTTGAAACATATATTTAAAAAAAAAAAAATAATAATAATAAAGTCAAATAACAACTGCCAACATTTTAGATGACATTTTTTAAATATTGAGTAAAATAATAAATGAAATAATTTTTGAAAATGAATGAGTGCAATAAATTAAAATGATTGTATTATTTAGTATAAAAATGACACACTTTTAAACAATAAATTTTTTTCCGCAAGAAATAAAATATTCTTCAAAAACAAATGAAAAAAAAAAATCAAAGTGAAAAATGAATAAGAAAAAAATTGTTACTCAATTTTTGATTATTATTAATGCAGTTCAAAATGCTCAAATATTTATTCATTTTGAATTTTGTTATTCGATATTTTTAAGACAATGCACGAATGATTTTTCTTTTCTAAAATTTATTTTTTAACAACAACATATAGTTATGCTATCTCATTGAAGATAAATCGTATATAATTAATAACATGGAAAATGAAAGCAATAAGATGAAAGATTTTATTTAATTAGCATAATTATTAGTGATGAGTCATAAATCATAGATAGATACATTTGATTATTCATAAATTATCTGAATGCTATTGAAATCAAATTAACGTACGTATTTCCCATGAGTTTGTTTATTTTTTATAATTTTTTCTGTCAATATATATCAAAAAATTTTTTGAAATTTAAAAAAAAAAGAGGAAATTAAAAGTTTATTTTTTAAATTAATCAATAATGATCTCATTAATATTTGCACAATATTTTTTAATATAAGTAATGCATATTTGTATAACTCGATCTATAAACATTATTGATCTCAGCAAATAAATGTGATTGTATATGAAATCGGTTATATTCGAAGTCGAAATGCCCTATGCAGTAATATTTTGCTAATTAGTATGACAATATTTTAATAATCGATTATTTTGCTTTTAAATTAATGTTAAAAAAAGTTTTTGAAAAATATATCGCACTCATAATTATTACAGGGTACTGCAATTATTTCAATTTTTAGCATTATTGTTGCAATAAACATTGGACAAATAAACAAAAATAATAAATGGCTGTATACAACATATAGGGTTTATTTAGAATTTTCTCCAATTAAAAAAATTCAAAAGAAAAAGTTAAAATTAAAAAAATTTTTCCAATTTTAACAATAGGATATGTGTTGTAGATAGACTAAGCTAACACTATTTACTAGGTTTTCATTATTTTCTTTTATTTATAGTAAGTTCTATAAAAAAGTAGCAATTTTTTGTAATGTTTTTTATAAAAACTGATTAAATTTATTAATTCATTTAATTAATTTACTGGTAATATACTTCAATCATTTACGATAATATAATTCATTAAGACCAAATGCCGGATACGGATTAAGTATGGTTTTTTTTTATCATTTTACTTCTAACATTAAATCAACTTAGTTATTTAGTCTATAGATAAGACGCTTGGTTGATATCATTGAAATTTTTTGTTAGTATAATTGATTGATCTCAAATTAATGAAGTTTTTAAATGCTGATACTGTTATCATTAAACTGATATTGCATTAAATGTAGTACTGTTTATCTGTTTATTTATTTGTTTGTTTGTTTATTTGCTTACTTGCTTATGCGTAATTAATCTCTTTACATTTTGTTTATGCTTTACAAAAACGTGTATGTGCAGCAAATTTAAAACATAATTGGTTTCAAATTTTTTAAACTAACTTATTAATTGTGTATACAATAAATATGTATTTGTGTGCTCTATTTTCTGACTGCTAAAAGTGCTTCAAATAATATCGTATAAAAATGCTTTTATATTGTATTACACTGCCACAAATAAAACTTTTTTTCATTTAGAATAATAAATTAACATAATTGAAATTCATGTAAAAAAAAAAAAAAAAAAAAAAAAAAACATAGGAAATATGAATATAGTATATCATTACTATATATCTAATTGTTATAAATTTTAATTTGAAAATAAACTTTTTCAATTGTACAACATTATTAAGTTATCCATTAATTATTAATATAAATTATCATTAGTAATTTAATTACTAAAAAGTATAATTTGTTTACTTACAATAGCGATACATAATGCAAAAAGACGTCATATCATGCATTTTTTTATTTACAAATTTTACTTGTTTATTAGCAATTAGTTATTATTATTATTTTAATATTTTCTCACATAGCATTTTATATAGCATGCAATGCAGTAATGCATATATTGCATGCATTCCTCAATAAGTATTACTTTGATCGATGTTGTTAATATTATATTTACTTGCACGTAACACGCAACTTGCAGTTTATGTCCAATAATCTAATTGGTAATATTGGTAATCATCATTCTCATTTAACGTATATCTTTTTACTCTCCTCACTTCACTTACTCTTTATAACACTACACACACATACACATACATGCACACATACATACATATACACATACACAGACAGACACACACACACACGCACATGCACACAAAGTACATTGCAATAAATTTGTATTACTTCCCTTCCCCCATGCACCCGCCTGTGCGTACGTACACATACATACATACACATACATAGAGAAGACATACACACATACATGTATACTTACGTATATGTGTGCACTCCAACGGTTGTAATGCTGAAGTAGGATCATACTTGCATGTCATTTTGTACATTTTAAATTATTTGTTAATTCAGTTTCCGGATTGTTTGTATTATCTCATAGATTTCTTTTTCCGGATTAGTATATTATTTCACATTTTTTGATTCCAAATAATATATTGCTTGGTGTTTTTGGTTGATAAAAGTTCTAATTTGAAATTTTAAATAATGATGCAAGGATTAGCATGCGTCTTGTTTCTTTTTTTCTTTCTTTTAATTTTTGCATCTAACCTTTATATTCATTTTAACATTTCAAGGGAAGCGAATTGATCACTACCGTAAATTACGTTCAGTCAGCATTTTGTTGATATTAATCACATTTATGATATTTCTTATAATATATTATGTGTAATTTGAGATTCTGAAAATTCCGCATGTTTCAGACATTCACGGAACACTCTGTTAGTAATAATAACACTTTTCTTAGTCATAGTAGTAATTTAACCGCGAGATTAATTCAGTCAATCATTGAATCAAATAATTTCTTTTTTTTTTTTTCATGTCTAACTGCCTTTTTTTTTCAGCTCGTTTAACAAGTATGCAGTTTCATTGCTGCATGCAGTTGCACTATCTTCATACTGCACTCAGTAATAGCCGATTTGCACTGATGGCTTCTTCAAAATCAATAATAGTACATCCGTTTGTTTTATTTACTCAATTATTGGAGATATACGTGTAGCATTCATTCATTCATATATAAAATGAACCTTTTTACAACGTATTAATACGAATTTATTCTATTCACTGTTATTTTCTTATTTAGAAATATATGCGAAATATTTCTAGGTGATTCAATCGGATAGTAATCAATGGAACAAGTCGAAACGGCTGGTGGTTCAGAAGCAATTTTCGAACTGATCAATATTATACGACAAGATCCGAGTATTTGGGATCGAACATCCACTACATACATTACTCATTTCGATTTAAAAATTCATCGATTTGCCGAAATTGCAGAACAGCTCAATTTGGAAGCTGGTTAGTACATTTTCTTCTAAAATAGTTACTTTCGTAATACATCGCTTATAAAAATTGAGAATTTGGATTCAGTAATTGAATGAGAATTAGAAATTAGAAGGTGATAGAAGTATATACTGTTATGATCTATTTATAAAAGGTTCTTTTTATGTCAAAATTAAAGTCCAAAGTATTCTTTTTGCACCTTATTATATGACTTGTTTTACATCTGTAATTACTGAAATATTATACTTACTTTTTTCAAGTGAGAGGACTGCAGTTAATACTTAAAAAATAGCTGAGGCCAAGATTTAAGATTGTTTTTGAGATAATATGGTTGTTTACCTTACACCATGCTATAACTAACGTTTCATTATTAGTGTTATTTGTGCTATCCTATTATTTTTGTAAGAGGAGGTTTTCTTTTTTCACGTTTAAAAAATAAGCAAACAGTTGAACTATTATCGAAATTAATGCTTGAGATTTTCACTTATAGTTTGCGAATTTTTTATCGTTCATGTAAAATTTCGAATTATTTTTATTTCAGTAACAGCTGAAGTCGTGGCATCAGCATGGCGTGAATTAAGCGAAAAATATCGTCGACGATTGTATGATGGTAAACGTCGAAATGGTGCAACAAATTGGCCATATTTCGAAGCAATGAGCTTTTTACGAGATCAATATGAGTAAGAATTTTATACGATGGTAAATGTCGGAATGGTGCAACAAATTGGCATATTTCGAAACGAAATACTAAGAGTCTTTGTCGACAATTATTTAAGGAAACTTAATTCAATTATTTGCCTTCTTTTTTCAGTGTTCTTTGCTAATAATAGTTGTAATAACAGATCTTATCATTGTTACATATCTAACTTTTCTGATATAACTTACGAGCAGCATGTATACTTGTACTTCAACTCTTTATATTTGTAGACAGACCAAATGGTATCGACCATTAGCGGTAGCACGAGCCAATCACTTACCGTCATCATCAAATGTTGCACAGCTGGTGGATACATTCTTAACTGCACAAGCTGTCCTTGATGCTGAGCAAACAATCTCAAAAGCTGTTGAGCCAATGCTTCCCATTACTTTGTCAGATTCTCTACAGGTTCTTTATTTGGGATTTTCTACCATCATAACATATTTCTTTGCGAAAATCTTTGCAATTAACTTCCTATGTCCTTCTTTACCAATTCTCAAAGTATTTTTGTTACAACTTAAAAGCATTTTTTTTTTCGTAGAAAAGTACATACTGTTATAGGGTAGCTAGTACAAAGGCAATTAGCTATTATCATATGATGAATGATATTATTATTTGCAGTTGTAAGTTCGTCATGTAGTAATACAATTTGATTTATTCATTTTAATTCCGAATGTATGCCATCCATTTACTAAAGCTTATTTGTTGCGTATTTCAGCAAAAAGGAGATGCAGTATTAGCTATACCGCTTGGAACTAGTGATGAACGAAGTGAGTTCAATAATTTATTTAATTTCGTTTCATTTATTCTTTCTCTTTGGTTTAAACTTTGTTTCTAACAGCAACAAGTTACCTTAACTAAGCTATAATTGTATTAGAATAAGACTCACAACTCCGTTCTTTTAATTTGTTCTAACTTGCAGAAACTGAATTCACAGCAAAATACGAATTGGTTGAACCCACGTTTCATCCCTTCACAACCACTGATCAAAATGAATTGAGTGGAAAGTTAGTTCTTATCTTTCTTTCTTTCTTTCTACGTTTCTTTTTTCGATATAATTTCGTTATGTATTCAGCAGACAAGTTTTTACCTCGGTGATCTTTTCTAATATTATCCAGCTAATTTAGCTGGAGGACAAAAGTTCAGTCTCATATAATAAATTTTGAAGCTTGGTAATGGATACCGTATTGATCAAAAATTAGATTTTATGTGCTTAAATTGTACCTCATATTGACTAAATCTTTCTACCAAAACATCACTATAAAACATCACTCTCTTAAATACATAGTCGGATGATAAAAATTCTTCCTTAGATGTTCTTTGTCATATTTTAGTTATAAAAGAGAAGTAACATTTTTTTTCTCATTTCTCTTGAAATTTATACAAATAATGTTATTTGCCAACTTTTCCCAAAGGAATAATTAGAGAAGTTCTGCTATAATTATTGAGAGTTTATATTTAATTTTGTCGTTTATATTTTTCTTCATTTCTTACTTGCAGTTATACAAGAACTGCTTACAGCGTTGATATAGATAACATCGCCATAGCTTCTGCTGCTGATAGTACGAAATCACCGGAAAATTATGATGACAAGCAATCAGCATCACCAACGGCATCCGTTGATGGCTTACCGCAGAGCAGTAACAATAGCACTGCGGATCAACCAACACCTGTTCTTAAGACACGGATACGAACACAGCGCTACGAAGCATACAGAAATCCTCGTCGAATATGGAAACAGCAAAAGCAATCAGTATTACATGTATATTAGCATAATATTTATTTATTTTCTCATGTTTCTTACTCCTTCAAAATTACTTATATCGTCATTTAAAATCATTTAAATATTTTTAGGGAGCTATTTTGAATTTCTATTCAGAAAAATTTTGAAAACTGATATAATTGTCTAAATTTAAATCGAACTTCTTTATTCCATCTGAAAATTGATAAATTCTTGATATGATGTTTAAGCACCAATATTGCAGTATTTTAGCTTTTAGGTTTCCATCAGAAGAATTTAGCTTTCTATTATTATACAATCAAAATTATTAAATCAGGTTAGTCATGCATATACTTAGTTAATTCATTTTTTTGTAGCAAAATTCTGGCACCATTAACAATACGTTTTCTGCTGTTCCAACGGGCGATACAGTTGCAGAGATTTTGCGATCTGTAGTAAGGCTTTTTTCTCAATCCAAATTTATTTCTTCAAGGAAAAAATTCGAGTTTTTTTATCTAACGATTAACATGTATTAATCAGTTTCAAGTACCGTATTATCACTTGCAACAACAGCAACATGTTGCATTTAACATATATCATTCAGTTTTGTTTTGATTAACATATACTATTCAATTTTTTTCCTAATTTTTGGTTGTAGTTACTCTCTTTATTAAAGTATTTTTTAAAGGATTCTATTTGTTTATGTTTTTTAATAATTTATTTTAGCGAGTTAACCCTGATGGTTTATCATCATATAGCTTAAATCCGAATCCTCATCATCATTTGCAACAGCAGCAACATTTCTCACCTCCTGCATTATGCGATAGTTCTTCAAGATGGGAGAATGTTGGTAGGATGAATAATTTATCTAATCATGTTTTGCTATTATTCGTGTTAGATTTCTGGATTTTTTATCATTTAAAAAAAGCGCAGCAGTTATTCTATACTCCTACATTATAATATTTAACACGCATTTTGCTTCCAAATAATATTAACCTTAAAAACTTTTCAGTTTTTTGAATTTCATAAGTGGATTTTTCTTGGATATTTACAGGTCGGGTATGGGTAGATATGATGAAAACGATACGATCACCTCAGCTAGCACTAGCAGCACACAAATATATTATGAATACGTTGTTTTCCGTTTTGGAAGCTGATCAGCAACTTGCTGGTACTGATCCGAATGCGACTCGTATCCGAATTAAAGATAGTGCTCCGCAAATCGAAATTACCATGCATCAGTGATGTTTTTCTTTAACAGATGCATTCTCAACTTGTGTTAATTTTTTATTTTTTCTTATGCATAATATATATAATACAATTTAGTGGTAGCTAATCTCTCCTTATTTTTAGACTTCTCAATTTGATAAATTGATCAAGTTACTACAAAATATGATGCAAGTCTGTAAACTTTCTAAATTTTAGATGAAATTTCGTTACCATTACTTATTTCTCTTGTTGTCTAAAATCTAAAATAATCTACTTAATAATCTGAAAATAATTTGCAAAATATTTATTAATGAAATAGGAGGAGAGACAAGCTTCCAGTCAGTGAAAACATGTTGAAATGGAAAATTTTTGTTTTTACTTTCCAAACCTGATCAAACATGTGCAAAGGATGGGAGTTATGCAAGTTGTTGATCATATAACGGATTCGTGTAATTTATTGTTATCCATAAAATTTAGTTCATTTAAATGAAAAGTAATAGTTAATGTACAGGATACGCTTATATAATAATAATAATAAAGAGACAAAATAAGCGAAAAGATAAACTTCTTAATACAGTCGTAAATAATATTCTGAAAAATTCACGATTTGATAATATAATTTGTTTTTCTTTTCCATATTAATCTAGAAGTTCTATCTTTACTACTTACTATTTTACTATCGCAGTAGAGAGCTTTGTACATATAAATTATTGTTGTTCGGTGATTTAAAATATTTGCTACACTTTTTTCTTTGGATCTTTTTTGCTTAGAATTGAAGTTCCAAAAATGGTTTTATATTCATTTATTTGAAAAGTAAATTTCTTCATTTTAATCATCTTAATCTTTATTTTCTAGAGTAATTATATATATATATATATATATTTTAAATAATATAATGCTAACTGTTATTGACGATAGCCGTCTCGAGTAATTGAGTAATTTTTGAGTCATTATTTAAACATCCCTCATTTGCTAATCTGATTAGATCTCATTTCTGCTCCTAAGATTTTTTTTGTTTTCACCAAGTCTACTTCTTTTTCTCTTTATAATTTTTGCCTATACATACAAATATTTGAGCAGTTGTAATAAATATTTATCGAGGTCAAACTTTCAATACATGTTTTTGATAAACGTATATTGAAAGTTTGACAATCGAATTTTGCAATATTGCATCGCTGACACAGCATACTTTCTTCAATTTTTAACTGGTCGAAATTCTTTTGTTTCAAATTAAAAAAATCCAGACACAAAAATATTTCATACTAACATCCTCAACTATTAATACAAATTATACGTGTAGCAAATTGTGGTTGAAATGATACGAAGTGTCATATAAAGCTTAAATCTTGAGAAATTTTCTTACTACCGGATAATCTGAATATTACATTTGGAGAGTTTCTAAACATTATTATCAAATTATATTTAATATTTAAGTATTTATAATGTGAGATTGAAACCGAGCGATAGAGTTAGTCCACTTAAAGTAAGATTCTGAATTGATAGGAGCAATGATAGCGCTAGGCAAGCATTCGATTATTAATACGTGACAGTAAGTGTGAAGATATATTTAATAATGTCAACAAAAAATGGAGGTCAATAGAAAAAGTTGACCTTAACATTTCCGTCGGTTTTAACAAATGGCATCCGCAATATAACATTCAAAGTAGTAAGCAATTAGAAATTAGACACTTAATTGTATTTCATTTCTCTCATTTATTTGCTTTTTTGTCATTTCCATCATTTTGAATAAATCACTGATCATATTGAATAAGAAAGTTCTATTCAAAATTATAATAGTATAACTTTGTAAATAAGGGATCTTAAAATTCCCAATTGTTAAAACATAATTTGAAGCTTTTTCGAGATGTACAGAAAATAAATACTATTATTAAAAGAGAGATATTAAAAGTTATTTGTACCGTAAGATACACATTTGATATTCTCAGTGTTCAAATATTGCAATGATTAAGTTTTCGAAAATAAAACAAAGCAAAAACTGTGTGTTTAAAATTTTTTGATTTGCAGATAGTTTGAAAAAATAAATTTTTAAATTTCACAAGTCAAAGATTTTCATCAAACAGATTTTAATAGAAAGAACCTTGATTATTATAGGAAGGTATCATTTGTGACAGTGAGCTATTTTGAAGTTGAAGGAGAATGCATATATGCTGCGACATTATGCATCAGCAAGAAAATATTTTGACGAAAACAATATTTGAAAATTTTTGAATAATTTGAATTAATAGTCATATAAAAAACACTGCGTACACCACTAATAACTTATGACAAATAATTTTCATTTGTTTACTAAATTGAAATCTGCTCAATGAACAAAAAGTATCATTTTCAGCGATCACAATATCAAAACACTCTGTGAAGCCGCGAATACATTATCAATAAAATTTTGGTATTCAATGTGATGAAAAAGCTTAAACATGAATGAAATGAAAATGTTATCTGCTTTTATACCGAATTTTTTTTATCGGAATAATTTCCGTATGACATTTTTGAATTTGAGATTCAAACATTTCTTGCTATACCATATTTATTAATTTCTAATGTTCGCTACCGGAATTCTTGATTGCAAAAACTGTAATATCAGTTCATTAAAATTACACAAGTCTTCAATTTCGTTAAATGATTTTCGTTTCAAGAGTCTGTGAAGGTTTTGTCGCTATTCGGGAATTTCCGACTGTCATTTTGCTTAATGCTTCCACGAATTCAGTCTTTCTATTTCCAAATGATAAGAACACATAGATGATGAATATTCAAGCTTTCATGGAATAGATAGGTTTAATTACCTAAATTTAAAATTTTTATTTACACTAATCAGAAACTAAAAACTGTTGAATTATTCCAGTGAAACGTTTAAAAAATTTTTGTTTAAAAGTTTGCAGTGTGGAAATGTTCTGAAGCCATAAGTTACTACAATCAAAGATTGCAATAAAAAGTTGCAATTGTATGGAGGGTTTTGATTTGTTTAATTAATAATATTGGGAGAGGCGTTTGATCGCAGGGAGATTGGTTGGATGTAAATGTAAATGCGTGAGGTAACAGAAATATAATCCAAGTTCTTTATTAGCAGAAGTAATAGGACAAAACGTTGATAGAGAACAATTGAAATTGGAATCGTCGGTCCTTGGCGATAAATTACACATATCCCAATCTTTTAACAAGGGTGATCCTTATATAGCAATTATCTTATATTATATATGTTAAAATATGGGATTAGTTTATAATTAGACATTTTTATACAAATGATGATAGTAAGTAACTTTAACAATAGGTTTAAAAATGCATATCACGATGAATTAAATGGATATCACGAAAGAAAGTACAATGGTTTGTCCAGACATTATGATAAGTGGCTACTATGAGTTGCAATAGACATTACATGATAGATGCTCATAGTATATGAATTGATATAAGATCAAAAGTTAATTGAATTGTAAAGACATCAATGGATTGCTATATTAAGTATTGTTAACATTTATTTAGTGCTTTGCGATGTTTAAATCCACGACAGAGGTCCAGTTCGTAACCTTTTGCCATTTAGTTCAGTTTTAATTCCTGTGAGGTCTAATAATCAAATGGTTCTACCAATAAATTTCTTAAATATTATGAAGTGAAAATAACCAAAATATACCGAAAAAATTTTTTTAAAGCTTCAAACATAACTACGACAGTGAATTTCAAGCATAACTACGCAATGAAACAAAGTGAAATAATGCATAAACTAATTAACTTTGATTGGAAAAAAAAACTACGGAAATACAGATATTTATTATGTAAAATATGTTTTTTCTTTTAATTCTTTTTCTAAAAAAAAAAAAATATTTTTGTGAATTTAGCTATCAGATTCGCTTACCTATAATATTTTTTTGTATCATACAAAAAATATCCTTTTCTGAACTGTAAAGAGCATATCATCCCGCGTGTAAAAATAGATTGAATAAATTTTGAACTGATATTAAATAAGCAATTAAATTATGCAGATTAGAAAAATGAATGAGAAAATATCATCGTTAGTGAACTTTCTGCTTACTTTTAATAATTGTTGCCAGCTTATTTGATTATTATTTGATCTTATGATATTAGTTATGAGATCTAATATCTTCATTTCTCGAACTAAATTCAGATTCACGAGAATTTTTTCAGGACAGATAAATAAAAATCATTTTTTAAAAACAATTTCATTACGGATCGCATTTTGGTAACTCATAAGAATCTGAAAACTTCAGAAATAGTTTCAGTTTGCAATAAAATCTGTCATATTTGAAAACAAAGTAAATATGATTAGCGGAGGAAACACTTCAAATGCAACCGATAGCAAATATTCAAAAATTGTCCAATAACTCTGTTTAATTTTTGTTTTCTTTTCTCATAAATTATTAAAAAGGTTTATGTAAATTTTTGGAAAAAGCATCTCTCAAGACAAAATTGATCGTAACAAACTGACATTATTTGTGCATACACTGAAACATTCGTATTCGTTCTTCATTGGAAATAATTGATGCTATTTTTATGAGTACTACTATCAGTATTAATTAAAAAAACTGATCACAATAATCACTATACGACAAATAACAAATTCCTATTCAGCACAAATTATTCCAATGCCGGTTTTTGAGCCAGTAATTCTGTTTGTGAATATCTTTAGCAATTTGTCGTCATTCATTTAGCTCAGAAATTTCGCAAAATCGTATGAGCACCAACAAAAATAGCTAAAAATTTAATATGATTTAAATCTTTGTGTTATTTTAAGCTCTATCGAAAGTCTTATTAATTTGAAAATGAAATATTATATAAGGCACGACGTATGAGATAGAATATTATGGTAATTCGGGTATTTGCCATCTTTCGAAAAATCCAATTTCAATTTAGTAAACGATTGAAAATGTCAACAAAATGCACAAATAATTTTATTTATCTGTCATAAGTTATTAGTGGTGTACGCAGTGTTTTTTATATGACTATTACTTCAAATTATTCAAAAATTTCAAAATATTGTTTTCGTCAAAACATTTTTTTGATGATGCATAATGTCGCAGCATATATGCATTCTCCTTCAACTTCAAAATAGCTCACTGTCACAAATGATACCTTCCATAATCGTTTTTAATATTTTATACCAAATTATATGAAATTTTTTGACTCAAACCTACCTATCAACAATTAATGAAACTTTTTAAATTTTGCCTATTGAATCCAGTTTATTTCATTGCGGCTTACAAGATTCGAAACATTTTATCAGTAATTATGATAGTGAAGGTTAAAATTCAATTCAAAAGTTTTCTGATAAGCTTGAAATTTTGGTCTAACTGACTGTCGATATATAGTAAAAATAACTTAATTGAGATCTCCGATAATAAAGTCAAAGTGGAATAGGAACTTAAAACATTGATGTTTGAATTTTATCTATTCATTTATGTTTTCAGGAGTGATCGAAGGCTATCACTCATATTTGGGAATTTTGAAAAATGAGAAAAATCTTTCACTTTTTGCTACTTTCTACCCTTTGTTTATTTCCTATAGAAGGTACGTCGCTTAATACAACTTCTGCAATTAAATTTTGATTTTTTTCTTCCCATCTGATTAATTTAATCTTACTGATTTAACATAATTTAGGAGAAAAAAATGATGACAGTTACGATGAAACTTGCAAAAGTTTGGGTATTATGATGGATATTTCTAAGCCAATAACTGATTCAATAACAAAAAATTTTGCTACTTTCAAGAACAGCGATTTGTTATCTATGCGCAAGTTGGTTTATTTTATATTCAATTTCTTTGAAAATATGTACATTTTTTCAGTGAAAATAAACCATCAATTTACTATCAATTTTCTTATCATCAAATTATTTCATTAAAGTGTTTGCAAATACTTTCGAAAGAGTGCAAACGAAGTGTTGAATGAACGGATTAAACCTTTGGTCATCGTAAATGGTACAATAAGAAATGCAGCTAATCAGAAGATCTTTTCACTTTATAAACAGCAACTAAATACTATCTCTGCTAGCGACGATGAATTTAAAAATTTTTCAATGGTTAGTTTTTATTTTTGAAATTTACACACAAGAAATTCGACCAGAGTGATATTTTTGCTAAAATTTGCTTCTTTCTATTAAGATATGTTTGACAAAAACTTCTAATTTATAAAAAAATTAGAAGTTTAATTTTTCATCTTTTTTTAACTCAAAAAAAAAATTTATGAAAAAAAATTAGAAGTTTAATTTTTTTAAATCAAAAAAAAAGCAGTTTTTACTTTGTTTTCTTTCAGAAAATCTCAGATATTTGAATACTATGCTTACCGCTTAAAAAATTCAAAAAAAAAAAGATAAATTAAAGTGAATTACAGACTTAGCATATTTCAGCTTCAAAAATGGCATGCTGAAAATGGTTTATTATTTGATGATTATAATGATCTCACACCACTAAAACGTAGACTATCTGGCCCAATGTATTTGAGGATTGCACCATTTGGCAATAGTATGATAATTGATCATGAACTATCACTTTGTAAGTAATTTTAATAAATTTTGATATTACCTATTGAAATAATCTTACAATTATTAATCTCAATTCAATCTAATTAAAACCATATCAAATAAAATATGAATTTTGTCCGGATTGTTTCAGATTCAGGTAGTAAATTAAGCAATGGTCATCCTCGAAGTGCTATAATTTTTCCAAAAATGCCTCATGCATCTATTAGCATGAAAGTTTTTGCTGGCAGGTAAGTTGCATATTGTGCTAAGGTGAGCTTAAATTTTCTTTTGTATCCTTCATTATCTCTGCATAATAGTGGTAGTAGGAGTAATAGTAAAACAGATGATTTATCAAAGAGATTTATTTGCTGCTTTCTAAATTATATTATGATAAAGTTAGAAAAGAATCGAATCATCGTCATACGTCAGTTTCAGAATGCCACGTTTACACGTTGCTATTTGCGTAGGTGTCACTGTTCTCTGCATTTGTCTTAATTATTACTAATTAATACTAGTAAAATTAGCATCTTTTTCGGAATTAGTACGACGATATGGCTCTCTGTTTGAAACTGTTTGATAAATATGACTTAATGCAATGATTTGATTGAATACTGGCAAATAATAAACAAAAATAGTTCTCGATTAGTAATTATGTATTATTCAATTAATTCTGTATTGCTTCAGAGCTCATGTATATTCAAGACAGTGGCTAAAAGTAATGGTAATATTCATTGTTTATTTTTATATTTTTTTTTTTTTAATTTTAAAAGCATTTTCTTAATTTTCGAAATGTTATTTGTTTACAATTTAATTAATATTATAATTTTGTTTAAAATGGTTTTTTTTTTCTTCTGGAGAATAGATTAACTATAATTAATTATATAACCAAACAAAAAAAAGAGTAAAAACTGTAATTTTCAGCGTGAACCAAAATTAATTGTTGCTTTTCAAAACAATGCTTTGTCACTATCAGACATAATGACGACAGTAGACACCAAAATCTCTCCATTACTAAAAGACCGTTCCGTACCGATTTGCTATGCTTTGCAAGTTGAAAGTGAAATACGGTACGTTAGTTATAATATTAAATATTAGATGTATCGAAAAGGGTGACAAATTTTATAGCAATTCATGCTGGTGGGGGACAGATCAAATTTTAACGATGACATCACAAAATACCGCAAATGTGTTTTATACATTTTTTTTCAGCTTCAAACGTCTGTCTTCCTTTGTGGTGTTTCACGGGAGCAACGTTGAAGCGTCAGTGTTTGTCGAAGAGACAGCTAATGAAGAAGAGCTGAGACAAAAGCTTTTAGAATGGAAGGTTTGATCCTATTTTTTACATTCTTATTGTTTGTTTAATTCAATTTAAGTTAATCAAAATAAACTGATTATAACTGAAATTCAAGCTGAAATTCAGCAAAATGATTGTTACACTTATGATTGATTAGTTTCTTAACTACAAGCTAATTTATAAATTTTAATTTTAACTTTTTTCCAACTCATTATTGAAGCAGTTTAGTATATTTCATTTGACCATTTTCTTTTGCAGAATGGATTAAAATTCCTCGAAAGCCATCACATAGTCGCTTTCCGTCTTCATAAAGTTAATGTTGAGCCAGAGAATAGTGAGAAGATATTCAGGTACGGCAAGTTCACCTTTTGTAGTTTCTTTAGATGTCTACTTGTCTTCAGATGTCATAATTTCATTTTCAGTGAAATATTTGGCATCGAACTGAGTACCTTACGCTTACCAATGTCTGATAGATATGAAACTGGTTCAATTTACTTCAATTCGCACTCAAAGGCTGAGAAACTTCTAGGCCCTACGTATGCAATTGTTGGTTTCAAAAAAATTTAACATTATCAATGAATCTATACAAATGATGTAAAATTCTTATTCAGTGAAAGATTTCTCACTTGTTGATAAAATAGTATTTATTTCCATCTAACAGTTCCGCAAAATCATTGAGAATTGTTTAAAAAAATCAGTCGAATAGTTTAGCGTACACTGAGTTTCATCCAAAACAGCTCGATATTCCCGCATTGAGGAAGAAAAGGCTATAACGAGAGGAGAAGGAGAACGGAACAGGTGAAAAGCTAGCTGGAAGAAGTAAATGTGTGGATGATAGTTCCGCTCAGAAATAATCAAACAACCATCTCTTAAGATAGATTAAGGGAAGCAATGTTTCTCGAAGAGAGGCTGAAAGAGTTGATCTAAGTAAATCTCAGCATCATTTTCCATCCGATTGGTTAACCGCGGTCAACAAACCACTGAACTATTACAATTGAAAAAAAAAACATATCAAAAATATGTTCAGATTGACTATCACATCAGAATCGTACGAGTAGTGAACTGTCCTAAACATCATTTTCTCAATTGTCACGGAAACTCAATCAAAATATTTTTGATGATGCGTAACTGTCGCAACAGGACAGTCCTCTCCTTCAACTTTAAAATAACTCAGTATGATAATTGCTTTCAATATTTAGATGCCAAATTATATGAAATTTTTTGACTCGAACTTACCTATCAATAATCGATGAAACTCTCCGAATTTTGCTTATCGCATCCAATGGTTGCAATAATACTTACTTCATTCCGACTCTAAAGAATCGATGAAATTCCCTGTGAAAGTAAAAATTCGTCTAAAAATTCTGTTGATAGGAATCGAAATTTTTGATCCACTAGCTGTTGAAATTGATTAAAAAGGAAATTAATTGAGGTTTTTTATAATGAAGTCAAAGTAAATGAAGAAATAATTAAAATACAAACAATTATATCGTTATTTTAATTTTATCCATTCATCTGTGTTTCCAGGGGTCATCGAAGGCTATCGCTCATATATGCGAATCCTTTGAAATGATCCCTCATGTTCGGTGATCTTTGCACATCAGAAAAATTTTTTATACGCTGCTACTTTTGCTACGCTTTATTTTCTGCAGTCAGATATACTTCGCTTAAAATAACATAAAGAATTAAATCATATAAAATTTCTAGCTATTTTTGTTAGTGCTCATACGATTTTGCGAAATTTCTGAGCTAAATGAATGACGACAAATTGCTAAAGATATTCACAAACAGAATTACTGGCTCAAAAACCGGCATTGGAATAATTTGTGCTGAATAGGAATTTGTTATTTGTCGTATAGTGATTATTGTGATCAGTTTTTTTAATTAATACTGATAGTAGTACTCATAAAAATAGCATCAATTATTTCCAATGAAGAACGAATACGAATGTTTCAGTGTATGCACAAATAATGTCAGTTTGTTACGATCAATTTTGTCTTGAGAGATGCTTTTTCCAAAAATTTACATAAACCTTTTTAATAATTTATGAGAAAAGAAAACAAAAATTAAACAGAGTTATTGGACAATTTTTGAATATTTGCTATCGGTTGCATTTGAAGTGTTTCCTCCGCTAATCATATTTACTTTGTTTTCAAATATGACAGATTTTATTGCAAACTGAAACTATTTCTGAAGTTTTCAGATTCTTATGAGTTACCAAAATGCGATCCGTAATGAAATTGTTTTTAAAAAATGATTTTTATTTATCTGTCCTGAAAAAATTCTCGTGAATCTGAATTTAGTTCGAGAAATGAAGATATTAGATCTCATAACTAATATCATAAGATCAAATAATAATCAAATAAGCTGGCAACAATTATTAAAAGTAAGCAGAAAGTTCACTAACGATTTTTGCAAACTTTTGCAAGTTTCATCGTAACTGTCATCATTTTTTTCTCCTAAATTATGTTAAATCAGTAAGATTAAATTAATCAGATGGGAAGAAAAAAATCAAAATTTAATTGCAGAAGTTGTATTAAGCAACGTACCTTCTATAGGAAATAAACAAAGGGTAGAAAGTAGCAAAAAGTGAAAGATTTTTCTCATTTTTCAAAATTCCCAAATATGAGTGATAGCCTTCGATCACTCCTGAAAACATAAATGAATAGATAAAATTCAAACATCAATGTTTTAAGTTCCTATTCCACTTTGACTTTATTATCGGAGATCTCAATTAAGTTATTTTTACTATATATCGACAGTCAGTTAGACCAAAATTTCAAGCTTATCAGAAAACTTTTGAATTGAATTTTAACCTTCACTATCATAATTACTGATAAATTGTTTCGAATCTTGTAAGCCGCAATGAAATAAACTGGATTCAATAGGCAAAATTTAAAAAGTTTCATTAATTGTTGATAGGTAGGTTTGAGTCAAAAAATTTCATATAATTTGGTATAAAATATTAAAAACGATTATGGAAGGTATCATTTGTGACAGTGAGCTATTTTGAAGTTGAAGGAGAATGCATATATGCTGCGACATTATGCATCATCAAAAAAATGTTTTGACGAAAACAATATTTTGAAATTTTTGAATAATTTGAAGTAATAGTCATATAAAAAACACTGCGTACACCACTAATAACTTATGACAGATAAATAAAATTATTTGTGCATTTTGTTGACATTTTCAATCGTTTACTAAATTGAAATTGGATTTTTCGAAAGATGGCAAATACCCGAATTACCATAATATTCTATCTCATACGTCGTGCCTTATATAATATTTCATTTTCAAATTAATAAGACTTTCGATAGAGCTTAAAATAACACAAAGATTTAAATCATATTAAATTTTTAGCTATTTTTGTTGGTGCTCATACGATTTTGCGAAATTTCTGAGCTAAATGAATGACGACAAATTGCTAAAGATATTCACAAACAGAATTACTGGCTCAAAAACCGGCATTGGAATAATTTGTGCTGAATAGGAATTTGTTATTTGTCGTATAGTGATTATTGTGATCAGTTTTTTTAATTAATACTGATAGTAGTACTCATAAAAATAGCATCAATTATTTCCAATGAAGAACGAATACGAATGTTTCAGTGTATGCACAAATAATGTCAGTTTGTTACGATCAATTTTGTCTTGAGAGATGCTTTTTCCAAAAATTTACATAAACCTTTTTAATAATTTATGAGAAAAGAAAACAAAAATTAAACAGAGTTATTGGACAATTTTTGAATATTTGCTATCGGTTGCATTTGAAGTGTTTCCTCCGCTAATCATATTTACTTTGTTTTCAAATATGACAGATTTTATTGCAAACTGAAACTATTTCTGAAGTTTTCAGATTCTTATGAGTTACCAAAATGCGATCCGTAATGAAATTGTTTTTAAAAAATGATTTTTATTTATCTGTCCTGAAAAAATTCTCGTGAATCTGAATTTAGTTCGAGAAATGAAGATATTAGATCTCATAACTAATATCATAAGATCAAATAATAATCAAATAAGCTGGCAACAATTATTAAAAGTAAGCAGAAAGTTCACTAACGATGATATTTTCTCATTCATTTTTCTAATCTGCATAATTTAATTGCTTATTTAATATCAGTTCAAAATTTATTCAATCTATTTTTACACGCGGGATGATATGCTCTTTACAGTTCAGAAAAGGATATTTTTTGTATGATACAAAAAAATATTATAGGTAAGCGAATCTGATAGCTAAATTCACAAAAATATTTTTTTTTTTTTAGAAAAAGAATTAAAAGAAAAAACATATTTTACATAATAAATATCTGTATTTCCGTAGTTTTTTTTTCCAATCAAAGTTAATTAGTTTATGCATTATTTCACTTTGTTTCATTGCGTAGTTATGCTTGAAATTCACTGTCGTAGTTATGTTTGAAGCTTTAAAAAAATTTTTTCGGTATATTTTGGTTATTTTCACTTCATAATATTTAAGAAATTTATTGGTAGAACCATTTGATTATTAGACCTCACAGGAATTAAAACTGAACTAAATGGCAAAAGGTTACGAACTGGACCTCTGTCGTGGATTTAAACATCGCAAAGCACTAAATAAATGTTAACAATACTTAATATAGCAATCCATTGATGTCTTTACAATTCAATTAACTTTTGATCTTATATCAATTCATATACTATGAGCATCTATCATGTAATGTCTATTGCAACTCATAGTAGCCACTTATCATAATGTCTGGACAAACCATTGTACTTTCTTTCGTGATATCCATTTAATTCATCGTGATATGCATTTTTAAACCTATTGTTAAAGTTACTTACTGTCATCATTTGTATAAAAATGTCTAATTATAAACTAATCCCATATTTTAACATATATAATATAAGATAATTGCTATATAAGGATCACCCTTGTTAAAAGATTGGGATATGTGTAATTTATCGCCAAGGACCGACGATTCCAATTTCAATTGTTCTCTATCAACGTTTTGTCCTATTACTTCTGCTAATAAAGAACTTGGATTATATTTCTGTTACCTCACGCATTTACATTCACATCCAACCAATCTCCCTGCGATCAAACACCTCTCCCAATATTATTAATTAAACAAATCGAAACTTTCCACGACAACCACTCAGATAGATTCACCGTTTTAGAAAGCTGTTCGATTAAGTCTGAGCAATTCAGTAATTCCATTTAGTTATACTTATTATCACGGAATTGGTTACAAATTGCTAATATTAATTTACTATTAGCAAAGAAAATACTTCAATTGTCATTGCTTGAGTAAGTAACAATGAAATTGCATTATAATTACATGTAATAATTATTTTAGTACAAAATATCATTTATTCAATGTATTCTGAACATACAAATAGTTTTTGTAACATTCAAAATTGAAAACAAAATTTTTAAGGATGAAAATTTACAAATAGTTCTCAATGTTCTCTTTATCCATCCATCAAAATTTGCACAGTTTGTTCTACAAGATTTGCAAAATCAGGCGGTCTTCTCACAAGTCCTTTCCGGATCCGTTCTTGATAATCACGCATGCTGCCATCAATACCATTCATATTACAATTGTGCTCTGTACAAGCACATAATCGTGTAATATCACGAGTAGTACTACGTTCAACGCATGCTCCTTCCTGAAATACTCATTTTCTTAAAATAGAAAATTTTAATATTTATAAATTTGATTTTTCCAACTTCTTTCTGATTTAGTTCTACGACAAAGGCAAATAACTTACTTCGCATAAATAACTGACAGTAACTGGTAGCATACTACCAAGTATGGGATGTGTTCCAACTATAAAACGATATTCATCTTCACAACCACCAAATTCCACGGTTTCTCCGGTTTTTTTGTCTAAAATGATAATTTTTTAAAATGAACAATAATATTTTGAAACATCAATTCTTCGCATCTTATCAAAATCGTTCAATCATTCAGTGTCGATGAAACTGGGCATCTCTAACAAACAAAACTATAGTTGTTTTTTTTTTTTCACTTTGTTAATTTTTGTGCTTCATTTTTATCTACACAATTTCTTCCTTCAAAAGGGAATTAATTTTAAATGCGAAAACTCATGAAAGTGTGTAACATCACAAATCAAACAAAATTAAAAATGTCTCTATTTCAGTGATTTGACAATATGATGATAAGATGTCTTCTCATAAAATAAAATGCATTTAACAATGTATTTTTAGAATAAACATTATAACAACATTAATGCAAACAGTAAAATATTATTAAATAAGAAAAATTAGAAATACATATATGACTTACTAATAAATTCAGCACTGTAACAACACGCATTACCAAACATACAATCATCCATAAAACGTTTTGTTGTTTTGCCATTTTTCTTTTGATACGTATAACACGTTAATGACGTACTAATAAACGGTTTTGGAATATCCACAGTTATTCCAAGATGTATTGAGCAAATAAGCCAGAAAACTAAAATTTATTCAGACAATTATAAATATATATTTCATCTTTTTGTATTGCATAAATATATATATATATATAAAGTTTTTCGATGTATATAGATGACTGATCACTATGTTTACACAATATTTACAAAACTTTACAACCTAGTAGTATTGAAAAATAATATTTCTACTTTGGAAAATTAAAACAATTCTGAATTAATTGCAAGTTTCTACAGTTCATATAGAAATATAAGAAACTTACTAATAGTTAGGATAAATCTAACCATTGCCAGTCAAATCATTAGCCACAAATATTAATGAATTATTGGTAGAACTGAATTTTTCTGATATACTTTGATCTGCTAATGTGTTCTGTTATTTTTAAAGTAACAATGATCTAATAATATCAGTATAATATTTATGCAAAATATTAGTTTTATCTATGAAATAACAGCAAGGGAAATTGTCGATTAATTCAAAATCAGTAAACTAATTAACGAATCTGACAAGATAATTGGCAAAATTGAGAATAAAAAATCAGTTGATGAAAAATTGAAAACAAAAAATCAATTGATTAATAAATTATCAGGACAATAAATAATTTTGAATAAATTATTAAAGAAAAAAAAAACTGAAGTACTTAATTGGAAGTGAAACATGTGGTGATTGAAAATTCAAAAACGAAATAATATATAAAAACGGCAAAAAATAAAAAATAATGAATAGCGTATCTTTATTTATTTATTTTTTGTTTCCGTATAAAATAATATAATTTGCTAGTAAAGCCGAAAAATATAATTAACTGCATATAGGAATATTCAGGAGGTCAAATAACGGATGAATAATTCTGAAGGTCATCGAGCAGAACGGATAAATGTGTATTGCAGATGCGCTGCGATCCACAGGAAAATAAATATGATTAGCCAGTCGTTAAACGAAACGCTGAAGTTCAAGCAAGGATCAAAGTGCAACTCCGACTGAAAAGTTGTGTAACTAAGTAACACATGCAGTTAGCAAAACATCAAAAGAAGCCGACCTGGAGATAAGATTCACTGTCACACGTGGAGAAGAACCAAAATTTTTAAATGAGTGCATCAGTGAAAAGATTTCGGTTTTGACAGATTCCACTGGGTACATTCGACAATTCCATAGTTCAGAAACACAAGGAACAATTCTGCAGAAGATCGATAGTGATGCCAAATTATGATAACTTAGTCAACATTCATTTGTTAGTATAATTTAATATTTGTTTTATGTTCAATTCGTTTCTATCATTGCGATTGAATGATATCGTACAAAATGAGTTAAAGCTATCTATTTTCTACGTTGTGTTGTTACTACAGCAGTAGATATTATTAAGTCCTTCCGCATCAGTTTGCCAAAATTCCTTTATTTCCAATCATTGTCACTGAATAATACCCATCAGTGATAATTAGTGACGGCTATGTAGAAATAAAAATTGCATTAAATCCACAGAACTAAAGATTGTCTCATTTAAACATTCCTTAGGCAAATGTTCTTCATCTTAGGTAGACAATCATTTATATTATAATTATATTCCATGTAGTTTGGTTTTATTTGCATTATTAATCATTTGCATTTTCATAGCTTATTAAGAATACCTGTTGAAATTTGTCCCCCATTAGATTATCAATTAGATTATTATTATTAGCTTTTTATTTAATTGACCTCTTTTATTGTTTGTCGGTTCCTTACTAACTGTAAATTATATTCGAATCTGACAAGGTTAACAGGTTTTCGTTTAGCTGATGACCTCTTTTATTTTGTCACTCATTTACCCAAATCTGATTGTGGATGAGGTTAACAGTACTTTATATAGCTGACCTTCTTTCTTTGTGGCATTGTAAATCATGCATCTTGTTGTATCAGTTAACGACATTTTTATTTCAATAAATTAAAGATAGATCAAACGTCGATTTCTCTGCAAAGTATTAACTATTCGGCTCTACAATCTATTTGAACACTATTTTACGACAAACGTTTCCATGAGAACTTAAATAATACGAAATCAAATTACAGATCATCAAAGAAATGATCGAAAGCCTTGATTATTATGCTAGTACGCTCGAAACAATTATTCAAAAATGGTCAGATCTCATGCAGAATACAGCAATCACAACAACGAAGAGAGATAAGGAAAGGAAATACTGCCAGATTGTTACCTAAATAACTCCTTATATGGTAAGTATTAACTCATAACAAGACGTATGATTTACAATGTTGGAAAGGAGGTTAGCTAAGTAAAGTGTCATCAACAGTCAGATCTTGGTAATGAGTTGGCAAGTCACAAAAGAGTTTAGCTAAACGAAAAACTATTAAATTCGAATATAATTTACAGTTAGTAAAGAACCGACAAACAACAAGGTCAACTAAATAAAAAGCTGATATTGTTAATCTGCCCAGTGCCAAGAAACCTTACATAGTGCCCAATGCAAAAATCATTCGAGTGAAATTTATTCGAAACTTTCATGTTTTATGCATTTCATAAAAGCAACACTTCCAACTTTTTAACTGCATCTTCTCCTTTCACTGCTGAATAAACTATAACTGCTGTTTCTGTACCTGCTTTGTTAGCAAAAACTGATCTCACTAACCTTCCTCTAGCTAAATTATTATTATTGCCACATCTTCTATAACCGAATCATTAAAGATATCCTGAAATATTATGGATAAAGCATTCAACAGATTGTTTCCGTCTATACATATTAAATATATATGCTAACATATAGCACTGTCATAATCGATGCTAAACCAGTCATAACAAAAATTAATGCATTTTAATCTTTTCAGTATTACAATTAAAACAAGCAGTGATGTAATGACTGAGGCATTGTATTAAAAGAGATTATTCGATAACGCTGTAGTTTAATTCCTTCAAATGATATGCCACCAAAAATCATTGCAACAATATAACAAATTTGTCAATTCTTATAAATGCAATTTTGCAAGCCATATTAAACATAATAATTTTATGATTATGATGGCACGCTATCCTGTTTATTTATTATTTGCTAAATTATCTCATCAATACTTTTCAGAGCAATAACTGAATGCAAGTACTAATTCAATAAACTTTATCGATAAGCCAAGTATCTCAGTAATTATCCAAAAAATTGCACTCGGACCCCTATTGTGATAGCCATTCCTGATAGAGTTCTAAAGTCAACCGTTCCTGAAATCACCGTTGCAAACGTTTGGATATGAGCGATTATATTGTCATTATGATTAGATTCTACGTTAATTAGCATTTGTATCCCATTAAAGTTGATAAACTTTAACTGAACGTGTAAAAAATTTCAGTTACAGTTACCTAAATGATTGCAAATGTAATATGAAATACCTTTACGTATGGAAATAAATCTAATAATTCACTATTTTTACAATCATATTGTCCACTACTTTTTATTACAATTTATAGCTAATAAGTTATATATATATAAAGTCCGGCACTTATTAGAGTATACAGGTCACCTAAAATTAGTAGAATGATCTATGGTTTACTAACGAGAAATACGATAATAATTCCTAACTTTATGTTTCAAATTATTAAATGTTTAAAACATATGAAAAAGCGTCGATGTTTTTAAAAGATATTAAATAGATGGCTTTTTCTTACTTGATAAATTTCCTAAATATTTGTATCCAAAACAATTTAAAAGCAGCAGAGCACAAAAAATGTTAATAATGTTTAAAAAAATAACCATTTGCCTTTCTCTTCTAAGAATCTTTCGAAATTTTGAATAGAATTTGTCAAAACTGAAATTTTATTCCACACACATTTATTCTTTCGGTTTGTTCACTTTTACAACTGTCTAATCCGCTATTTAACTTTAATAAAAACTATATTACATTTCTCGATTTTTTCTAAGTGTTTTGTTAAGATGGATGCCTTGAATGGTTTATTGACTAAAATTACTTTTAATTTTTCTTGTTGTGGTTTGTTTTATGGCCAATGTTCTGAGATTTGTGGTGCCAATCACAGTTTTATGCCCATTGCTTTGGAGTTGACTTCTTTGGAGTGTTGGAAAGCTTGGTCTTTAGGATATTTATTGGGTTAAATTTTTCCGATCGGTTTCAGCTAACTTATTTCAATTATACCCTACTTTCAGTTAATGTATTGCAATAATCTCCAATTTGTGCAAGTTTATCGAAGTTTTAATTCACGAATTTTAAAGTTGGGAATTAATTAAAATCACGCTAATTATGCGGTTAAGTAAGTATAAGCACTGAACTGTATTTTTCACAAATGAATTATGCATATATGTCAATGAAGAAATGTTAGAATACAATTTATTATTTCAAAAGATAAAAGTACTTGAGGAAGTGCAAAACTACACGTAATATAAGAACAATTATAATAGAAATAACTAAGACGCTGAAATTTTGTATTACGTATTACGTGATAAAGGTGATAAAGAAACGTGAAGGCTTACTATGTTCAAATCATTAAATGCATGATTAATTCATTCCAAAAATAACTAAGTAATGAATGTTACGCAAAGTGAGACATTAATAATTTCAAAAGCGCAGTTGCACAACAAGATGGAACAGAGATCTGATTAATTGCTTATCAAATTATTGATTTGCGATATTATCTGTTCAAAATTCGAGTCTTTGGATTGATTTTTTTTTTTTTTTTGAAATTTATAAATTTTGAAAATTCTCTCTAAAATTTGAAATCTAAATGCAGTGGTTTTTATCACCTACTTTCATCTAGTCATCACTTATAAACTTTTAATTTACTTAGAGTATTCACACATATATATGTCTTTCTTCTTTTACATTTTCATATGCATTTATATGTGCGTATGTGTGCGTATTTCTTCTCCTTTAATACAAGAATAACTAGGTAATGAAGAATTTTCTTTTAAAGATATGGGAATAGTTCGTTTTTCTGAAAAAAAATTTGAAAGAATGAATGTAAAGATATGAAAATTTTACATCAAAAAATAAGAAAAAAAGGAAATAGGAGGAATTTCAATTTAAAAATGTTATTATTACATTAACGAACGACTCAGCTTAAGTATATCTAATGTATAAATGGCACTTGTTTTAGTTATGTTTTCTCAAAGGCCATTGCTGCCAAATTAGTTTTCTAAATTCCTATTGTTTCATCGTCTCCAGTTTGCAGCATTATCAACTATTGCTTTGAACGATTTATTTCATGCAATTTTCAAGAGAGCGATGTCGGGTGGATATCTCGGAGAATTCGGTGTGAATGTTAAGGGTAAACTTTAATGTTCGAAATTTCGCATCTCTAATAATCCGTAAGGCTTAAAATTCTTTCAGATGATTTAGTTCTACTATTATTTTTTCGATGCTTGTGACCGCATGTGAATCGTTTTAGCATTAAGCGTTGCAGAAATTTATCAATATTACATATCTTGTTTCAGTTTTTGAGAATTTTTGGTGTTGTATATTATATATCAGATTTTAGACGAATACACCAACTTCATTCTGTTTCAGATTTACGAAAACCGTACTATAATAAAGAAGAACCGTTCCTATTGGAAGAAAATTTACCATCAAGAAATCCGTTTGAACTTTTTGATATATGGTTCAAAAATGCTGCAGAAAATAAGGATGTGACATTTGAAGAAGTTAATGCTGTTTGCCTTTCAACTGTAAGTTGTTTTTCGATCATTTGCTTTTAATTTATAGAGTACTTTTTGATTGTCTGTCTTTTTCCAACCGTAAAATAAAACCGTTTTCTTTCATCTATGAAATATGTTTTGTATCGCTTTCATAACATTACTGGTAGGAAAATTAGCCAATTTTTTAGGTTTTTAATAATCAACCCAAGTCACGAATGGTTTTAATGAAAGAGTATGACAGAGAAGGTCTGTGCTTCTACACACACTATAATAGTGCCAAAGGAATACAAATCGATAAAAATCCTTATGCTTCCATGCTGTTTTACTGGCCTCATGTTGATCGACAAGTAAGCAATTTCGTTTATCCAGAAATTCCTTTCATTCTAGGAGCGGAGTAATTTGAAGGAATGCTCAGTATTAAAGCCAGATTGTTAGGACCATTAATAGTTTCTGGCCGGTGAGCTTTAGGCCAATAGGTAGCGTATTGAACAGTTTTAGTGTCTGCAGTTTATTTGTCTGTTGATAGTAATTGCTGTGTTGTTTAATTAAGTTTGCAGTGATTTGTATTTGTAAATTTGTAATAATTTGTAAAACACTAGATTCGAATGGAGGGAAAACTTGAGAAATTGCCTCTTGAAGCAGCAGAAGCTTATTGGTATCAACGGCCATTGAAAAGTCGCATTGGTTCAAAAGTCAGCGAACAAAGCAAGGTTATTTCAAATAGACAGGTTAGATCTCTTCTTTAAGACATTTCTTCGCCATTTGTAAATGTAGTGCCAATAGGAATGATGAAGCAAATATTTATCATTAAACTACAGATATATGTAAAGTTCCTAGGAAAATTTTCCTTTCCCATTGTGACAGTTAGATATTACTGGCTTGTGAACATCGAAATCCATTCGAAAAGAGATGAGATCAGCCCAAATAATTTAAATGCTGAATAACATATTTATCTTAAATGAGATAAGGGAATGAGTGAAAGCGGTTAATATTCAAGTGATATTCATTTCTGTTCCAAATTATCTTTTTCATTTGAGAATTAAATTAGTGACATATAATTTGAATGCTTCCCGTTCAAAACTTAATTTCGAAACTTTGAATGCGCTTTTAGTTTTTGTAGTATCTAGAAGACAGGAAAGAGAAGCTCGAAAAGCTTGTTGCTGAAGAAGGTGAAAAAACAGTCACTAGACCGGATGACTGGTAAGGATTTGTTTCATTATTTACTTCATTATCATAATTAGCCTAATTAGCTGCAGTTGTTTTTCTGCACTGTCTAGGAACTTAATGAAAAAGAAGTTTTTTTCGGTATAATTATAATCAACAAGGAAAGTTCATCGGTATAATCATAACTGATAAGGAATGACGAATGTTGCAGGGGTGGTTATAGATTGCGTCCAAACTATTTCGAATTTTGGCAAGGTCAGTCTGATCGAATACACGATCGTATTGCATTTGAAAAAAAAGAGAATGAAATGGAATGGTTAATTAAACGTCTTTCGCCGTGATAGCCATTCTCAAAGTGATCTTTATTAATCTAGCTGATTGTTAAATTCCTCCAAATATAACTTTCACTGCAAATGGCTGTTAGTATTTTTTTACTGAAGACTGTTAACAATACGCAAATCTGACAAATTAATATAAACTTTGAAGTTATAGCAGCTCCTATAACAGAAGCTCCCTGAAAAAGAAAAAGTAGAGTCTTCCTGTCTTGTTTAGTTTTTTTTTTTTCTTTTTCTATTCTTTAAGATCTGTAATATTAAAGTAGTAGTAAAATAAATCTTCGTAGAAATAATGAGGAAATAGAAATAATGAGGGAATGAATCTAATTAGGATAGAAATAAGCGAGTTTGAAATGTTGTGAAAAAGATAGAGAAGAGAAGCTATAAAGTTTTTATATTTATAGTAATAAAAATATATGGAGAAAATTTATTTTACTATTACTGTTGATTTACCTATTTGTTGTTTCTTAAGAAGATGGAGTATTAAAATAATATAATATTTGAGGAATTTGATCTTATTCATTGTCGTTCATTTTTCATATTTCCCTTTTATTTATTTTGTTTAATATTCGTTCGGATTGAATCTTGTAAAAATTATGTAGTAGTATTGTATGCTATTAATTTGTTACTTGGTTAATTATATTTTATTTAGCGGAAGTAATGCCTCTTTGGTGTTCTGTGATTGTATTGTATATTATTTTGATGCACACTTCTAACTTAATTTTTCTTTTTCCTATCAAAAAGTAAAAGATAGCAACAATTTTAGCAACAACTATAGCAATGTACTTATCCAAAAAAGCAACAACGTACTTATCCAAAAAAAAAAAGAAAAAAAAAAAACGTTATTTTAACAAATTGAAGACAAGCAGCTCAATTATGTGTTATTGACAATGAACAACTACAGTCTTCCCCGTGAGCTTTAAACGTCAGCTATGTTTTACTATCTTAATTTGACTTTTGAAGCAAATTAAGAAATTGGGAAGCTCCGTAAATTGATGCGTTGTGAGGGTACCAATTATTCATATCAACAAGTAAGGAGAAGAATAATATGGAAAAGAAGCAGTTCTCCATGTGCTCAGTCCTATCATTTTGTCACCATAGTTGTGAAATGTATGTTAAGGATTGGCTCAAAGATTGTATCTATCAATGCACAAAGATTTGAACTACAAAGTGGCTTTGCGCAATGACACCACCAATTAACAACTGCGCCATTGCATCTGAAGTGCTATACTTGCTTGACATTATTTTATTAAATCTATTTGAATATTTTACATAATGAATCTTTTATTTCTTAAGTGTTGTATAACTTATATGCGTGGAAGTTGTTTTACATGATTATGCAACTTTTAATGGTGTTGCTTGACATTTCATTTTAAACTTTTCATTAATTTTTTCAATTGAAGAAATTATTTATTAAAAATGGTGTTATAATAATGAGAAATTCTATATTTTAATAAATAGTTACTTATAAATTATCATCATATGTTTAAATTTTGGAGTAATATCAAAAACAAAGCTGCAACAGTTTTAATAAATTCCCGAAGTTATAGCCTGTCTGCTGTATTGCAAGGCTTTCTCTAAAAAAATGCCCTGTGTTTTTTCTTTCCCTTTAGTGCATTCGTGAGCGTTGGTTATTTGAGTATTTGTACATTTGTTACGTGTACACGTACGTGAACATGTTTTCATGTTTTATAATTCTTGTATTCTAATCAAGTCTATTTTTTGTGGTATTTTTTCTTTTGAATCAAATTAAATTTGTGTAGAATTTTTTTAAACTAATAAACATCCAAATTAGTGATAGGTTACTTTGCTTTACTAATTTATGATTGTTGAATTGTTAGGAAAATTTTCATATTTACATAAGACGGTAGCATTTTTGTGTTGGATTTTAGATTTTAATATTTCACATCAATTTTTTTTCTTTGTTTCCTCTACAATTATATTATTCAAATTTGTTGCAGAGCTTGGACGTTTATAGCTTGCGTATAAATTGAGTGAGAAATATATACCCATAAAAAATGGTATGTTCTTGATATATTTATTCGCTTATTGTCTGTTTGTTTATTCGTTTCATTTCTTTTGGACATTTTTGGTCGTACTTGTGTGTTTATTCATCTGTTTAGTTGATCATTCACTTTATGTGGCCATATCCGGCCAATGCTTGCTAAGAATTCGAACTTTAACAAAATAAATTATCTTGAAGATTTAAAGTGATGTTAAGGATAAACTTTTACTGCAGTGATATTCAGTTTATGTGGTTTATTATTGCTATAACCAAACTATGTGTGGTTAAAGATAATTGCCAGTATACATATATATATATCATTTATTAAAGAATAGTTCTAAAGTCTTTAGTACCATGATGAGACTCCTTCTTTCCTCTTAAATTCAAGATGATAACTAGTTATTTTCGTAGAAGTGGCAAATCATTTGATATATTAACAGTCGTACTATAGCATAAATCAACAGAGTGATTAATAGTCATTTATAGAGTGCCACGCTGCAGCCATATTTGGAGGCTGTACGGAAAACATTAGAAGCTGCAATGTGTCTGGAACAGTTCAGTTCGCAAGTAGTTGAAAGGTATAACAAACCGGAAGTAAGTACCTAAATGTTTTGCGTAAATAATTTGTATCTAACATAGTTTTCAATACACTTTCATCCTGAATTTCTTTTCATCCTGAAAAGAAAACTTCAGTTTGCAGTGTTTTAAACAAATCATAGGGTGACATTGCTTCCTGCATTTACTGTAGTTTAGGTTTTTTTATCAAATTTAAGTTATCAAATCAAAAAAATATGTAGAGGATATGCTTAGATAAGTCACTCATGTGTAACACTTGAGCATTCATTAATTGGTATCCTGTAAGATTCAAAACATCTTTTCATTCCTATGGATACTTTATCACTATCTGTAGCAGTTTAGTTATGCATTCCCCTCTGTTTTCAGCAGAGAGTGAAAATCAAATGATAATTTTAGGTAGAAGTTGGTACATCATCCGAACTTTTGTTAACTCCAGTAGTTGTGTCACGTAACAAGCAGGAGCGTGTCTTAATCGAGCCATCGATTAATTCGGTGCGCGTCAGTATTGCCGTGAAACAAGCTGATGATATTGAAAAGATTTTAACTCACAAGTTTACACGTTTTATGTGTCAGAGGGCTGAGAACTTTATTATACTCAGAAGGTTAACTTCTATTAAATTATTTACTCAGTAATATTGCAAGTAAACTTTTTCTATTATGTTATGATTCCATATGTGTAACAAAATTCTGATTATGAAAAACGGCTATTTCGTTTTTTTTTTTTTTTTTTTTTTTTTTTTCGCATATAATAGAATTAATTTTTATAGGAAACCAATGCCTGGTTATGATATATCATTTTTGATAACTGCAACGCATACGGAAATAATGTATAAGCACAAATTGGTTGATTTCTTAATTCACTTTATGCAGGAAATTGACAAGGTATGTGTTTATATATGCAATACGTCCATGATTTATATTGTCGTGCACATCCGAAATTGTGGGATATTTTGCTTAAAGTTTCAAAAACCACATTTGTTTTACTTTAATTTCAATTTTTTGTCGATTTTCTATACTGCGTTATCAACGTTTGTTTGCTAAATTTGAGAAATTTGATTCATTTTTGTATCGTCATCCCTAAATTCCTCATAAAATTTTCTTTCATCAGCTATCAATAGAAAACGTGTATTTGAATTCTAGTTTTTTTTAATTTTTAGGTTTTTGGCATTATAATTATTAACATTTTAACTGCTGAGGTATTCAGTATAAAAGCGCTGTTATCATCCAAATAAAAGTTTTGTGAATTAAATTTGGAAACTTTCGACTTGTTATATCATTCTCATACTAAAATTATTATATTCTACTACTGGAGTTTAACTGTGATTGGTTTCATATAAAAGAGAACAATTTTTGCAGGAAATTAGCGATATGAAATTGGCATTGAATGCTCGTGCTCGAGTATCTGCCGAAGAATTCTTGAAGCGTTTCAATTAATTCACTTATTATTTATTTGTGCATGTGTACTTTGTAGCTCATATTTCCATATTTTAATTTTGGGACACAATGCAGTAAGCAGTTTCACTTTCAACCTGTAAATCATTTTTTTATCGATATCGTTGTGTTCTATCATGTGACGACAATTTTCAATGGTTCATTTCTGTGCCATAACGATTTACATCTTTAATATATATTGTCATGTTTCGAAATGTTGCATCCTATGTTATGTAGTCATCAACTGGGTGAATTATTGAATTGTTCGGTAAAGATTTCAAACAAGACTTCAGGAAAGCTTTATTCTTTCTATTGATTATAGTAATATTATTTTAGTAGTATTTCGTATGATGTATTTTTGAATTATATGAACAGAGATGTCATTCAGATGGACACTACTGGTCATATTACCATATTATTTAGCTAATTTGTGTTAAATTTGATAGTTGTGTAGAGCTCATATGATTGAGTCGTCATTTCCATTGTTATATATAATAATACGTGTTTGATAAAGTCCATTACACATTAGACATAAATTTTTGATAGACACATTAGTATTTATCAAAGGTGATTCTTTTACCTGTTATTTTTGTTTTCTTCTTTGTTGTTATCATAATTCATTTGCTATTTATTATTACTATTAATTTGCTGTAAGATATTTGTTCATTTTTAGATCATTTTTCTGTCATTTAACAATTATTCAGTTTTGTTTATGGTTGATTCCTTTTAAGAATGTTCAGTAAAGGCGATTATCAGATGCTTTTTTCCTGTCAGTTTTAAAGCTTTTGCTTCATAAAGCTACCATATCATATTTTTTGAATGCAATTGAATGTTTTTTCCTCTCACTGTTTGAATTTTCCTTTAAAAATTCTTGCAGTTTAAATTTTCTTATCTGAAAGTAATGACAAGGTTTTTATTATTGCCATTATTTCTCTCTGTCCTGCAAAAATTATCAGCGTTGGAGTCGACAGTTGACGATGTTGCGGCTACCTATAAAATCGAAGGACAAATCATTTTCCCAGAATCATTTACTGCTGAAAATGGCAAGCTAAGTCCAAGTCGTGTGCTAGTGAATTATGACTTTAAACATGTTGCATTTGTAAGGTTGGTTATCAAACAGTTTATTTTAACTTTATATCTTAACTTTCAAATAATTTGTACTTATCTCTGAGCCATTTTGTTCAGAGGAGTTAGGATGGATATCTCCTAAAATATTTTGTATAAGGAAGTTGGAATTCCGGATATGTTGGATATGTTACGGAATGTTGGGTAAAAGTACAGAAAGACTGAGCGTTTTCCCAAATGTGGGAATGGAATTACGCATATTAAACGATTTATATTTATAAAATTATAAATTATAGAAATTTTCAGGAAAGATGGTTCGTTTGTGGTTTCAGGTATTCCACCAGGTTCTTATATTATTGAAATTTCAAACATCGATTATGCTTTTGAACCAGTACGAGTTGATATTACCTCGAAAGGTAAAATAAGGGCGCGACGACTTAATTTATTACAGGTTAGTTTTTTAGCATTATTTTAGTATACTATTTGCTTCTATTTGTGATGGGAAAGCTAACTAGTTATGATTTTCCCATTTCACTACACACCAGAATTCACTGCGTCAATTTTTCTGGTATTGTGATTCTAACCAGTCAGTTAATTTTAGATGCTCAGTTCATTTCAGCCATCACTAGTATCTTCACTTCCATATCCATTGCGCTTGAATGCAGTTCACCAAATTAACTATTTTCGGCCTCGAGAAGAATGGCACTTAGCAGACATACTTACTAATCCAATGGTTTTAATGATGGTTGTACCTCTTGTTTTACTTGTTGTATTACCAAAGCTTGTTAATGCAAATGACCCTGAAATTAAAAAGGTAAATCATTAACCTTCTTTTTTCTCCACCTTAATCCATCATTGTATACCTTTTTGTTGAAGGATAATCAATTTCATCAAACAAAGAATTATGTATGCTTTTGTAATATATAAAAAAATGCAATTGTGCGTTTTACCTGTGACCGAGTAATGAAGTTTGTTCAAAAAAAAAAATCTTAAACTTTAATGGAAACTCAATTGATTTAGTAACGGATCTATTTACATTTTACCTTTTTTGCAGTAAGGTAATAATTTATTGGTTTTAGGAAATGACTAAAACTATGCCACAGATGGACGTCCCTGATGTTTCGGAAATGTTGGCTTCATGGTTTGGTGGAAATCCAAAAAAAACAAAAAGAACGACAACAGGAAACAAAAAACGGCAATGATATCTTATAGATATATTGTATGGTGGTTAATCTTGTTTGAAGGATACATAACAGGCTTTTGTTAGAAGCAAATGTAGTAAGACCAGTCAAAATATAATGCCATTTCATGAATAAGTTAAATACATTATGTCATAATCGACTTCAGTGTTAGATATAGTGAGCATCTTTTCACTGTTTAAATTTTTCAAGTGGTGGAAAATTGCAGTGAATTTTAACCCTAAAAATACACAGGTTGTACATTTTTTTTCTTTGTTGTAATAATTTCATTGTAGTCAATTTCTTTCTCGTTTTCACGGGTTATTTATACTGTTATTTATCAAGATAACCTAGTTTGCATAATTTGTTTACATAACTATGTATTAGAAAGTATTTTATGTAACATAAATATGACATCCAATAAAAGTTTAATTGATATGAAGATTTACAGCAAGCCAACTGATAAAAGGATTTTGTGGCATTTGTTTGATTATAGTATGTTAGTGGGAAATGTAGATTTATCAATTTAGGATTTATTTATAAGTTCAATTCTGTTTTCGATACAAAACAAGAAGGATTTTCATCCTAAGATCTCTCACTATTACTAACATGAAATAGCATTGCAATATTTTCAAGAATTAACATAGTACTCATTTTTTTTGGCCAAATAGTGCCTTGTTATTCAAGACAATTTGAAATTATGGATAGATTGGAAAAAACAATCGATTAATCTGCTCGTAGTGTCCAGGATTTTTCTTTATCACTGATATTGAAAGAGTATATCTCCATATTTGATATACAAATGCATCTGTAGTGTATTATGTTACCAGCTAATATATATCATTTCCTTATCGAATAAACTTCAAAATTAATCAAAAAATAAATTTTTTCATCAGGTAGATATGCCAAAAAAAAATTTTCTTATCAAATATATTTCAAAACTGATCAAAAGTTACAATCCATTTCAGTATTCTTTGATTTCTTTTATTTATTTTTTAAAAAATCAAAATCTACAACGGTATAATTCATTGAATAATTCCATTAATTTTGCTAAAAAAAATCTTTTTTATTAATACACATAATTTTCTTTTACAAACACATCAATTGAAAAATAATGATTTAAAACATTAAATGATAATGTAAAATGATGAGATTTGTTAGTATTTATTATTTCAAGTTTTATTGCTAAGAAAGTTGTCATGGCAACACATACACACATGCATAAATCAACAATATTTTAAGTATTTCATAAAACGATGTTGTCAAAATTGGATTGCATTAGTTTGCGTATTTCTTTAAATGATAAATTTATATTTAAAAATCGAAGTTTAATGCAATATTATTAAATTCTTATCAGCAATTTCTTTTTCTTTCATTTTTCGTTTTTTTCTTTCTGTCATCTTATTTTTGATGGTGTAATATAATTTAATGAAATTTCATTTTCACTTTAAATTTTGCAATCCATATAATGGTAATATAATAAGAGGAACTTTTATTACATAGTTATATCAAAACTGTAACTTCGATGATCTTTATTACGACATCGTTTATTTATAGTAATTTTATTGTTCCAATTTAAAAAAACTTATTGTTAAGACGAATAATATTGTCTTATTGTAATTTATATTAAAGAATTAGTATTGTCCAGTATAATACTATTAATAAATATTTTTATGATTCGATAAAGTTATATTAATTCGAAATGATATTTAAAAAAAAATTAGAGAGTGTTTAATTGTATAATATTTTCATTATCGTTTAAGTCAAGATTTCAGTATATTTAGTTATAAATCAAAATTTTTAAATCTGATAAAAAATGATTTCTTATATACAGCACTATTAAAAATTTCAGCACATTCATGGAAGAAAAACACAAAAAAATAATACAATTATTTTAGCAATTTCATTATCAAATTGTTTATACTGTATAAATGGGATTGTTATCACAAATTTCGATTGCTCTGGGTGTTTCACGGAAACAAGTAAATATTCTAATGATTGGTCTTGATAATAGTGGCAAAACAACCATTATCAATAAGATGAAAAAGGAAGAAGATCGAGTAACTCAGGTTATTTAATTTATAATTTTCAATATATTTAAATGCAATTTTCTATAAACTAACTTTGGAAACATGGAACAAATAAATGAATGAATGATAATTAAATGAAAGCAAAAATGTGATAAAATATGATCAACTTGATAGGTTGCAAAAAACCTGCTTAATATAATCAACAAACACTATATATTTTGAATTGAAAAAATTTGTTTCGATAATAACATTGATTTAGTTAGCATTGTTACTGTCTAAATTTAAACACATTTTAATTTTTAACCTACTAAACAAATTTGCCACAGATTACACCAACAATTGGTTATACGACTGAGAAATTTATTTTTAACAATACAACATTTTTGGTGCATGATATGTCTGGGCAAGGTAATTTTCTCTTTGTTTGAAATTATTTAAAAAATGGTAGGTTTTATAAAATCAGTGACAAAAAAATGCAGAAAAATCTTATCAGTTTACAAATATTTGTATATGAAAAATTATACTTAATAAACTGTTTATAATATTTTTATGTTTTTAGGCAAATACCGGAATTTATGGGAGAATTACTACAAAGAAGTAGATGGTGTGGTATTTGTGATTGATAGCAATGATCGATTACGGATAGCAGTTATTTGTGATGAATTACGATTACTGTTGGACCATACAGAATTTAATCGGAAAAAGGTTTTTTAAAAAACATTAAAATTTATAAATTTACTAAAGATATCTTTGCTTTTTTTATCTTCCTTTTTTTTAAGGACTCATATATTCATTAGGTAATGCAAACATTTAGAAAGAAGATGTAAACTTAGACAGTTTAATTTGAAATTTTCAAATAGCAATTGAATATATAAAGTTTTTCATTTTTGATAATTATTTTTTTTTTTTTTTAAATAATTCAAATGCCGTAAAACTGTTAACAGCATTTGAAATTCCTTTAACGTTTATAGAAATCTTTTCAATTACTCTGATCCTTTGGGAATTGCTTACGTTTCTCAAGCTCTCTTTAATCAGCAGTAACCATCAGTTAATTTTCCGCACCATACTAAATTTTCAGTTTGGATTGGGAGAAAAAAGAAGGAATTTCCTGTTAATAATTAAGTTAATGATAAGCTAAAATTTTGAAATCTTCTGAAATTTCATTAATTAACACTTATCAGCTATTAAAAATTAAATATTAAATAATATCTTTCGTTTTATTTTGCAATTAACACATCTATTCAAAGAAATCATTAGCACATCTTCACTTTCAGTGAATAATTTTGCTAATCTTAAGTTCTTATTTGAAAATGAATTGCTAAGGGAATTTTGCGTGGTTTATTCTTTTTTATTTTTTTTTTCCATTATTTGAAGCGCTGTTGAGTGCTTCGCATGAAAATAAGCAATAAGTTAGCTTTCTTACTGTTCGCCAAAATAAGTAAGTTATTCGGTTCAGCTGAATTTTCATTATCAGTACCATTCATTTCTTCTCTTTTTTAAACTTATTATAATAGTTACAAAAATAGTATCATTGATTACATCAAAATAAACTAAATATGATTAAGTGCTAATAATAATTATTATAACAATAATAATACCATTTACAACAATAATGATTAATAATAATAACAATAGTAATAATAATAATAAATAAAATATAGAGTAAAAGACTAATTTGTAATGTTGTGTGCAAATTTTATGGTATAACTGCAATGACTAAAAGATGTAAAAGACAAGAGAGAAGAAAAGGTAGGGAAGAAGTAAGAAAAAAGTAATAATAGCAATATTTGAAATTAAAAATTTCGTTGATTTCTATTTCCAGTAGAAAAATTCGCTTACTTCAAATTGCTTTTATAAATGAAGGAAAGGAAAGAAAACGAATTTTTTTTTTTGTCTTTTATTCTTTTAGATACCGCTTCTCGTATTTATCAATAAAATGGATGAAAAAGGTGCAATGACAACGTCGGAAATTAACGATAATATAGGCTTAAATTCGATAAATAATCGAAATTGGCGTATCTGCGCAACATGTGCAATCACAGGTGAAGGCCTCAAAGATGGCTTTCAATGGTTGTTGGAGAATATTCGAGCATGTACGGAATCTAAGAATAGTTGAAATTAACAAAAGTAAATTTCACATTCGCTAATCGTTTCATCTACTAATTATTCATATCAAAGATATATTTTTACAATATATATATATATATATATATAAATGTTTGAATGTATTATAAAATATAATCATTAATTTATAATTGAATTAAAATTTGATTGGAATACTTTATTTTTACTTTTTTTTTTTTATTTTGAAGAAATAAATGAATAATTTGTGTAAATTACATCATTTCACATGTCTTATCATTAAAAACTATGAAAAATTTTGCAATATTTTATATTAATGAATATAAGTAAGTAAACTCATTACAAGCAATATTTTTTTTCTTTGTTGGAAAAATTAATAATGATACGGATAATTTTCTATAAGTTTAATATTAATTAGTTTCCTTTTTCTTCCTTTTCTATAAACTAATTGTTTTAACTGCAAAAATTCAAGATTTGGTTTCTTCTATTTTTTTCTATATTTCATTTCATTATGCATAATATAATGTTAAATTAAAAGGATAAGTGTTAGATAACTGTAAAATGAGTATGAAAATTTTAACAAATTTTGAAAAGTTTCCAAAAGTGATTAATTGAAAACTATGCATCATTCTCATTCTTAATTTGCATAAGGATGAATGAATGAGTGCTTCATCCTTTTGATAATTTATACACAATGTAATAGAAGCAAAAACTGTGAAAAGATATGCGATTGAGCATTGTTGATTTATTGTTGTGAATACATTATTCACGAGGACAGCTCAAGGCGACATCGGTAATAAAATATGACCTGACCGACAAACCAGCAACAACAATAATACCTTCATCTTTAAAACTGAAAAATCCACCGGAAATTATCGTTCATTCATTTCAATTCCATATATGTATTTATAAAGTATAAATGCAAAAATTTTATTTTCCAGTGAATGAACGTTTGAAATTGTGGGAGAATCAATTAGTATTGTCAAAGAAGTTATAACTATATGAAAAAAAAAAAAAAAAAAATTAGTTGAATTTTCAGAAGTTATAAAAATTTACGAACTAATTGAATTTTCACTTACCCATTTTTCTTGTTTTTTTTTTTTCTGATACTGAAATAACTGTATTTAAATTAAGTTAATTTAAAGCTAATGCAATTGTAATTGTAAATCAAATTAAGTTAATTTAAAGCTAATGTAAATATAAAGCAATTATAAATCAAAATAATATGGTTTTTGAAATTTTTATTTGAAATAATCAAAATAGGACACTTTTTGTGTTCTACTGTTTATGAAATTCATCTTGGTTTAAACAGAAAATTTTAATTTAATTATCAAAATTTACTAAAATTATCTTAGTTCTTACTTTTTCAACGCTAACTTTTAAATTAATAGCTTTCATGACATTTAGCACTTTTCGTTCTATTATTTTTTTCTCTAACGCGAAATAAATCAATAAATGCATTTTTTTTCTTTTATTTATTTCACAATTGAAATATTCACTTCTGAATTGCTAAGAAAAATGAAAAAGCTCATTGAAAAAGTGGCAAATTGAATAAAATGTTCGATAGAAAAGAGGAGTGAATCTAGTAATTAAATTATATTAAATTATAATTAAATTGCACTGATTAGAAGTTAACACTTACGAACAAAAACAATAAAAGAATGACATATAGAATTTGAATGATAATAAAAAACAGTTCGGATTAGAAAAAGAAATTTGTCATATTATTTGAAAAAAAAAATCGAAAAGATAATGATGAAGAAAATTACTGTATGATTTTTTATATTTTATAAGTCTAAGCACCAATAAGTATTTAACACTAATTAATTATTTGATTATTAATAATAATAGTATAAAATAGTAACAATAAGTAAAAACAAGAGTAATAAAAATAATAACAATGACAATAGTCATGATAATAATATCATTCTTACCAACACAACAGTAGTAAAGTTTATGTGATTATCAATATCTTCATCACAAAATAATCATTTTTTAAGTTATTAAAAACCTTAGTTGATTGGTGTTAATAAAATATTTCATAGTATTTTTATTCAAATTTTTCTTATCAAGTGAATAAACATTAGCATTGAGTACTATCGAGCGACTGATACGAAGTACTTCCGATGAAATGCCCTTACTATCAATTTATCATTTGTTTATATTATCATCTATACGTACAATAATTTTGAACTTTTTAAAATACAAACACTTTTTTTTTTTAATTTTCCTTTTCTTTTCTCTTTCCCTCTCTTCTTCTCTCTCCCTCCCTCTCTCTCTTTCAAATGAAAGAATATTGTACAATAACGCTATTGAAAGCATTTGGTGGTAGACGATCATAAAATCCCCGGTCAATTTAGTTCCAGTGTAACCGATCTATTATTTTCCACTCATTATTCATCGGGCAAAGAATAGGTAAGGAAGTAATTGTACTATTTTGGTTAGGATGTGAAGTAACGAATTTTTATTACTTTTATTTGCCTTATAGAACTACTACTGCTACTAATACTGCTACTACTATTATTACTATTGCTTTACTAATCTAAGTAACTTTTGCTAATAATTATTAAGTATTATAGGTATTATCACATTTTCACTTATATTTTCTTTATTTTTGTTATTGTTTTTTTCAGAAGGAAGCAAAAAAAAAAAACGCTTTTAGTGTTATAAAAATAAATCATTAATTTGTTTTTTTGTTTTTTTTTCATCGTTTTTTTTATAAACTACTTAGAAATAATTAATGCAAAAAAAAGGAAAAGAGAAAAAAAAAAGAAATTTGGAAAAAGAAAAATACTTTGATGATATACGGTAATAAAATTCTCAAAAGGTTAACCATATGTCATTTTTTGTGTAAGAGCGGAATGTTACTAGTTTATCTTTATATTTATTTTTCCGGAAAGGATATGTGTTACGGTCATTGAACACTCACAATATCATTTCATCACATTGCTTCATTAAATTTCATCACTAATTGGCTTATCCAATAATCTCAATATTATCGGTCGGAATTCCTTTTTTTTTTTTTTTTGTTGTTAGAAAAAGTGGTTTATTATTATTTTATTTATTATCACTATTCTTCATCTTCTTCTTATTATTATTATTGGTTTTATATCATGAAGTACTGGTTTTATCGAAATATATAAATCGATTAGCATGGTAACAAGCTCATTGAAAATTTATTCAAGCATTAGTTAAATCATATGTTTATTTCAGGATAAGTGGTAAAGCAAAATAAAACATGACATTTTTTGTCAATTAAAAAACTGCATGAAATGAAAATCGAATGAATCTATAGAAAATATAAAATTGCTGAAATTTTTTGTTTACAGAAAACCATTCCGAAGATTTTATAAATATAAAAATTTCAATAATCTATATGCATATTATCCACACTTGACTATTCCCTTATCATAAATAAAACAACATGGACATTTCATATCATACAAATCTTCTCTTCTACTCATTAATTGGTTAGATCCCTAATCTATTATCAGTAGCAATTTACGATTAACATTAAAGAGCAATTTTAGCATTTCGGTATTCCTAGAAATGAAATGGAACTAAATTTGGTGATAATAATTAAAGTAACATAATTATGATGAAATAAAAAAGGGATCAAAAAAAAAGAAAGGTGAAAGAAATATATTAATAGTGTAGGGTTGATCACATGTGGCGTTGTGTCAAAATCGTAAATCTTCTCTGAAACATTTCGGGGTTAACTTTATCCAGAAAATAACCATCAACTATTATATTGGTTTAATTTAAAAAGGATTTACCGCTGGTAACATATCTCATTTCTCCTTTTTCCTTTACCTTCTTCCTTTTCTGTCTTATTTTCTTCTTCATATAACTTTTTAGGATGTTTCTAAAAGGCGGAAAAAGTGGGGTAAATGAATAAGAAAAAGGAGAAGGAAGAGGAAGAGGAGCAGAAGAAGGAAAAAAAAAATATACGTACGAGAGAGGATACACGGTAGATTGAATGACGCCACGCCCAGAAAATAAAAAAATTTTTTGGTACACTTCTTAAAAACGGTCCCATCCATATTGGACTAATCTTTAAACGAAGCAAAAAGGTAGGCTTCAAACGGTAATGCCATTTCACAACATAGTTACCATTATTCTTATTCTTATTTTTATTGAATATTTATTATTGTTATTTTATTATTATTATTATTATTATTAGTTATTAATTATTATTGTTGTTATGAGCATTAGCATTATTGTTATCACTATTATCATTATTATTAATTTAGTGATAGTAATGATATTGTTACCTGCTACTAGCGAAGATATCAACATTCAGGATTGGTTGTCAGTATCATTGTTATCATTGTCACTAGTACTGCTGTTTTTTGTTTTTATTGTTATTATTACAATAATTATTATTATTATTGTCAGTATGACAACACCGCCGAATTTTAACAGTGTGGCTATGTTACCTGGTGCGTCGTATTTCTATCCAACAACGGCATCACAAGCATCACCTAAATGGCTTACCGATGGAAATCATAATCATTATCATCTTCATCATAATTATCATCAACCGAATTCGGATGATCAAATCCCACGAATTGTTAGTTCGAGTGGTTTTCGAACTTTACCAGCAACCGATCATCTTAAATATTCTGCCGATGTTCGATGGCCTTCCGAATTTGCTTATTCGATACCAGGTATTCATCCAGCTGCAGCTGCAGCAGCAGTCGCTTCAGTTACTCCGTCTGCATCTGAAGCATATCCCACTGATCCATTTCCATCTACTTCAATGGCACAATTATCCGGTAACTGTTGCTTGAGTCGCTTTGATAATACCGGAAGTTGTTATTATCCAAATCCTGTCCTAGCATCTCCGTATACTACTCCAACAGCTAATGAACATTTTGCCGCTGCGGAACATATTGCTCATTGGAAGGTAAATTTTCAAAGAATTTATTTGAAAAAAAAAAGAAAATGATGCAAACTTAGACAAATTAATGATTATTTACACATCCATTTAATCATTTAAATCACCATAACTTTGCATTTGTAAAGTTAAGAAATCCAAAAAATTGAAAGTAGAAACAAATTTGCATTTTACATTTGAAATTGTAATAATTTCAATTCTTAAGAAACTGAGACCACATATTAGCTCAACCTATATTTCATCATTTTGTAGGTTCCAACTCTTGCTTATGCATCATTAAATGGCAAACGATCAGCGACAATTCGCCTCCAACAACAGCAATCTACTTCACCACCATATCGTACAGGTCCCGGTACTAATAGTAAGCATTTCAGCATTTTTATCAATTTGTATTTCTTCATTTCTTTCTCTTTGTGCTTATTTAATATTTTTCCCTTTTCTAGTAATTACTTCGTATAAAACTTACGATATCATTCATGAAAAAAACAAATTGATGGTAATTTAAAAAATTTATATAGAATTACTCCATGTTTCAAAGTAAGAAAAACTTTTTTGAAACGCATAATATCTGTTATCAATAAAGTAGAAATGATAAGGACATATCATATCAATATGACTTTCCATACAATTAAACCTTCAGCACTTTTTTTCATCCTCTCCTTCTCTCTTCTGTCCATAAAGAATAATTTTCCTTTCATTTTTTTGTCACATTTTAAAAATTATAAATTGATAAGAGATGGTTTCTTTTTCTGCTCCGATATTATTTAAAAATTTATTCAAAATTTATAATAGCTGTCATTTTTCTTTATTGCATATTTTCATAAAGATAAGAAAATGATTAATTAGAAATAATAAATAAGATGAATGTGAATAAAAAGTACAAGTCATCAATATGGTTGCATATTTGTGCCAGGTAAAAAAGTTTTAATCATTTTAATCTCTTTCTTATTTGTTTTTCTCTTATTGACTTTGACAAAAAAAGAAAGTGAAAAAGTAACCTGAAGTATTGTTATAGTAGAAATAATTTGTAAAGATAAGCTATCACTATTATCATTATGAAATGTATTAAATGAACTTTATTATTGATTCAAAATATACTAAATGAACTTAAATAGAAGATTTGCCGGATATTTTCTTTTTTATTTTGCTTTTTCAGTGAACACACTGGCAAGATACTTGTAATATTTATTAGTCATTAGCGCTTTTTAAAAAATTTAGCTAGAAATTAATAGCAATATTGTTAATAGCTCAAAGTATTATAGTTAATTAGTCACATATAATTAAGGATCAATAATTATTACGTGGTAATAATTTTGTTTTTTTTTGTTAACTTAATAATTATTTTAATTTATAACAATGCTGATCGTTCCCCTACTCGACAATCGATAACTTATAGTATCTTCTATTTCTTTTCTCAATAGTTAAATGAGAAAAAAAAAAAAGAAAAACGAAAAAGAAATTGCCAGAAACAAACTATTATTATTGTAATCATAAAATATGCATGGCGGATAATAATAGATTCTCGCACCAGAAGAAACACCGGTAGTTGTAAAAATTCCACATCGATGAAAAAGTAAGGTTATTTGAATGATTTACAATGGCATTAGCTGACATTTCGATGTATGTTTATACTTTAACTTCAGATACACGTGCGTATATATATACGCACACGTATAGATCGTTTCCTTTTTTTTCTTTGTGAGATAAAATAGAGAGTAGAAAAGAGTGAGAGAAGAAAACAGGGGAATGATACCAAATGCTGAAAATGATATAATGACAATTGAAAATTTAGACGATGTACTATGGAAATAATTTAAACAATTGCTATAATTAACATTACTTATGAAAAAAAGATAATCTAAAAAAATTTTTTTTAATCTTAAAATAGTGTCATCTTCATCATCAACTCCAATTACTTGATGGTATATTTATCAGTAAATGCCTAATACTTCATTCAGCATTTAACAACTGTTTGTCTTAGAATGCTTGATTAGCTCTAATCAATTAGTGAAATGGAAGAAATGAAAAAAAACATAGTTTTAAAGCCAATATACTTTTTAAATATGATAAAGATTCTTTGCCTTTTTTTATCTAAAATAAACAGATAGAGCATTAATTAAATGCTCGAGTGACATTAAATTAGTTCAAATAATTGTGGCATATTTATTGTAAGTTATCAATTTAGGTAAGTATTGAAAAGTTTGATCAATGAATTACAGTATTCCACTTTTTCAGTAAATTGGGAGATATTAATAATTGTTGTTCAATCTACCGTAACCCACCTTTTGCGTTATGTCGTTGTTTGGAGGAATTATCCTTGAAGGTCACCTGACTAATCATTTTTCCAAATACTATTGTTATGTAGTGCGGGGTTTCCAGGTAAGAAAGGAGAAGGATGAAAGTCATGAATAGATAGGTAATTGTATGGAAACTTCTGCAAAGTTATGAAATTTCAATTGAAGAACTATTTCGAAATTTTCCCATCGTATAAATTACGATAACTTTGACAATATGAAATTTTAGTGTGAAGAAAAAGAATAAAAGAAAAAAAATTCGTAACATTTTCTTATTAAGAAATATTACAATGGGAAAAGTCAATTTTATAAATTTAAAGCGAAAAAGAGTTTATTTAAATTTTTGACAAAAACGAAAGCAAAAATATATTTACATTTTATTTCGTTCAAATTATTCTCTTTTTTTCTTCTCTTTATTCCAAAATGGAATAAAAATTTATATTTTTTAGATGTAAGAGTGCGAACAAGTGAAAAGTATCGTATGGTATATAGTGATTATCAACGATTAGAATTGGAGAAAGAATTTCGTACATCACAATTTATTAATTCCGAACGTAAATCACAACTTTCATCAGAATTGCAACTTACTGAAAGACAAATTAAAATATGGTTCCAAAATAGGTTAGTTTTCACGTGATAAAAAAAAAAAAGATTATGTTAAAAGTGATAAAAAATGATAATATGTTTGTATTTCTTTTTTTTTTTTAAGAAAATAATTTTAAAAAAAATTTTAAAATTTTTTTTAAAAAAAAATAATTTAAAAAAATAATATATATATATATTTATATATATATTTTATTGATATGTTATTTATTTCAGTCCGATGGTATAAGTTTTCATTCTTTTAAAAAATAACCTAAAAAGATTAAAGAAATAATAAATGAAATAATATTGATAATTATGGATATATCTTCTTTATCAAAAATGGAATTTGTAGAAGTTATTGCAGAATTTTTAAAATAGTCCGCTCTGTATTTCTAGTTTAACGATTTTTGTTATGGAAGAACTAATTAATTAATTAAGTGTGAAAAATTCACATTATCTGTTTCAAAGATTATTAGAAATACTCCTGCTTTTTTGACTTAAACTAAATTGTCTTTCCAGTGAAAAAGAAAAAGTAAATGAATTCAATTTAATTCAGTTATGTATTTATTTTCTCTAATATTTGCTGATTTTCGCTTTCTATTTAAAGACAAAATCTATTCATTAAATTCAAATCCATAAATTACCGATAATTTTTAAAACGAAATATTGACAATACTATAAATTAATCAATTAATATTTTAGCCGACAAAGTGTTTTTGTTAATCAAGATAATGAGGAATCATTACATGTTTCATTAAGGTAAATTTGTTTGCACTGATAATATCACAATTCTATTCCTCCCACAACTTTCCCTCTTCTCCCTTCTTCCTTCCTTCCAATTTCGCGTTCACTTTTACCTAATCAAATGCTGGATAAAAGGAAGTGGAATATCGGAATAGAAGAAAGTGAGCCATTTGCTAAAAGGTTGCGACAATTACGCAATACAAAGATTTGATTTATGTTTTGGGACAGTTGCGCATATAGACAGATATGAAGTGTATAATAAAAAGTTGATCTAAGGATAAAAAAATATACACAAAAGATATTTTCTTCTTCTATTTTCTTCATCTTTTTTTTTCCATCAATATTTAATGAACATTTTAACCTTTTGTTAAAAAAAGTTTTTTCAAAAGAATTTTATTTTATTAAAAAGTGTACATATTCTTTATTTTATTATTATCGTTTTTATTATTACTGTTGTTGTTATTATTATTACTAACATTATCACTGTAGTTTAAATGAAGTAATCGATGAAATTAATAAAATAACTATCAAATCAAGTTTATAAATTGTTAATTTGACGGATATTTTGTTGGCTTATCCTTTATGTTATGCATTCATTTGTCCTTTAAAAGGTTTGTTTTTACTTTATTGCTAGAACTTAAAATCATTTAATTATGATATCTGATTAAAAGAAATTGCAGAAATAAAAATAATTACTTCAAATAAGTGTTTATTTTGATATTATCCAAGATTAATTAACTCATAAATATTTCTTTTATGTAATTTATCATTAATCATTCACGCTTACTTGCTAGATTTCATTTATATCTTAAAAAAAATATGAATATTTTCATAAATTTCAAGCATTCAAACTTCATTCTAACATTCTTCACATATATGATTGATCAATATTCTCTCCTTTTCTTTTTTCTTCTTTTTCTTTTGTTCGAATTTTTCAAAATCCCAATTAAACATGAAATTTTTGAAAAAGCCATTTTGAAATGCCTGAATCGCTTCTGGCATACTTTTATTAAACCGATAGATAATTAGTAAAATTTAAAAGAACGAAAAATAACTGTTGCACGTTTTTATGGCGTAGTAAACTATTAATTGCAACGAAAAATTTCTGGCGGCAAAATAAATCTATCAAATATTTCTCAAAAAAAGAAAATTTTAAAAAGTTATAAAATTGTTTTACTATCTTTTTTTTCTCTCTTTTACAAAGCGATTTGTATTTGACCGAAAGATAATTGTTGTAATTACTATGGAAACTTTAAATAATTTCAGGCAATACATTTCTTCGGTTTTCCTCATTACCTCTTTTCCTTCCCATTTCATGCTTGTTATAGATACACAATCATAAAATAATTTTTATTTTAAATTTTTTTTCAAAATTTTATTAATTTCACTATAGCTTTCAATGTGATATGTTGAAGTGATAAATACCCTATTACAAGTATTATTATTATTATTATTACTATTGCTATTTTATCATTATATTATCATTATTGTTATTGTTATTATTATTATATTATTATAATAATATTTTTATTTTATTATTATTGTTTTTATCGAAATAATTATGTCCAAATTCTTTATAAACCAAGGTAGTAAATTTAAACTAAACAGTTGCTGCCTAATAGCTTCGAATTTGTTTCAAAGAAAAAGTATTCAACAAAAGCGATTAATTTTATTGTCGAATTATAAATTTTTCAAAAAATGAAAATCTCGCTGTTTTTAGAATATTAAAAAACCAACTAAAATAACATTTTTTTTCGAATTGATGATTTTTAAACTTATGAATTTATCATTATAAGTAATGAAATATCGTTATTTGAGATTTTCATGTGAATTAATCAGCTGTTATCTTTTGTTTCCTCTGAAAAAAAAAAAAAAAAAAGAAAAGAACTTATTGCTAATTTTTTTTCTGCTCAGAATGCGCCAAATTTTTATTTATTCTAAATAATATTAGCTATAATACAATTTATCTTTGTAAGTATTGTTTGCGCTTCCTCCATTCTTTGCATCAAATTATCCCAGCTTAGATATCCTCTTAACCTTATTGCTACGGGGTCAGCACCTATTATACTTATCGATACATCTTCCGTCGTATGCTAATAATACTTTGTTTCTTTGTCGGCAATATTTGTATAAAAAATAATGAAAGTATTAAAAAAATTCATCCCTCTATACTCATACCATCTAGTTGGGACTGAGCAGGGACATTTCGAATTACTTTTAAATTATTTAATTATCAAAAAAAAAATTGGAGTGGATAGGAAAAAAGATGCAAATAGATGTAAATATAATAAAATGAAACCAAATGAAATTAATCAGAATCAGGATTGATTATTAAAATTGCCATGAACCAATTTTAAAAATTAATTTGAAAACAATTTAATGAAAAAATTTGAATTTTGTTGCATATATTTGAGATTAGAAAAACAGTTTAATTTAAGTGATTTAAATAAATAATTTAGATGACTTTTTTATTTTACCACACTTTTTATTTTTCCCAACAATTAATTTTTTGCTAAAATTTTTTTTTAACTTCGTAATGTTATCTTTAATTCATTTCTGAAATTGGTGCTTGTAATTTCAATAATCCGTTCTAATTTTGATAATTTCATTTATCCTCTTTTCTTAAAAAAAATATTCACTCTAATTTGTTGGATTTAATTTTTTTTTTTGGACATTTTTTTGGAATGAACAGTTTATCCATACTTTTTTTCAATTAATTTGGATAGAAACATATTTAAATTTAAAGCAGAAATTTCGAGCCTAAAGTTTTTTTTTTGATTGTCACACTTCACTAATAATTCCAACTTGAATTTGTTTATTTACAGGAGAGCAAAAGATCGTCGTGAAAATAAGAAGACGAGAATGGTGTGAAATATTTATTGAACATTTGATAGCTTCCGCTAATCATTTTTTTTTTTTTTTTTTGTTAAATTATTATTATGCGTGTTAAATTTTTTAAATAATTTAATAATTAATCATAAAATAATAAAGTGTTATACCATTTTTGTTAATTTTTTTCATCACTTATAATGTTTAATAATGTTTTGCTCTTCAAATAACAAAAAATAATGCTCCAATTTTTTTTCTTAGAAACAAAAAAAATTACTTCATAAGCAGGTATATTAAAACAATCAATAGATTAATTTTATTTTTAAATTTAAAACAATAAAAAATTTTTTTTGTTGAAATGATTCAACAGAATTCTTTTTAAACAATACAGAAAACATGAAATAGAATGATAAAATTATTTCCCTCATAGCTATTATACCTAAGTATATTTGTTACTTAATTCATATTTGTGCCAACATATGTTGTTAAATTTTAATCTTTTCCTTTTTCAAATTTTTTTCAATCTTTTTTTTAAATTTTTTTCAATCAAAATGTTAATTATTCTTTAGCATTAATTCACTTATATATCGCCAGGAAAGTCTGTGATTTAAATGTACCTCCTTATCATTTCGCTTTTTTTCATCCTTTTCTTTTTCTTTCTCGTTAAAGTAATAAAATTACTTTTGATTTTCTTCATTTTGCTTATGCTTATTAACAATTTCAGTCTCATTATAATTCACTTTCTCAAATGTACTTACATCAATTTATATATTGATATGTATATATATGTATATATATATATATATATATATATATATATAAATATAATCACTTACGCAGGTTATTATACAAAATGAATTCAGGGTTCACTTTTTTCGTTTTTTTTTTAATATCACATGATTTTCCATGCAATTTATCCATGTCAATTTCATATTTGATATTACGGGATTACCGTATACATTATTTCTAATTACTGCTAATTATTTAATTCTGATAATGAAGTTTCATATCTCTTGTTTTTCTTTATGATTCGCCATCATTATCATTATCATCACCATCCATCACCATCATCAATCATCATCATCATTGTCATTTAAATGCCACATTGTTTTTATGGTGTATTAATGTGAAATAAACGGAGCATAATTATTATAAAAGGATGAATGATTATTGAGGATTACTTAATGATTAGACATTTTGCAAAATTTAAGATTTCATAAATTGAATTTACTATTAAGTAAACTAGAATAGTTCGATACTAACTGAACTGAAGCAATTAATCATATTATTCAGCATTATATTTTGGTATTTGTTTAAAATTTTTGTGCTCAAAAATAAAAAAAAAAAACAATGAAAAATGAATAATTTGGAAATTTAACGAATTCAAAAATTGTTGATCATTTTTTTAAATTAGAATTTCTTTAAAGATATAGAAAGAGGATATAAATTTAGTTCATTCATTAAAAATAAAGGTTAAACAAAAGAGAAAGTAAAAAAATATTTCAGAGCAATCTAAAGTATAGTTTATGATAAAGTAAAAGAGAATTGATATAACAAAAAGCAAACACCGACGCGCTACGACAATTACGCAACAAACAGATTTGATAGATTTGATTTCCTTAGTTTTTTCACACGTGTACGTTTTTCGCATTGTAAATTGCAAATAAAAAAAATGTATCTTTCGTAAACATTGAAGGGGCTTTTTTAATTTTTTTCTTTTTTTTTTTAAATTATTAATCTAATAATTGATTGTTTGCAGGGCAATAATTCCTACTTTCCGATCGTTTTATAAACTTTTTTACTTATTACTTGATTTATTTCTCAATAGTTACTTACTTTATGACCATACTCGATTAATTTAAAACTTGATTTGAAATTACCATGCACAATCATTTTTACAAAAGTACATAGTATTTAACAATTACTTTTTTAAAGGCAAAATTAAAATTTAATAGACATATTAATTTCAAGAATTTTCTACCACATATACTATGGTGCAAAAAAAAAAGATACGAACTGACATAATTTATACGCTTTATATGCTTTACTGAAATTAACTTCATTAGTGATTTTAAAGTTTGTGTTCAGAACAAACTTCAAATCTGCATAACAATTGATTTTATAAAATTCTTTTGAATTATTCCTTTTTAAAAATTAAACGATTGTAATCAAGTTGAGGGAAATGGATGATAGCGTAAAAGAATTTATCAATACTGCCATCATCATCATCAGGTAAACTTAGTTCACTGTCATTAAATTTATCATTAAACATTATATAAAAATCGGTTTTCGCATAAATGACTGAAGCAAAAGCGTTTATTTCACATTTTTTTTTTTTTTTTTTATAGTCAGTACTAATTATTAATGAGCAAATATTAAATAGGAAATAGAGTTATAGATACAAATTATATAATATTTCCCTAGCAAGGACAATAGTAATCTCGTGAGGGACAGGAAGAACGATACATAAACAAAAAAATTTTTTACACATATTAATGTTTTCCGCGAAGCAGTCAACGAATACTTACACAAACAGCGAACACTTCCAAATTCAATTTGGAATTTTTTTTCTTTGATTCCTTGATATAAACCAAAATTTATGAAAATTCTGAGGCATTAAGAAAATTTCGTTTATCTAAAAAGACTATACCAAGAGTAAAAATAAGTTGGACTGCCACATTTAATCACATAAATAAAAAAAAACTTTCTTTCTCATAATAATGTTACTGTTATTCTTAAATTAAATTATATTAAATTATATATATATCTTAAATTATATTTTCCGCATCTAATTGCACATATAAGAAAGAACTTCACTAGAAATAAATAAATATAATAAGCCATACATAATATACTGCGCGAAGCACTGCACACGACCAAGACATGTATTCAAAGCACAACAACGCTTGATTTAAAATACGAACAAAAGAGTGCATCTGACTTTTGGACAATTTTTTAGAATATAAGCAGTGAAATCACAGAATCAATATCATAAATTTCGCAAATCCAATCAATTTATCCTTCGCTTTGCTCATAGATTAAGCATATGATAACGAAAAGCTTTTCATGTACAGAAATTATCGTTTGTTTAATTTTCATCAAAATCATGGATCAGCTATATAATTAATAAAATATGAAGAAACTAAACTATTAACCATGGTAGACTAATCAAGTCAACGCTTGAGCATAATATTATTAAGAAGTGATAAATGGATGATATGCGAAGGAATAATGCAAACAGTATGAGGCAATAGTGTAGCACAAAAAAATCAACAAGCAGTATCTATCTATTTCTGTCCCCGTATTTTATAGAGCATATATTAACACAAAGAAAAAAAAATTTCTGGATTTATTAATTCAAATATGAAATGACAAAAGAAAGAAAGTTCTCATTCTCTAAGCATCAGTTCCTACTTAGGCAATAGGAATGCACTGCGACATTAATCGCCATGGAAAATATAATGTGGAAGTAAGAATGAAACTAAGATGATTTTTAAGCAAAATAAAATAGAGCAACAAATTACTATTTTCTTTGAGCTAACAATAAAATTTCAATTGAATGAACAAAAATGTTATTAAGCGAACTCTCATAATGTTGATGTTTGCGACGATATATTGCTATAATTTAGTTTTCTTCTCTTACTCGAGTTAATCCATTCTCTCATAAAATAACAAATAAGCACTTTTCTTATCAACGTGCGATTCTTTCACTGCCTAGAATAAAACTCCTTTACAACACCAAATTATATTTATATAATTTTAACATAAAATTCGATTCGCACATAAATTCTTAAACTATGATCAAAAATCAACCTGACAACGGCTATCATTGAAACTAAACCACTGATTATTATTCTTAGCATAAGCAACGTAATGACCTGAAGCCATTGCACCGTAATGGTTCTGAAAAGGAAAGATTAATCATAATGTTTGGGATTATCTAACCATTTAACTGTAATTAGAAAAAGATTTCATATATATATATTCCAAGCTTACCGCAATAGCAAAACAACTGTATTTAGTTGATGTCTTAACGTCCGGATCTCGAAGCCATTCTCTGAGATCCAAATTTTCCAGTGGAAAATCTACTACTTTACAAGATTTCATCCATCGTCGTTCAGATTTTACGCAAACAAATCTCTTGAAGTGTATAATCTGCAAAAAGAAAAAAGAAATGAAATGTAAAAGTTCCAAACCCAGTATAAAATTATGACAACAACATCAAGTATCTGTCATTCGAAGGTATATATGGTTTAAGGTCAAAACGAAAAAGCAATCATATAGACGATGCAATCACTCAGTTAAGCATTTACATGTATGATAAGACGACATCAAAATCATTTATTCTATAGCCTATTCTCCAAGTAGATAGTTATATTCATAAAAGTGAAAAAAAATAAAATTTACTTCTGTGGTAAATAATAAAAACAAACCAATATTTTAGGTAAGCGCCAAATCGCCAAAGCTTTCGTTGTTGGACATTTTTTGCCACACGGCTTGCACATTATTACATCATCTAAACGTTCTGCTTGCATGAAATCATTCAAACATGAAACCAACGAACACGGTCGATAGTGCACTTCCCATGCTTGTAATACAGATCCATCATCTCGGCATAACTTGAAAAAAAAGTTACAGTAGCGCAGTAATGTGTAATGATGTGATAAGTAATGAACAAAAAGTACAGCTTAATCATTACATTAGGAGAATATTTTAGCTAGACCCTTTCTTTTCTCTTAATTAAAAAACTGCTTCATTTTCTGTTTGTCTTAGCTAAATCTACTGCTTTGTGAATTTCTAATTAACAATTGCAACCAGCACAACGGCACTTTAATGATTATTAAAAATTTTTTACAAAATATCAATGATCATAATAACTATTATTACATTATTATGATCATATTAATCATCAACATTTATATTACGGATTATAACCTCTTCTATGTCATATTAAAATGAAGAGAACATTATGCAAGAAGATAGAAGATAAAATTCACTAAAGTAGAATGATGTAGATAGATTCTCAACATTATGAAGGAAAGATCAATTAAATCGTAAATATCTAGAAGTATTTATCATTTTCACAATAATACCTCACTAAAAAAAGCAAACACAAAGTAATATGTAAATTTCCTTTGTAGCAGATACTACAATTCTAACCAATTCAACGGAATGTTGATAGCGTAGATAGAGAGCAGTTGGTTTCCAGTCGATTGCAACTGCCATTAAGTTATCCTCAATAATTTCATCGTTACTCAAAATCACACAACCACGACAAAATGCTGGCCATGCACATTTTGAACACCATTCGAATGATAATTTCACGCAACATAAATCAAATGGATAACCATTTCGAATGTCTTCTGCTCTAAAAAAAGAAAAAAAAAAATCGTAGATTTTGATTAATAACTGCTGCAAACTATCAAATACTTAACAACAATAATAATATAAAAATACAAACAGAAATATTTCAAAAATTGTTAAAGTTATCAACATTTGGAACTATTATTATATTTGAAAAGATAATGGTATGCAAATTAACTGTAATATAAAAGCAATAAATGGATAAAAGAATAATTGAATAATTCTGAGTTATACTTCACCAAAATGAACTTACGCATCAATAGCACGGTTTGCTTCTCTAGTACGCTGCTGTTTCCCAGCACTGCCATTTTTTAGGAACCGTGAAACATGTAGCCAGACTTCTTCATATAGCTTATTACCAGTTGTTTTGCCCTACAAATATGAAATATAAGGTTAAAAAATAATATTTGAATGTGCATTTCCAATACTACTAACTAGGAATATAAAGTATTCCTCACCAGCATTATCAGACAGAAAAATTCTTTATCTAGAAAAATGTAACTAACCGGTGTAAATCTTAAAATGAGTGGAACACCAAAAACACGAGCGGTACAACCACGTGTTGCGCCGAGCAAATATGAATCATTGTATTGCTGTAATTACAATAAAAAATAAACAAAAGATTCGTAACTTATATAAAATATGAAAAGGTATAGCAAAAGAATGAACTAAAAAAATATGGCTACTTTACGAAATACTGCTACATTATAATATGCAATATAATCCACAATCAAATATGCCATCAAAAAACCTAATTATTATAATCCCGAGTCAAAATATACCTAAAGTTAGCATCCATTAATGTATGCAATAGATAAACGATAGAAATAAAATTTGCTCAAACATTTGCTTTTATTTTGGAAGAACTACCATTTTACGATGAGCTGCAATAACTGTTGGTGCCGCTACGAAGCATTCTGAATTTGACTGATCTTCTTCAGCAGGCAATTCAAATGCATAAAGCAGTGCATCATTTGGATAAACATTAATAGAACTGTTATCATCATCAACTGATTCGCTAACTCCTTGCTAAATATAAATAACCATCGAAAAAAACAAAGATTTAAAAATAAAAATAACTTTTAAAAAGTAGATGAGAAAGCAAGTCCTTGGATTTAGTGTAGTGATGAAAAGTGCAAAAAAAAACTGCAGAGTTAAAATATTAACTCGCCAGTTTCACTCGCACTTATTATCCCACCAAGTATATATACATTTTTCGAGGTATAACCAAATGAGTAGTTATGATTTTTCTCTTGGATGTTATTTTGTTATTATATTTTAAGAAGCAAACTTCTATTATAAGAAATTAAATAATGATTTGATTAGTTGATGACTTATTTGAGGGTAATTCATTAAACAAAAATAAACAAAAAAACAAAACTTAGGATAAAAGATGATAAAATTATAAGTTTATAAAATACCATCATTTGGCCTGCGCGATTCAGACAAAGAATTTGAAATGAGTTAGAGAGTAAACCAGAAGCATTTGCTAGTTTCATTTTGAACATGCCGATCGTTGTATCGCAGCTTAAGCGAAAAGCATAACGTATAGGAATTTGTCCGTCACGCTTGACCACTGTAGTAAACAATATGTTGCATTATAGCTTGTTATTTTTAATACAAGATACTCAAAAAAAAAAAAAAAAGAAACTTACCGACAACTGAGATAAGAAGCAAGTGATCAATAGGTATGGGCAGCTGCAAGCAAGTGAAAGCGTCAAATCTGGAAACAAAAACCTCTATTTAAACAAAACTGTGATATCAAAGCAAATACAAACAGATGAAAAGTTATTTTACCTGCATGATATGGCATTGCAATTTAAACAAGTAAGTGTTGAACGCAATTGGCCCGTAAACAAATCAACAATAATACTTTTATCTCGTTTTAAGTGAGCATCCCAAGCCTAAAAAACATAATACCATAAATTCATATCATCCAACAAACCCAGCATTATTGAAAACATTCATGTCTTTCAAAAGTAATCATGTTCCTTTATATAATTCAATCCAAGCAAAACACAGCAACACAGAAACAGAGCAAAATACCTCTTTAGCAACAATAGAATCAGGACGACCATCGCTGTCGTTGAGTTCGATGAATGGCTTGTTTTCAATTTGATTCAAATCCTCATGTAATAAATCCAGCAAAATTGACAAAAACTCTTGACAGTCGTGTTGTGAACGTTCAGCAAATACTGGACCAGCACATCTAATCGCATCCTAGAAAAAAATGGAAATTAAGATTACTGTTTCGAAATATTTCTCCCCTAACATTTTCGCTTTTGTTCGTTCATTTTTCTTCTTGTCTTTTTTTTCTTTTTGTATTCCGAATAAAGTTACATACAGCATGACTTCTGCTAGACGATGCGCATCATACAATGTCATTTAATGAAAGAAATGAGAAAAAAGGAAAATTCAACAGATTCTTTTTTATTCATATTATTTCTGCACACCCAAACGAGTGTGAGATTAAAAGAGGTATATACATTACATGTTAGATACGATTGGATCAAAAAAGTTAGGCATGATATGTCCAGATCAACAGGATTAAAAAGATTTTCTCAATGAATTTACAGAATTTTCGAAAGTTTTATTCCAGTAAGCAAAAACGATGAACGCAACAAAAAAATTTAAGAAACAAGTTACTAATAACGAATGAAATCATCAAACACTTGTTTCAAAAGATTTTAGAAGGAAAAAAAGAACCCTTACGCGTAATTTTATAGGTGCAATATTACGTTTTTTGCCGGACCACAATTCTTTCACAACGTTGGCATATTCCATAGCTACCATGCCTTTTGATTTTAACCTTCAAAAAATATAAGTAAAAAAAAGCGCACATGAAAATATTTTAAACGAATTATATATTTTCCTTATCAAAAGTAATATTAACCTTTTCATATCATCTTTGTGCCGGCCTTCAATGAAATAATTTGTCAGTGGTCGTGTATTACTGAGACATTGCAGAGCACTATTCATATAGCATGTATTACCCATGTTGTAGAGGCCAGTAATGCCAAGAATATATGACGAATCCGAATTGTCCGTTGTGTAACCTTCAGCATTGCTGCTTTCCAAACAGCTAACCTCTTCTGGCCAACTCATGTCAGCGTTACGTAATTCCAGAAGTAACTGGAAGTTCATTTAGCTAAAATAGTAAGCACCAAACATTTAATGCAATAAATCTGCCTGTCTTAAATTTTCATTATGAATCTCTATACTAATAAGTAATCCACAGCTGCATTGTCTTAAACTCCATTAAATTAATGTTGATTATGTCTAAGAAAACTACTGTTGTAAAGTTATGTAAAGATGTCTTATAACACACTATTCTCCAACTCATAATATTAACAAAGTAGAACGAAATAGGATACAGTAAATCACATAGCCACAAGAACAAAAAAATAGCGTACCTGTGCACTTTGCTGAATTTTGAGATCATTAAGAGTAACTGAATCGTTGTCAAGCAACCGCTTGCATGGTGAACCGTCGATTTCAACAGTCCATAAACGAGCTGATTCCACATCACTTATGTGCAGCTGATGCGCCAGAAGTTCAAGTAATTCTTCAATAGTACAAATACGTGACTCGGATACTACACACCATGGTAATCGGCGAAGGGAGGATTCTTTATTCCATTCTGAAACGCGAAAATTCATTAATTCTTGATAGCTTAATGAAGTAATGGTCACTACTAGCTCAAATTTATTGGCTGAATGTCCCTTGAATTCGCACTGCATATATTTTAAGAAAAGTTCATGAAAATACATTAAGGAACACCATAATTAAACAAACCGAAAGCAGAATGTAACCAGCCTCCAGTAGCAGTACCATGTCTTAGAATCAATAAAGTTAGTGGATATAGCTCGATAATAGGTTTTGTAGAATTCACCGCTGTCGGATCTACAATTCTTGCCGGAAGAATACGTCGTTGAAGTGAAATACCCTCACGAGCAGCACTCCCATGCCAACGTAACAGCGCTTTCCAGAGACAAGGTGCTACAGCTTCAAAATCCTTATTTATAACCAAGTTTTGTGCTAAAGGAGCACCTTCGTTGGATAAAGACGGAACCTAAAAGTAATAAAATGAAGTAAATAAAAAAGAGAGAAGTAATATTTACGATGAAAAATACAAGCCTGATTATTATGAACTGCTTACTGAATGGATCTGTTCCTTTATTTTTATATTATTAATTCGCAAAAATATGCCGTTAAAAAAGTGTGACGAAAAGACCTTGTAAGACCAATCATTTTTCTGTTTTACAGTAATAATTGAAGCATTATTGATGGGCGGCACTTTGGAATTTGACATCAGCGCGTGCACCCATTGTCGCCACCATTCCGATGAAACAATATTCCATTCAGTAAACGCATCCAATTGAACACGTTGCTTGAATCCACTTCAAATGAAACAAGTGAAATAAGATAAATCTCTGGAAGAGAGAAGTGTTCATGTACTTTATGGACATTTTTATAGAGTATAATCATCCATTAAAAATAAAGTTTTATGCAAAATATTAAAAAAAAAAGTCAAGTCAGTAATGTCTTTTTTGATAATTTAGAATTGTGAATAACCTAACATACTTCAAAATCCGTACATTATAGCGATATTAAAGCTGAATTTGATGCTGTTCCGATAAATTTCTATGAACAATTTAAGAGCTCACCAAACAACCGTCAATTCAACCTCAGCAGAACTTGGATGCAATCCCAAACAAATATGTCCAAGCTGAAACATTTGAAATGATTTATTTCGATGAACATGTTTAGCTTAATTGAGTATGAAAAGAAAAATTCGAATTTCAAATAAAAACCTGAACAATTATTTCAAGCAGATTGTCCACACATTTTGTCTCGTTTGCCCAACAAACAAAATCTGTCAACGACGCATGACCCAATTCATCGGCATGTATAGTTTGTAAAGTTTTGTCCTATAAAACAATAGCAAACATAAAATTAAAAAGTAAAGGACCTCATGAGGAATGCATAAAACAATACAGAATTTCCTGAATATGAAAAGTACCTACGAGATTTAAATGAGCATAAAGGGAAAGAATGTCTTCTTTTGATAAATAACCATCGCCATCTGAGTCAAAAAGTTGAGCAATAACTGAAATAGTGTTAACAGCATCTATCATTAAAACTCCGCTTTTTTAAAAAAATCTTCTGAAATTTGTTTGTGGAATTATTACCATCAAAACCTCCATTTAAAGTGAATCATGAAAAAAAATTATTTCAAAAAAAAAAAACAAAGATTTAATTACAGTTAAGACGAGCAGTATGTGGTCCACGACAGGAAGCAGAAAGACCGCAGACGAGTTCTTTGAAATCCACCAATCCATCATCATTTTCATCAAATGCACGAAATAAGCCATTAATGAAATGGTCTGCAATAGCACCACCAACTAACGCACCAAAACCATTCCTAGTAAGTTTACATAATTTGGTATCGTTGATCGAACCAAAAACTTTCTCCAGCTCTTCCACCTCTTGTTCATCAACTGCAATTTCGAAAAATGAAATAGGGGATATATGAATGTCGCTGTATAATTGCACCAGACGAGAAACGAAAAGATAAAAATGCGAAAACAAGAGGATTGTAGTTGTAAAGCGCATGAAAAGTCTCGGAATAGAATTTCGGAATCTTGTCACTCGAATCATAAACAAAAAGTTATAATAACGGTTAAGACTGAAATCTTAGTCAAGAATGTATGAAAACTCACGATGTGTAACGCCTGCAAGTACTTGATAGAAATTGTAGTGAATTTCCGAATGACGAGATGTCAGCTGAGGTGGCTGTTCGATCCAACTTTCTAAGTCACGTTCATTGTTTAGAAATTCTGGAAGAATTTTTCTCTAATGAGTTACTTCTCATAATTTGCTTACTTCAATTAAACTGTTAGTTCACACCAAAAACACTCGAAAAGATTAGCTATGTCAAGGAATCGCCTATTATCGAAAATCCCCCACATCAGTTAAATTTAAGATAAAAACAATATACCAAGTCGAATATTCTTATCCACCTTTGTTAGTATGACAATTCCAATAACAAAATATTGAAATGACAGTTTAGATGATCCCTGACAAAATTTGGCGAAAATACGTGTTCGTGTAGCACGTGGAATTCCAGGGTGACAAAGAACGTCGTTAAAAAATTCATCTTCCGCAATCTGATCTCGACCATCCCATGCCGTTTCCAAACGTTTCAATTCATCTGCGCTTACTGCAATGACAAACGGTACCAAATGAAGAATCAGAGTAAAGTTCTATTTTTGTCCCATCAAAGGTTATAGTAAAGATTAACTCTTTTTAAAAAACCACGTAAATTCAATAAAATGCTGAAAATTTTAAGAATTATTTGGTACTAGCAAGCCCAGCATTTAAATGTCAAACATGGTTTGACAACAACTGATCCTAGTGTGAAGTGATTGGCTTGGTCACACTATGTTTCATATTCCAGAATAAAGAAACTTTTTTCAACATCAAAAGTGAAATCTAGTCACCAAAAGCCGTCTTGAAAAAAGTTACTGCAAACAGGACAAATATGTGGCTCTATAGCAGCAACATATAATTAGAAGAAAAACTGAATCAGTGTTCATTCAAAAAAAGAACATATCTCATTAAAAAAAAAAAAAAAAAAGTTGCTTTATTTCAGAAAAACGCATAACTTATCTTCTTCCTAATTTAAACAAAAAAAAATAGAAATAATTCATATGCAATTAGCAAAAAAGCTAAAACTGAAAAAAATTTTCGTAACAAAATAATGTATAATTTGGAAAACGTTAGCATGAAATTATTGTCCAAAATTGAACTTATTCTTGAAAAGGAAAAAAAATATGAAAATTTTATGAACTAACACAAATTCCGAGCTTCTTCGAAGCTAATTAATGATGTCAAAGAAGTAAGTGATGTTGATGATTCCCGATTACCCATCGTTTCATCATTTTAAGCATCCATTCATTGCAGTTTTTTTTTTTTTTTTTCCTGGATGAGACAATAAATATAAAATATGCACTAAGTGGTATTATTTTAATATAACATAGTACTGACAATGTTATCAATAAAAACGGATTTATTGACAAAACGAAAAACAACGCAAAACAAATTAATCGTAAATCTCTCCAAAGTGGATTATTACTGTTACTATTATTAGACCACACGACGCGTCATGAAATGTTTAAGATCTCATCAAAATTGCTGGATTGAAAAAAAAACTTTTTTGTTGAAAGAAAAAATATAATAGTTGGAGTATTGCTTGTTACCAAATAAATTAATACGATTACTCATCTTATTCCAATAAAATTTTTTGAAGAAGTTAATATTATTGAAACGAATAGATGAAAATGATGATGGAATATTAAAATTTTTTCAGCATATAATATTTAAAAATAAATATTAACTGACTGATTTAAGATGAAATTTAAAAAGAAAAAGAAATTAAAAGATGCAAAATTACTTATAGACTTGTTAAAATTCTGTAAAATTTTGCAATGCTATATTTTGTTTTACATTTTCCTAACATAATGATACTACTGCTTATTAGCCATTGGGGAACATTATTGTTTGGTTACAAAGTTTTATAACAATTATTCAGAAAAAAAATCGCGAATTTTATAAAAAATTTTCTTGCTAAATTTGCAAACCTTAAACACATAATTTAGACTAAATATTAAATGAGACATTATTTTCGAAATGTTTAAGAAAATTGGGGGAGCATCAATTATTGCTTTGAAAAATTTAAATCAATTAGCGCACAAAAGGAGTAGAACGAAATGAAATATCAAAAATTTTTTATTTATATAATAAAAAAATTAAATATTAATTAAATTAATTAGTGCAGTTTAAGTTTAAGAGCTAGTAATACTAATCTGTCTAATTTTTTTTAGAATAATTGTTTGCTATGTGTGACATGGAATTTGTAATTGTAATAAACTAATTAAGAATTGAATAACATATTGCATGCATAGTCAATCATTCATTTAATATGTGCTATCAGAATTTGCAGAAACAAAATTGTATTTATTTATTGAATATTCCTTAGATAAATGCCCCAATGTCACGCAAGAAATCATTTATCTTTCATGTAGCTAAGTTTATTTGCATTGTTTGTTAACGAAGAATATTCGTTGAAATTGGTTCCGAATTAGATTGTTTACAATTATCAGCTTCTTATTTACAGTTGGTTCCTTACTAACTGCAAATTATATTCGAATTTAACAAGGTTAACAGTTTTTCGTTTAACTGACCTTCTTTCTAGCTCATCAGCTTATTACCCAGATTTGACTGTTGACGAGATTAACAGTTCTTTATTTAGCTGACATTCTTTGTGGCATTGTAAATCGTGTGTGTCTTATTATGAGTTAATGTTTACTATATAAGGAGTTATGCCTTTTATCGAGATTACGTTTTCTGAATATAGTAATCCGGCATGTTCAATATTTCCGACTAAATATAATCTTTATTTCAAAATAAAAATCAGTCAAACGCTGCTTTCTCTGCAATTAACAATTAAATATTAACGATTCAGCTCTACAATCTATTCGAATCCCTATTTCATAACATTGCTGCTGTATTCATAATTTTATTACAAATAGTAATTCAGTAAATGATTATATTAAGATTTAAATGATTGATAGGGAATTTTTAACAAACAAATATTATCAACAAAATTCAAAAGTAAATTTTAATGATAATGATCGGATTAAATGATAAAAGATATCCCTTATGCAAGATAATTTCCCACTTACATGAAAGGATGCATTTTCATCTTATCTCTCTGTGTGTGTATGTGTGTATGCATGTGTGTATGTATGTGTGTGTGTGTGTGTGTGTATGCATGTGTAGTATTAATTATCTATTATTGATGATGTCCGATTGACAACTTTTCATCCATTCTTTTTCCATACTACTCATTGTCGTCGTCTCATTGTTGATGGGAAACTTATTTCATCTTTTGCATTTGCACAATAATTTATAATCTTATAAATCAGCCAGTTAATCAGTTAATTAGTATTTTTCAAAAATTCAGTATCAGTTAGTATCAATTAACTAATTAACTACTTGATTTATTTTCACTTTTATTCTATATCAATGTTTTCGATTTTTTCTTTTAACTTTTTCATCAATTTTATTCTTTGTTTGCAAATATTTTCTTTAGATCAAAATGTTCCTATATATTACACAATTAATTACACTCTTAATTATTAACTTGTTCATGCAAATTAATATGCAAGAATTGCCGCAAAAAATGGAAAAGACATTTGCAAATACTCAATTCGATTTGAATCCTAATTTATTATCCAATAATTACGCTAAGATTACAACTGAATCATTCGGTTTGTCTCAACAAAAAACTCAATCGTTAATTAAGGTTTGCTTTTCATTTTTTCATTTGTTTTTTTCATCTTTTCCGTTTTTTTATATTTCACCAAAAAAAATTTTTTTTATTTATTTACTTTACTGATAAATACATAAAATTTGTAATTTTGAGGTATGATCATTCTTTAAACATAAATGATTTTTAATTATGCAAAGAAATAATTTTTTTTTGAAAAATACGAAATGTTTTAATGATGATTTCCTTTCTTTTTTCTTTCATCTTTTATTTATTGCATATATTTAAAAATTATTTCTTTAAAGTATCTGCCAGTGACATATCAATATAATTTTATTAATTCAATTATTTCATTAAACAATTATTTGCATTATAAGAGTGATGTATTTTGCTCTACTGATGAGCAACATTGATTTTAATAGCAAATGATAAATTTAAAATTATAATTGTTAAATTTTTCTGAAATAATTTGAGTAATTTTTTATCACCAGATAATGCAACCAGCTATAACAACATATTCCCAACAAACAATAACAATTGCGCAGCAATCTATACACCTAAAACCTAAATTATCTAAGCCAAAATTACACCAACAAAATATTCGAATCCTAGCAAATCAAGCTTCATATGCAAAATTCTATTATACTTTTCCCTTTGTCTCATCACAGTCTCTCCAGACCGAATTACAAATTCCTGAAATTTATTTAAATCAACCTCAATCATCTATAGAAATTCAAAAATTACTTGGAACAATAATTATTCAAATGATGTTGCTAATAAAACTTCTCTTCAAGTACATTTAAAACAATTCCCTTTCAGCAAGATAATCCAATATCACAAGTTTCAATTGCAAAGCCATTACCGCAAAATCCTTCACGATTATTGTCATCATCGTTTACTGCGACATTATCGTCATTATTATTATCATCATCATCAACACCATCATCATCAATTCCTATTGCTGCTCCATCTATTGCCTTAGGCAATACCGAATCTCGATCACGAGTTCCGATACGACAAACTTCATCTAATTTGCTATGGTTCAACGATACACTTCCTCCATTTGGTATGATATTTTGTTTTTTTTTTTTTTTTTTTTTTTTTTTTTTTTTAATTTTTTTGTTATTTAATCTAATCCAACTTAAAAATCAAAATAAAATTGTTCAAAAAAAATAGAAAAAAAAAAAAAAAAAAAACTAAAATATATTTTAATATAAAAGAGTATTTTGTTGAAAAATCATTGTTGCAATTTCAATATTTATTAATTTTATTAGAAAGAGGTCTTCAAATTTTTAAATCACAAATCTTTCTACTAAGTTGCATGAATTAAAATTATATTTTTAGGACGTTAAATTTTTGCTGTGAATAATTTTGAAATTTAAATGAAAAAAGAAAGCTGTCATTACCAAAAAATCTTTTAAGTGCAATATATTTTAATATATATTTAATGCTTTTTTTCCATTTTTAATATTTTGGTATTTCAAAAAAAAATTTTTACTATCTCATAACTTTACTCAATTTATCAAACCGCCTGATATCTAAGTATAATTATATCATTCAATAAGCTCATAGTTGACAATGATAATTTATAATAATAATAATAAAATACTTTCGATATGAATACTACTTCAAAATGATTGATATGACAAATAAAATGAATTTTTGTTGTCTTGAAAAATGGTTAAAACCAAGTTTTTATTATTTGATTTCTTTTAATATTCCAATTACAAACGACAGATCAAATGGGATGAAGACAATGAAAAAAATTGGATTAAATTAAAAAGAAACGAAACAGTTTTAATCTAATTTTCTTTCATCTGATTTTTTACAGATAAATGAACAAAAAAAAAAGGTTGGATGAATGAGAAATCTACTTTTTTTATCCACATAAAAAATTTCGGACCATTTGTAAATTTTAAAAAATGATATTTTCATAAACTTTTTTTTCAATTTGTAACTAATTTTTGATTAGTAAAATTAACTCATAGTAATTCAAAACAAAAACATACAAACATCTACACAACGCATCACGTTCCAATCTTAAATTATGTTTAATTACGGTATAGCATCTACAACATTCATAAAAATAATTTGTTTTACCAATTTATTATTTTGTTAATAATTGATTAATTTATTTACTCAACCAACTTTATTCATTTGTCACTAATTTATTTCTTTAATTTTTTAGTTTATTTAAAGATTATTAATTATATCCTCCAATATTTTTAAAGAAGAGAATAAGAGGAGAGAGAGAGATTTTCTTCCTTCCTGACCTATTGATAAGAAGAAATTGTTTGAAATTATTTCAATATTTATTTTTCTCACTGTGATTAATTAATTTATCATTCTTAATTGTTATTTATTTTCATTGTTCAAGTACTTTATCGCATTCTATTCATTTCTTAATGAAAAAATCTCCGAATTATGATTATTAATTTGTTTAATGAAATAATTTAATCCTATAATCCTTTATTTGTCCTTCTCTTTCGAATGTCGTTGGTTACTAAGAATAGTTAGATGATTAATAATCACTAATTAGTGAAACCTATCACTTTATTTATAGAATGAATGTATGGAAAATGGGAAAATAGTAACTGACTTTAAAATTTCTTTTCCATTAACTAATGAAGGGGGAAATTTTGAATCAGTTGCTTCTTTGAAGTTCTTGGAATTTAACAAAAGTAACTTTCATTTTGCTGCAAAAATTATAGTGCTTTTTACAAAAAATAAGACAACTAAAGTCAGACTGGTTTTATGATATTTTACTTTATATACTTACACCAATTAATTCAAATTTTAGTTGTGTTCAGTATGGCAAAATGAAATAAGTAATAAGCTTACAATGCCATTTCATTTTCATTATTAATATTTCTATATTAAGTTATTAATTAAATTATTGATATCTATATTAAATTATTAATATTTCTATAGCAAGCTATTAATTAACTCGTTTGCTCTAATTATTCTTTCTTTTTTTTTTTTTTATTAAAATGAAACGATCATTTGTCAAGTAGTGAAATGAACACCATCGACTATAAAATATTTAACTTTCATGCGGTCATATTGTAGTAAGTTGGAAATTATGTTAAGCTATATTTCCGGATTTTAAAATTTATTGAATCGCAACGTTTCTAATTTAGCTTTCGTTTAGTATTTTCGTATTTAAAAAATTGAAATGTTTTTCAAAGTATAGTAAAAAACAACTGAATAAAAACCTAATGGACAACTATAGTTTAGTTTTTTTAGTACAAATATGGGTAAATTTAAAAAATATCGAAAATCACTTTAATTTTAGTTCAATTTAATTGCTAAAGTTCAGTTTTCATATTATAGCATAATACATATCAACTAAGTATTTCATTTGAGAATGTTAGAATAGAAGGAAATTAATCAAACTTAGTTAATCATTTTTTTTAAATGTGAATTGAATATTATCAAGTCGAATATTCCTAGTTTAATTTAACATTTGTTAAAATGAAAAAATTTTTTTCTAAAATTAATAGACAATTTTATTAATAACCAAATTTATTTGATCCCATTTTCACTTTTTTTATTTTGTAATAAAATATATTTGAAGTATCAAAATTCGGTAATAATAAGTTTTGATAGTATTAATTAATTAAACTGAACTAAAATTATGGCAAATTTTCATCTATCTATTAAAAAAAATGATTTGTTAAAGTCCTATAATTAATTCAGTCATAATTAATCAAATCAAAAAAAAGATCGGTTTCTGTTTTTTTTGGATGTGTAACTAGGAATATTGCAAATTCCGAACTTTTCTATTTTTTTATATTAAAAAATTCACAATTTAGCAAAAGTTGTCGAAATAACTTCTTGTTGCCGTTTTTTTCTTTTTCATTTATTCTTTTTTTTTTGTTATTCACGAATAAATGAAATATTTAAAAAAGCTATGATATTCATTCATTAAATAAATATGTGAGGTTTTTTATCAGTAAATTGCATCAGCAAATTAATCATATTTCATCTTAATGACTCTAAAATGACAAAATATTATCAAATGACACGAAAAATTAACCGGTAAAAATTATGAAATAATTTTCATGACTCAAAAATTAATTTTTCATTCGGAAGGAATTTTCCATCAAATATATTGTTGGTTTTTTTCAGATTGCTCGCATGATTTCCAACAAATTGCAATGGAATTTCAGCGCAAATTTCCCGCGCAAACAGCACGAGATATTCGAGAAAAACGATTAGGAGAAATGATTAAACGAAAATTGATTGACTGTGATCATAAAACAAAAAAAAATCATTGGCAAAATATGATAGAATTATTAGCAAAAGCAAAAATTTCACCAAGGTATTTTTTTCTTATCTTTTCTAAGATTGAAAAAATTTTTGAAATTAACTGTAATAAAAAAAAAGAAGAAGAAATAGTTCATTTAAATTAAAATTTTAGTTAAAAGATAATGTTGCAGTGAAGAGGAAGAATGTAGTAATGGACTAGTGCAGGAGCGCATCGCATGCCTTAACTTATTATCCTATACGTGTCAATTTATTAAACGTGACTACACGTTTCGTTTGATACCTGCTCGTGTTATTATCCAAGAAGCGCGAATAATTGAAGATGGTGTTACAAAATGCGTAAAAGTTATACGATTGGTCAAAAAGCATAACCAACCTAGAAAATTTTAAAAAGAAAAATAATACAGTAAAAATAATTAACAATTTTTTTTTTTTTTTTGAATTTTTCCGGCAAATTTAGATGTATTTTGAAATAAATTCATGCCAATATGTAAATTTCACGCTTGTTTTCATATTGTTTAATTGAATTTAATCGTAACATTACTTAATAATAAGTGAATAAGTGAAGGGATGAGTGAATGAACGGAAGAGTGAATAATTAAATCAATGTTCCAAAAGTTTTGAATTGTTTACGGCAATATATTGTCTCACATCAATATCATTTATTACTTATTGTTTTATTTGTATGATATTATATTAACTTATTGATGGCGTAAATAAGAGATTAATGTAAGTATATAACAATATCAAATATTTATCTTAGTCGCATTAATTAACAATTAAAATGCTGAGAGAGAAATTCTCAAAGAAGAGAAGGAAGGAAAAGTAGAATAATAATGAAAGAAATGATTAAAAAATGATGCAAATTATTGTTTTACTATTTTTGTATTTAAATATAATGTTCAGAAATATTTAAGTAAATTATACTGATTTGTTGAGGGCATTGAAAGTTATTAATAAGAAGAAAAAATAATTAACAAAATGAATATAGCAATTCATAATCTAAGAATGTGCTTTTCGCTTTATTTAGTCAAGAAATTTCTTTTTTTAGTAAAATATTTTAAATATATTATTTCTTATAATCACGGCTTGGCTGAGTAAACAGTTGTGAAGGGATCTATCTATCCGTGCTTTTTGAAAACACTTTGCAGGACTGGTAGGACTCATTGCAAAAGACAACGGAAATTGGGTGGTGCTTACAGAGCTGCTCCGTTCTTAATACATTCTTTTTCCCATAAGGTTGGTCCTAGTTCGGTATCCAAAATTTACGTTTTAATTCATACAAAGTGTGTGTGATTCTGTGATTCTTGCGTGATATAACTCTTCGTGTTGTTATGTTATAATAAGATCAGTAATATAATCATAATTCGATATATATATAGGATATTTGCTTACATCATTTAATTCCGAATATCCTAGATAGCTTCTTGATCTTCATAATTTATCAATTTCACCTTGATACAGATTCTGTTTTTCCTTTTCTTCATCTGTTATTTTCTGCGACTGCGTTCGTTTGATCAATATCCTTTCTGCGATGTCATAGTCAATTTTGTCGTATACTTTCTTTTCATCAAGATTTGTTAAAAATTTTTTCCATCATATTTAAAAAGTGCTTCATCTGTTACATTACTAGATTAATAGGTAATGTTATCCACGTACAGATTTTTTCTTATCTCCCACGCCAATTCATTACCATTATTTGCTAGATTATAGTTTAGCGTCGCTAACAAGAAAGCGATGATGATATGACTCCAAAGAGAACTCTTTTAAAGTAATAACATTTTTTAATTTCTTTGTTTGTTTCTCTATATCATTTAGCGAAAGAAATCGCGTACAATTTCTTTCTTCAGCTTGTAATTTTAGTTGCAAGAATGCTTTTTCAATATCAGCAGTTATCACTACTCTCATCATCCGAAAACGTATTAATCTGTAACATTACTGGACTTCGGTACAATACTTCGTTCAGACTTTTAAAAATTTTTATGATGTGCTGAAGCGTCATAAGCAATTTTTAATTTAGTTGTACTTTTGCTAGGAGTCAGCACTTCATGATGTACCAAATAGTGAATAACAGCTACTTCATCCGTTGGATGTACTTCTTCAATTATAATCGATTGTAATTGATCTATAATTGTTTCGTGGTATAAATGGAGAATTGATTTATGTTGTAGTCATTGATTAGATTCTTCAAACGTCCATAATTGTTACTTAATTTTTGTTTGGAGTATCTGCAAGGCTAGCATACTTGATACCTCCCACTTGCTTAATAATGGTTCGTTTGAAATTCATTAGATAAACCTATTAATTATGATAGTGATCAAGATGAATATACATTAGATAAACCTATTAATTATGATAGTGATCAAGATGAATATACCTTATACATTAAAAACTAAAGTCAAAGACAATACTTTTATCACATCAGAAGTTTTTTGGAGGTAGTGGAGAGAAGAATACTTTATAAGTCTTAGAGAACGTATGAATGAAACTAATTTCTCCCAGGTTGGTATAAAGAAGAATTCCATGTGAGAATGAAATAGTTTTACTAAATGAACTCGAATACCTCGTGATATGTGGAAACTCAAAGATAGTAAAAATTAACCGAGGATGAGATGGAAGAATAAGAACTGCAACAATACAAATACCTAATGGAAATGGAAAACAGATCAGTTAATAAATATGCTTTGTCCTATGAAAATAGATGGTTCCGAGGATATAGAAAGTAAAATGGAACGATACTATAATGTTGTCGACATAATGATTTTTCCTAATCTCATTAGCGAGTTCATTGTCGTAATTCTTCAAATGATAGTTAAGTGTGGCCAATAATAAAAATGGTGAAGATATTACTCCAAATGGGACTCGTTTAAATCGATAATTTTCAATATTATCTTCTGTTACTTGTCCGCTTATATCCTTTAACCAAAGGAATCATGTACAGTTTCTTTGTGTTGGTAGTAACTCCAACTGCAAAAAGGCTTTCTCTATGTCTGCTGTTATAACGATTTCCATCATTCCGAAACGAAGCAGTACTCCTATTAAATCAGGAAGAGTTATGGGTCCTCGGTATAATACATCATTCAGACTTTTTTCTCCTTTTTGGTGTGAGGATGCTCATACACGATTCTAATTTTGGTTGTAGCCTTGTTTGGAGTTATAACTTCATGATGAGATAGGTAATGAATAATACCAACCTGGTCCATCTCTGGACATACCTTCTCGATAATACCAGATTGTAACTGATCACGAATCGTTTCGTCATATTTAAGAAATAAACGTTCATCGTTCTGAGGTCGTTTACTTAAAGATCTTAGGAGACTTAGGCGACCAAAACACAATCCGAAATTGTTGTTTAATTTAATTCTGGATTCTTTCCATGGCCAGGGAACTTGGTATCTACCATTGTTTTTTGTAATATTTTCTTTGAACTTTTCTAAAACTTGTTCATCATCCTGTAAATTAGGTTGTTCTTGTATTCCTATTCAGAATCGATCAGTCTCTGGAATGTCAATATTAATAGGTGTAATGTTGATATGATCTTTATTCTGAACGGAACTGCATGTGATCTGTGTTACTATCGTGTTGAGGTGATTATCACACTGACGATTATTGTGCATGTTTATGTATCCACTTCAAGCAATCATAGGGCCGACTATTGTATTGATTAAAGAAAACTCTGAATTTATAGTTTGGGCTTTCTCTAAAGAGATAAACTTGAAGAAATAGTCAACTCCGATAATTAGGTCAGGCTGTTTCCAACTGCTAATTTCCTCTGTTAATGGAAACAGAGTCGAAATAAGTGATGTATTGTCTTGGTCTACAGATATTACCCTTATTTTGTTTGTTAAATAGTCGACTACTGTGGCTACAATAGGCATAATATCTGCTTCTATCGTTTTTATTCCAATTCACACTTTAGCAAAAAGCGATGTTTGAGGATTCCTATTGCCGAACCCCGCGAATGTCACTTGTTCATAATCAATATCTTCTAAATGTAATCTTTTTGCTAGTTTCTTCGATATACACGTTGCTTGAGCACCGCCATCAAATAAAACTACAATTTTATTTGAAACCTTTGGCATATCTAAATTAACTGCTTCAACTTCTTTGCTAAAAAGCAAAACTTCTCTGTCATTTCCTTTCGAATGTTTTATTATTGAATTGACTACTTTTGCCGTCTTTCGATCTTCTTCGATTGGTTTTACTGATTGTGCTTGATCGTTATACTTAGTACAGCATAATGCAGTATTATGGTGACCTTTGCAATAAAAACATACACGTTTTCTTGTCTTGCAATTGATTGTCGTATGTCCTGGTTAAAGACAGCTTAGACAGGCGTTGTTTACTTTCAGTGTTGCATTCTTCGTTCTAGATTAGGATAGGTTTGACATTCATTATCCCAATGGTTCCTATTGCAAAAAGCACATGGTCTTTGAGTTTTGTTAATCTTCGTATTAACCTTTCTATGTGTTTGCGGTGTTATTATAGTTAGAGCCGAAGTTTCTTTTGTAAAATATCGCTGATTAGTGGACCAATTTTACTTTTAGTTTCCCTTTGCTCTTTCATGATGTCAAGGGATTGACTTCTTGTAACTTCTTCGTTTCTTTGGATCAGTTTTACTAAGAAATGTCTTAGCTTAGCTACTGACCATATTTCTTGTTCCTTTTGTTGATACACTCTGTCCAGAATCCAGGCAGGCAGTTTATTTTCAATGATAATTTCAATATTGGATTGTTCGAGATTTTCACCTATTGCTTCAAGTTGTCAAAGTATTCTTTCAGTAGCTTCAACTGTTATCTTCCATTCTCGATCATTCTTCTTGACGGAATATAACTCATTGTAGAGCGATTTTTTTAATGATATGTGATTGTCCAAATTTTTCAGTAAGGACTTTTCGCATCACATCATAATTTTCTGGGGTTATATCATAACCTCTAACAGCCAATAGACATGCAATTAATTTTTGGATGTCTGGTATTTTTTGTAAATGGACTGCAGCTTCAAAGCTGCTCCAGAATCCTCTCCACATCTTAAGGTTACCACTGAAAGTAGGCAGTGGTAGTTGAGGTAAGTTAACAGTTGGGTAAGGGGTTATTTGAGTTGATTACTCCTTTATTTCGCCTTCTTTAAGACGCTGGATTACTAACTCTGAGTTATTCATATACTTACTTAAGGTTATGATGACTTCGCCTTCATTTATTAGGTTTAAAATACCTCTTTTATCTTCGACCATTTTGACGTATTTGTCTTCCTCTTCCTTTCTGTTCGTTGCTGGAACCTGTTGTATGCATTGGACCCAGTTAGCATTAATTGTCTCAAGTGTGCCAATATGCAGTTTGAGACGCATTATTTTTGCTTCAATAATTCTTTTTCGAGCCTCGTGCTGTTGACGGGTTTCTTCTCTGGTCAACATTTGCTCCGAAGGCGTCAGATCCATTTCTTGGACTTCTTTGAGAAGAGCTTCCAATTTTTCTTTTGCCGGTCGTGCGCTTAGTATAATAGTTGCAGACATTTCTCGGCTCGTGGCACCAAAAAAATTTTTTGTTGATTTGTTTAATTAATAATATTGGAAGAGGTATTTGATCGCAGGGAGATTATCTTGGATGTTAATATAAATGCGTGAGGTAACAGAAATATAATCCAAGTTCTTTATTAGCAGAAGTAATAGGACAAAACGTTGATAGAGAACAATTGAAATTGGAATCGTCGGTCCTTGGCGATAAATTACACATATCCCAATCTTTTAACAAGGGTGATCCTTATATAGCAATTATCTTATATTATATATGTTAAAATATGGGATTAGTTTATAATTAGACATTTTTATACAAATGATGATAGTAAGTAACTTTAACAATAGGTTTAAAAATGCATATCACGATGAATTAAATGGATATCACGAAAGAAAGTACAATGGTTTGTCCAGACATTATGATAAGTGGCTACTATGAGTTGCAATAGACATTACATGATAGATGCTCATAGTATATGAATTGATATAAGATCAAAAGTTAATTGAATTGTAAAGACATCAATGGATTGCTATATTAAGTATTGTTAACATTTATTTAGTGCTTTGCGATGTTTAAATCCGCCACAAATTTGTCCTTTCTTAATCATTACGATGTTTATTAACCTTCATTCTACAATACAATAAACTATAGAATTTATATAAAAAACAAAAGAAGGCTCGTTTTTCTTCTTTTCTTACCAAGTGGATAAGTTAAAATATCAAGCAATTAAAAAAAAAAAAAAAACTAGTTAAAAAAAGAAAACTTTAAAAAGAAAGATATGATAAGAAATCCGCAAATGCTATCGAAGTAAGGATAGTGCACGTGAAATCCTATTAGTTGTTCATATCTCTGATACGTAATTACTAATCTAGTATATGCATGTAAAACGTTTACATAACATGTAGGTGAATCTTTATTATTATCATGACCTATTACTATTATTATTATTGCTGTCACTGTTCAAATGCATGAAGAAATTGAATATTTTGAATTTGAAGTTATTTTCTTCACAAAGTCATCGGAATATTATTGACGAAATGAACGAATTTCCCACACTTGAAAGTTGGGTAGATCAGTGTTACAATTTTATCATAAAAATAAGTTTGCTCACTATGCTTTTTGATAATTTTGCCGTTAGCGCTATTTTCTTTGCACTGTTTAACCTCCTTTTACTATTGGAAGTGGTAAAGAACTACTAAAAGTGCTAAACTTAGAATAATAACAATTTTGTCAATGTTAACATCATGTGAGAAACTTAAGCTATTTATGCGTACAAATAGACATTATAAATTTATAAAATCCAATAATATTTGTGTTCGAAAAATTTAAATTTCCCCTATTGATTCTAAGCTTCATTTCGTGATAATTCAAAAAAATCAAATAAAAGGAATATTTCTTACTTGATTAATTAGCTACTTTATTTGAATAATGTCAATTCATTTATGTAATGATTAATTTTTATTGGCTGAAATTTTCATAAGGAGAAAAATTGCAAATGTGTATTTACTCCATAAAATAAGATAGATTTATGAATATCAACAAAATTGTAAAATTTCTGCATCATTCTGATGATAGCACCAGAAATGCCGTGTAGCTTCTCATTCTTGAGCACCTTATCGTATTTCTTCCGAAATATTCGCGAATTGTTAATTGCTTTCTGTTACGGCTAGAATGAATATACCAAAAGGTAAAAAAGTTTGCCGAAATTTGGCCTAATGGAGCAATTAAGTGCTTCTTTACATGGCTTTTTTTTTGCATCGCATTATTTACTGAATTTTGTATAGCTATTATACAACGTTTTCATGTGCACATTTTCAGCACATTTTCTCGTGCATTTCGCTTCAAACAGACAAATATGTTTGAAGTCTTGCTAAATTTGTGAAACTAACGTGGAGCTTTCGTACAATGCTTCCTATGAGCGCTTAGATTATTCCTATAGATGAAAATTTTGCCACAATTTTCGCACTGAACATTAATTTTGTGTGTTTCCTGATGAATGGAGAATGATGATGGATGAGTGAATGTTCGCCCACAACCGGGCACTCTGCATTCATAAATAAAAGGTTTGGGATGCGTTTTTCTGTGAGCTATGTACTCACTGTAATTCTTTGTTTTCATAGTACATCCGACATGGAGGCACTCGTAATTTTCCTCATCTGAAAAATTCTTTTACAACATTTGTTTTTATAATTCTATCGATATACTTAACAGCTCAGGTCACAGTTCTTTACTAGTTTTCTCATGTATTTAAAATTTTTTTTTTTTGTAAATTTTCCGCTGCGATGAAATCATATCCAGTCCTCGATTCTTTGCTGTTAATACCTACAATTTTACACATTCATTCCATTCCTTAAACAGCAGATACAGTTTATCTTTTTTTATGTTGAATATAAATGAGAAGGATCTATCTCTTTGTTGAGTCTTTGTTAAATATTGATCTAATGAATTTTGTACTGCTATATAATGAATCTTTCTCAGCTGTGCATTTCACTCCAGGAAGGCAAACATGTTAGAGTTCTGCTAAATTTGTGAAACTAACGTAGAGCTTTCGTACAATACTTCTTGTGAGACCTCAAATTATTTTTTGAGTTGAAAATTTTGCCACAGTTCCCGCACTGAAGTTTAGGCCCATGTGCTTCCTGATGGTTGTAGAATGATGATGAATGATTGAATGTTAGCCCACAACCGGGCACTCTGCATTCATATATAAAAGGTTCGGGATGTGTTTTTCTGTGAGTTATGTATTCCTTGCGACTGTTCATTTTCATTGTGCACCCGACGTGGGGGCACTCATATTTTTTCTCATCTGAAAAATTCTTTTGTAACATTTGTTTTCATATTTCCATCGTACCAATTTGTAATTAATTAACGCATTTTGAAGACTGATCATTAAAATGCTTGTGATAATATACTTCAAATAGCTTCTTTACTTGTTTTTTAATGTATTTAAATGAAAAATGTAAGTGTAGATTTCCTGATGCGATGAGATCATCAGTTCTTGATTTTTTACTGTTTAATATCCACAATTTCACGTAAAAGCAAAGGCCTTCTTAAGAAAATAACTTTTAAACTTATTCCATTCCTTGAACAGCAGGTACTGCTTATCTTTCTTTTTGTTGAATATAAACGAGAAGGATCTATTTCTTTAGTGAATTTGTACTGCTATACAACGGTTTTTTCTCAACACATTTTAATGTGCATTTCACTTCAGATAGACAAACATGTTTAAAGTTCTGCTAAATTTGTGGAACTAACATGCAGCTTTCGCGCAGCGTTTCTTATGAAAGAACAGATGGCTCTTATACTTGAAAATTTTACCACAGCTTCCACATTGAAGTTTAAGTCCATGTGTTTTCTGATGACCGGAGAATGTTGATGGGTGATTGAATGTTAACCCACAACCGGGCATTCTGCATTCATAAATAAAAGGTTTGGGGTGCGTTTTCTTGTGAGCTACGTATTCATTGTAATTCTTCGTTTTCATAGTACACCCGACATGGAGACACTCGTAATCTTCGTCATCTGGAAAATTGTTTTATAACATTCCTTTTTGCAATCCTATCATAGCAATTTGCAATTAATTAACGCAATTTAAAAACTGGTCATAAAAATGTCGGTGATAATATATCTCATATAGCTTAGGTCACCTTTTCTTAGTTCTTTTTTCGTCTGTTTAAACAAAAAACGTAGTGGATTTTCCGCTGTGATAAGATCATGATTCTTTAGTATTTATATCACAATTTCACGTAAAAGCATAAGACTTTTTAAGAAAATAATTTTTAAGTTTATCGGATTCTGAGAACAGCAAGTACTGCTTATTGTTTTTTATATGGAACATAAACGAGAAGAATCTCTTTATTGAGTTCTTTGTGTCAAATTAATTCTTCACTGCTATACAACAATATTTCTCAGCTGTGCATTCCACTTCAGGTAGACAGTCAGGTAAAAAATGTTCAAAATTTTCTGAATTTGTGGAACTAACATGGAACATTCGCACAGCGTTTCCCGTGAGCGTTTAGTCTATACTTCGAGTTGAAGTTTTTGCCACAATTTTCGCACTTAAGTTTAGGCCCGTGTGTTTTCTGGTGATTGACGAGTGTTGACTGATGAGTGAATGTTCGTCCACAACCGGACACTTTGCATTCATAAATAAAAGGTTTGGGATGCGTTCTTCTATGAACCATGTATTCCTGGTGACTTTTTGTTTTCATAGTACATCCGACATGGGGACACTCATAATTTTTCTTATCTGAAAAATTCTTCTATAACATTTGTTTTTGCAATTAGCATCTTCCATTTATCATTTGGTAAATAATTGTTATAGTTTGGAAAGTGATTATGGTTTTAATTTATATTAGAAGCAAAAGCTTAATGTTACCTGTAATGGAAGCGCTTTGCAAAACAAATAACTCTGAATTTTTCGCAGTAACGAGATCAGTTATGTTTTCAAATTCCTTAGTACTTGCATCGTTAATTTCGCGGAAATGACTGAGATCTACGAAGTGTAGAGGGTCGGATGAAATGCTGCTATGCATATTCTCACCATCTGTTCTCGGCAATTCTTGCAACTGAGAGTTTCCTGTTGTAATTGGGACGGTTTCGATTTTCGAATCCTCATTGCTTCTATGCTCACTTTTCCACAAATCAGTGAAATCGAAGTGCGAAAAATCAGATGAAATGCTAATCTCCAAATTCCTAGCAGATGATCCTGGTAATTCTCTACCAGTATTTTCTGGATCTCTTTTATGAACATCAATGCTTGAACCTAGGATCGACTCCAAATTGCTATTATCAAGGATGTTGAAACTAGTTGAGAAGTACCCATTGCTACAGTCATCCCATGTAATGTCATCGATGTCGAGATTTAGTAGAGAGATAGTTCCATTCTCAGCCAAAACAATACAAAGCAGAAAGCTCAACCAGATGATTTGTGTCATTGAAATGAAGAGCAAGATGAAAAACTGAATTTTTACAATGACAGAAACACTCCACTGAAAGTTTTTATTTCAGATTGGTTGGAATTAAACGACCAAAGGTTTAAACAGTTTTTAATCTGTCTTATTTGCATCATTCCTCATACTTTTTCCCTTTTACTGTAATTTTTCTATTATTAAATTAATAGCTGATGAATACGCTTTTGGATTACACGAATAAAAGATTAAAAATTAAATTGTCATGCATGAAAAATTAAATTCATACAGCCATCAATTGTTACCTGTCGTGTAACTCCTGATAATTAATTAATATCACTTCATCATTTTTCATTAATTTGAAAATATTTCTAAAAGACTCTACAAGTGCGCAAGAATGAGAAGCTGCACGATATTTCTGATAATATCATCAGAATGATGCAGAAATTCTACAACTTCATTATGATAATTCTAATCATTATTTATCAGATGAATCTCACTCTTTTTGTTTCAATATTCTATAACTTTCCAATTCTTTTACTTCTGTTTTTCTTCTCATTGAGTATTACATTTTCAATTTACACTTAACTGACGTACTGTACAGGAATCTGACTGAAATGCTAACATTTCATGCTTAATCTAGTAGGATTACGTCACATGAAACACAATAAATCTTTTGTTATTCTCTAGTAAAAAAATCGGGTGACAAAAATTTTGTTTGAACCAATTGTGAAAAAACATGAATGGATAATGTTATAAAAATGTACAACAGAAAATGTACAACATTTTGACAATTGTTGTGAGCTAAATTTACATATTTCGCTTTTGTTCTATTCCAACAATCTTTCATCTGCTGAAATTGCATGGAAAGTATTATATTCCATTAATTGACCTCTTTCAAGTTCACTATTCGACCAGCTTTTATGTCTTGAACGTTTAATTTGATCAGTTGGAATTTGACATTACCAAATTGTTTAATTATATTATTTTTATATCAAATGCATTTTTAGTAGGAATAAGTTAATTTTCATTAAAAATAATGTAAATTTAAGTCATTACCAAAAAATAACTGTGCCTACCATTCTCATCAAGACAATTCTTGAAGAAATTTTAGCGAGAATATGCCATCAATTGGAAATTTTGTATAAATTCTGGTTGAATTACTTCTCTGAATTAGGAAGATACAATGATTCAAACTTTAAGTTCTTTAATGATTTTTTGTTTTTCAACCATGACTTATTACTTTAATGAAATTCCAATCTACATGCCAACTGGCCAGATGCTATTACTTCTCTGAATTGGGAAGATTCATTTAACAAGGAAGCAGTCGAAAAGTCTTTATTTTGAGGCTTACAGTGAACACTAAAAACTAGAATGTATTAAACATATGAAAACACACGATGAACAGTTTATTTATAAGCTAAACCCGATTTTGAACTAACATGTCAGTACTAAAGTGCTAAACTTACAATCCTAACAATTTTGTCAACGTTAATATCATATGAGAAACTTAAGCTAATTATGCGTACACATAGACATTATAAATTTATAAAATCCAATAATATTTGTGCTTGATAAATTTAAATTTCCCCTATTGAATCTAAGTTTTACTTCGTGATCTCTCGAAGCTCTCTTTCTCTCTCTCTAAAAATCTCTCGAATCTCTTGAAAATCACTTCATGTAAAGTGTTAAATTGTCAATGAGATGTCTGGCCACTGACGTGCACGTAGTCGATGGATTATTGGGCAATTTTTTTTGCTTTTCGAGATGATTTATTACTGTAATCCATTTTCAAAATCATCATGAAAAAATGTGCATTTTGTTAAGGTGGAAATACATTTGTCATTCTTTGTGATTGCAATTGTAAGTTCGATGACAAATTAATACTGTCATTTTCTCCATTATATCATATTACAAAATAATTACTAACTGTGAAGTGATGTGAGTTCTAACAACAGTTAATGTTTTTCATTACTACAGGAAAGCTAAAGCAAATACTGTTTTTTAGAATTTGTATAGATTGCTTAGTTAAGGCTTTGTAATATTCTTTCCTTTTTAAGACTTTGATGAGATTTTAGTAGTTTGGAAGTGAAAATGGATTAGCGGTTTAGCAAAAACTTGGGAAACAAACTGTATCAGAGATTTATATCGGACTACCGATATAAATCATATTGATTTGGTATATAATTTCTTCTTTGACTTTGGCCACACTACAGCAACGTCAAGATTGCTTTATATATTTTATGCTTCAACACAATTGAAACAATTGAAAAGTCGTAACACAAGAAGAATCATTGCCTGAAATGAGAGAATATAATGGAAATTGCTGATGACGACAATCCGAAATATAAGGTTAAAGAAAATAAAATAAATCACATCTATCACAATAAAACATAATAGCGTAAAACTCCTCTGCAATTTTTATTAAATTATTATTGATTGTACTTTTAGACACTCTACATTTTTATGGGCAAAAATTTTGGCATTTTTGGCCTTGACAAACAAAAATCAGGACAACCTGAAAATAGTGTATGTGACCTAGTCTAGTTTAAAATTTTATTTTACATAAAGAAACTAATAAAAAATTATAAGCTATTCATTAACATAAATTTGACAGAATAAAATGATTCATTTGTAGCTATTTCCATGGATTATCATAATAAATATGTTTTAAAGATATTGAAACTTTCTAAAATCTCGAATATTTTATCAAAAAGAAACAAATTGCTTTATTATCGTTGTAGACGATGAAAGGCATATCCGATAAGGATTTTGCTCTAAAATTGAAGAAATCAAAGCGCGATATGAAACGATAGCAAAGAAGGATCAGCGGATTGAAATGAATTGGGATACTTTATTTGTGAGTGTTTTTTGGTGGCTGAAATTACCAATAAATAATATAAGAGTATGGCAATTAGCTAATAAAAATTTGAGGGATAATTTTCAACACACACACACACACACACACACACACAAACAAAAAAACACATACACCACACCAGACACCACATGCCACACAAAATACATATTTCAATTTTTTTGTTTCAAATAATCTATAAATATTGATTAGATTGTAAGTAACTTACGACTTTTTGATTGTCTTAAAAAAATTTGGCAAATATTACAGTGATTACTGTTCTGCTACGCTTAATATAATTTGTCATAAACGTTTGTCTTCAATTGCAGCAAGCAAAAATATCGAAAAAGATAATATATTAATATTTATACTATCAACAGAAACTGCGTTAAAAACGAAAAGAAAAAAGACGAAAGAAGTAATTTTGTGGATAATTAATTTCGCTTGTTTGTTTAAAATATAATTTAATAAAGATTACATTTCATGCCAAAGACAGAAATTTTGCTCATTTATGATAACATGTAACCACAAATACAGATATGCGGAATTTTATTAAATATTATTCATAAGGAATTATTTCTTCATTTCTTTCACATTTTGTAATGAAAAAAAAAAAAAAAAAAAAACTCTACTATTAAAACTGATCCTCGTTATCACATACAAATTATATTTCTGGAAGATTCCATCAATGAAAAATACACTGTCTGGTTACTATTACTTTTAATTACTGTTATTTTTAACTACTGCTAGAGTTTATTGAGTGTTAACATCGAATCTATTTCTTTTGAAATGAATGCTTTCAACCTTTTTCGATAGTATGCGGATTTACGTAGGACAAAAGTCATTTTCCATTTTATTAATACGAGATTAATTGATCAAAATTTATAATAAACTTGTTGTTAAATTCATGCAATGAGCAAAGATTATTCAGCTTAAAAGAGAAACGAAATTGACATGGAATTCATTGTATATTTGCATCGTATCCCTCGAATTCATTCGGTCTTCATTTTTACTTTCAAAAAACGATTGGTAAGTTGCTTGAAAATCTAAATTGGCCGTCCTTTTCCGTTAGACTGAAAAGTCGCAACCTCAAGGCTCATCAAATTAAAATTTAACTCACTGTAATATGTGTTTGTATTAAATTCACATTGCTTCCCTTCATTAAGGCACTAATTCTGGAAACGCTTTGCAAACGATGAAAAACCCACGATTTGCACTTTTCATATTATTTTTTTGCATTTTCGGCACAGACATATTATTAGTAGCGTCAAAGCGATCCGCTCCGGTAATTTTTGAGAATTTATATAGATATGATGTGACACTGAAAAAAAAAAAAACTAAAAAATCAAAAGTGCGGGTTCTCAGGGTGAACGATTTTTTTCCCACTGATGTTATCGTCAACGAGAACTATACCCATGTCACCTTTACCTTTCTAAGCACATCGCAGAATACCGTTACTCCATACGCCACGAGTCTCCTCAATCAATTATTGTAGATTGGACGAATAACTGATGCAATGCTACCTTGGAAGTAAGTTTACCTTCTAATATCTTCTCATAAGTACACTACTAGCGTTGTTTTCTTTGCATCATTTAACAGTCCTTTTGTTTCAGCACTGGCAGACCACTTGTAGTTCCACTTAATAGGATTGTGCAACCATATTTTGTCAGTTTATCCCAACAAAGATAGTTTTCTTGGTTTATGAATGGAAACCGATTCCGTAGAATTTGATTATGTTTGTTGTTTAAATTAGCATTTGTTCATTCTCGAATTAAATCATTTTTGTCGCAATGCAATAAGTTTCAATTTTATATCACTCGAAAAACTGAAAATCACTATGAAATTCTGCTAACTTTTATTTACAATCAAGAAGCGTAACGCTACAAACTGCAAAGTAATAATTGACTAGGCTTTGTTTCCACATGAAAAAGACCATAAAATACCCCACGCAGTTTCTTGTGAAATTGTGTACCTTTGTTTTTTCCATTTTTGAAACAATGAATCTTTTATCAAAACAATGAATCCACACTACGACAAGGATAATTCTAACTAAAATAGTTTTCTTGGTATCAATTGGATTTATGATTTAAATATAATTCGTATAATATAATACTTAAACTATGGAATTAAAAGAAAGTAACTGAGAGAACTATCTTGCAATTTGTTGCTTCATAGTATGACCCTCTAGGGTTTTTAGTTCCTTCAATGATTACATTAAAATTATTCCTTCAACTTTTATGGAAACAAAACAAGTTGTGAGAGCAGCCTTGAACCTATCGAAAAAAAAAAAAAAAAAAAAAAAAGAATATAATAGCTCGACCTGTAATAAACCCATTAGATCAACTAGAAATACATGTATTTTCGGATGTTTCAAATAAAACATACACAGCAGCAATGTATGTTCTCATTATCAAAAAATATGGTAAGAACTCAACATTTCTCATTTATGCTAAATCACGTATTGCCCCACTTAAATTACCATACCTCGTTTGGAATTACTTTCAGTACTAATTGGGGTAAAAATTATACAGTTTGTATTGAAGCAAAAAGATGTGCCTGTAACACTTTGGTCTAATTCTAAATGTGCTCTATTTTGGATCAAAAATTATTCAAGATTATTTCCCGGTTTATACAAAATTGAGTAGAAGAGATATGAAAGGCAGATTTCACTTCCTGATATCTTCCAAGTGCGCATAATCAAATGAACGTTGTTACTAGAGGAATTCCACCAAGTAAACTCAAAAACTATCAACCATGATGAAAGGGATTGCAGTGACTTAAATAGCCACAATAGGAATTCAAATACCAAGAAGACGGTGAATTTAATAGAGCAATTATGACAACTATTAGAAAGGTAAAGAAAACTTTGAAATCAATAAAATTTCAATTTACAGATGAGAAGCGTTTTAGACTCGCATGTTAAGAGCAACAGTGTGGGCATTTTGGCTTATCAAATTAAGCTTCAAACGAGAAATTATTTCCACTTATAAAAAATTTTAATTTATCCCCCCCCACCATCACTGATTTTAGTGTCGCTCATGTCACTTGGCAATACAAAAGCTTTCATTTTCAAAATTTCACTCCTGTTATTGAAAAACCAATACAAGAGTGAAATAAAGTAACCGGCGCAAAAGTCATGCACAGAACCCACTGATCAAATCAATTTTAGAGTTGGAACTAACAGGTTGTTATTTTAGATATCCAAATGTTTTGATCTTTGAACTTTACATATCTCCATTAATCAGAATGTTTATGTCATTTCCATGAAATATAGTTAGAAAAAAGATAAATGTGAAACATGTCGAGAACAAGCTCGAAATTCCACTAGAAATAATCTTTGTACCGAACAATCGAATTTAGCAAAGGGTCAAATTTAAATCAATGTATTTATATTTAAGCAAATCATGTTAATCATTTATTGTAAGTTTTATTGTAATTAAAATTCCTTAATGACTCATAGATTGTAATGTGTTAACAAATGCCCATGCTCTTCTGTCATATTATCTAATGCACATCCTTTCCAATCCTTTGTTGGTTATCTAATTCCGTTTACAAAAACTATCTTTCCCATAGCCTTCCTCCTAGCTTCCATTGTATCAATCGCTTTATCTCTCCACCCTCAAATCATGCTATATAAGGGCAATTACCACTCAATCGCGGCATTGTTCCAAAAGTCTCCCCGTTGCTTAGCTCATCCTCCTCACTAAATTGTCAAACTACTGATTGCTTGTTTGGTTTAATTACCCAAGATAAAGCACTCGACTCAATTGTGCAAGTGAACCAACCCAATTCAATCCATTCACAACACCAATCCAATCCAAAATTCACAACAATTTTATGGTGCCACGAGCCGGGAACATGTCATCCATCATCATCAGAACCGCAGACCAAACAAAACGAAGATTGTGTGAAGTCCTCAACGAAATCAAGCGTCTGAACTTGGATTCGGTCGACCAAATGACAACAACCGACGAAACAATCCGTCTTCATCAGGAACGGAGAAGGATCACCCAAGAAAAAATCATGCATATCCAAATATACATAGAGGCGTTGGAATCGGTCAATACAGAGTGGAAACAATTCATCCAGCAGATTTCAGTCTCGACCAAAAGAAAAGAAGAAGAAGATCGATACCTTCAGATAAACGACGATGAATCAGGTATTACCAACTTAATTTTACAAGCAAAACAAACTGTAGTCATTTAAAAATGTATCAAAATGATTCGGAGTTCATATTACAACGGTTAAATCAGTCTATGGTAAGGGAGGAAACAACTCAACCCAAGGAACCCACACAAGCGGGTAAATACCCTACAGTAAATCTCCCACAACTACCACTGCCCACATTCAGTGGGAATCCAAGACGCTGGAGGGAATTTTGGAATAGCTTTGATACAGCTATACATCAACAAGCAATTCCCGATATCCATAAACTAAACTATCTCATCACATGTCTCAAAGGAGACGCCCTCCAAGCTATCAGAGGTTATGACATAACTCCGGAGAATTACAGTATCGTAAGAAATGTCCTCGTCGAAAGGTTTGGGCAGCCTTACACCATCAAACGAGCCTTGTTCACCGAATTATACTCCATCAAAAAGAACGATAGAGAGTGGAAAGCAACGCTTGAGGCCATTGAGCGAACACTTCGACAATTGGAGGCCATCGGTGAGAATTTAGAGCAGTCCGGTATCGAAATAGCTGTGGAAGGGAAATTGCCAACCTGGATCCTAGAACAGGTTTACAGAAGAAAGAGGCAGGAATCGTGGTCTGTCACCAAACTCCGAAACTTCCTCACGGAGCTTGCATCTGTGAACGAAGAAGTAGTACAAAGCCAGTCCCTATGGTTTAAAGGGAATATGGAGAATCAATCTCCAATAAAAGGCAAGCCAAGACTACGACACAATCCCAATGAGACTTCAGCCTTAACAACCTCTGTTCCGGAGAAACCCATCATCAAAGCCCTATCAAGACCTTGTGCACTATGCAACAAGAATCACTGGGATGAAGAGTGCCAGATTTATCCCACTCTCAAACAAAGGCTGCAACGTCTGAAGAAACTAAACGCTTGCCTCAACTGCTTCAAGATCGGACATATGGCAGCCAGATGCAAAAACAAGAAACGGAATTGCTTCCACTGCAAGGGTCAACACAATTCCGCGCTGTGCCCTAACAAATTCAAGGAAATGCCCAATAAACCAGAGGATCCAGACTCCACTACCACGACAAATATAATAGTCGAAAAAGAGAAGAAACGTGACAAGCGCATCCTACTCTTATGCAAGCAGATAAATGTGTTCAACCCAACTAATCCAAATACTCAACAAAGGGCTTTAGCCCTATTCGACGTTGGATCACAATTATCCTTTGTTTCAAAGAACTTAGCCAAACAACTAATGCTTAACGAAACAGATGAAGGGAAATTAAACATCGCTTCATTCGGCAAAAAGGACCCGAACACGCACCTTACAACCAGAATTGAAATAGGGATAAAAATCGGAAAGGACCGTACAGTGTTGCTCGAAGCGAACACCGTGGACTATTTAACAAACAAACTACAAGTAGTCAACTTAAGTGAAAGCGACATACGATCCCTCAAAGGAAGTCCAACAATTGATTTCCACAGTGAATGGAAGCAACCGGATATACTAATAGGAGCCAACCACTTCTTTCAATTCATCAATTTCGACAAAGCAGAGAATCTGCAATCGGGATTCACACTGCTCCACACTAAAGTGGGCCCGATCCTGGCTGGGTCTGGCTATACAAAGAAAATTTCTCCCAATTCACGAATGTCCTCACAAATAGTTTACGCCGCTAACACGATCAACGTTCCAGATTTAGATCAATTCTGGAAACTGGAACTAATAGGCATACAAGACAAACCCGAGATCAATGACGATGAAGAAGCCTTAAAACAATTTAAGCAAACGATTAGAAAATCCGATGGACGATACCAGGTCGCATGGCCATGGAAAGACACCAGTTCCAAATTAAGCGACAATTTCGAATTATGTCTCGGACGCTTACAGTCGTTAATCAAGCGACTTCACCGCAACCAACATCTACTTACCACATACAATGAAACAATCAATGAACAGTTAAGATCCAATGTCATCGAAAGGGTAAGTCATTTCACAAACCATCAAGGTATTATCCATTACTTGCCCCATCATGAAGTGGTAAAATCAGATAACACCACGACAAAGGTCAGAATAGTTTATGACGCTTCCGCTCACCTCAGAGGCAGGAAAAGCTTAAACGATGTCTTGTATCGAGGCCCTATCACCCTTCCCGATTTAGCTGGAATATTAATTCGACTAAGAACAATGAAAATCATCATAATAGCTGACGTCGAAAAAGCCTTCCTACAATTAGAGTTGCTGCCAACGGAACGGGACTGCACACGCTTTCTATGGGTAAAAGATATTCAGAAACAGGTGGACAGAGATAATTTAATATGCTATCGATTCAAAAGGGTTCCCTTTGGAGTGATATCGTCACCCTTTTTATTATCAGCAACTCTCAATTATCATTTGGAACATTATGAGACTGAAACTGCACGTGAAATCAAGAAGAATCTCTACGTCGACAATATCATCTTATCAGCGAGCCATGAAAAGGAAGCCTTGAATAAATATGAAGAAACAAAATCAATTTTCAAGGATGCGTCAATGAACGTGCGAGAATTCCTCTCAAATGACCAGACATTCAATGAGCAACTACCCAAGTCAGACCGAGCACGAATGAGTCAAATAAAGAAAATATTAGGGATTAAGTGGAATCCACACAAGGATCATATCCAAATAACATTAAATCCATGGACCGAACAAACAACAACAAAAAGAACTATTCTACGGTTCATCGCCTCACAATACGACCCACTTGGATTCCTAGTACCACTGATAGTACCGTTCAAGATATTTCTCCAAGAACTCTGGAGAAAAAACATACATTGGGATCAACCCCTCGACAATCAATTGATTGAAACCTGGAACAATCTTGTGGTAGAATGCCCAACTCATATCAAGGAAATCCCGCGATTCACAATCGATTTATCACAACAAATTACCTTTCATGTTTTCACCGATGCATCTACAGTGGCATATGCTGCAGTAGTATACGCCCATCAAAATACGCATACGTCGTTACTCTTTGCTAAATCACGATTAGCACCTATTAAAGGAATGACGATACCAAAGCTAGAATTACTAGCTATTCTCATCGGTGTACGCGCAGCTCAGTTTGTCATCAAACAAATGGAATTAGAAAATCCAAAGGTAGTGGTATGGTCGGACTCTCGCTGTGCACTACATTGGATACAAAACAATTCTCGTCTCCTACCAAAATTTATACAGAATCGTGTGGAAGAAATACAAATGGCGAAATTCGCATATCGGTATATCCCAAGCGAACACAATCCAGCAGACATTGCTACCAGAGGAACCTTTCCGACTCGTCTAATAAGTTACGAGCCTTGGTGGAGCGGGCCCACATGGATCAATGGTAACGAACCGAATTGGCCTCATTGGGAATACGACGTTCCACAAGAAGAGGATAACGAAGAAGATAAGAATATAGTAGCAACAACAACCACAGAAGAAATCATCAATACAAATCGAATCAATCTCCTGGAGGCAAAACGATTCAGTAAATGGACAAAGATGATAAGAACAACAGTAAGAGTACTAAAATTTCTCAAAAAATTATCTAAAGGAAAATTAACCTGGTTAAGCAGCGTATCAGAAAGGAATCCGATTACACCCGAGGATTACAATCTCGCTGCGGAACTACTAATAAAACAATCCCAATCGGAAGGTATAACAGCAGAAGAAGTGGAAAAGTACAATCTGCACTATGCAGACAGGTACTGGAGATTCCAAAGCAGACTACAATTGCCGAACGACAGGGAATACTCATCCCAAACAATATATCTCCCCAGACACAATCGAATAACAGAACTAATTATTCAACACCACCACGAAACGACGCATCATGGAGGTATCCCTCAAACTATTTCCAGAATAAGAAAGCTTTACTGGATTCCGAAAGGAAGGGCTGAAGTCAAGAAGGTGTTAAACCGCTGTATGAGTTGCAAACGCTGGAAAGCCAAGCCATTCAAATTGCCACCTATGCCAAATTATCCGCAAGAGCGGATCACTGAATCAAGAACGTTTGGACGAATTGGCCTCGACTATTTGGGGCCGATTACTGTGAAGATACAATTGGAAAAAGCAAAGCGATGGATCGCCTTGTTCACATGCTTCACCACCAGAGCGGTACATTTGGAAATGGTGGACGATCTATCAGCGGAAAGTTTCCTAACTGCATTAAGAAGATTTGTTGCGCGACGCGGCTATCCCGAACTCATTCTTTCGGACAATGCCACCCAATTTCAGGCAGTTTTTCAAGCCATAAAAACGCAAGAATCACAACTCTCTAATTTCCTTGCTGAGAAAGGAATCAAATGTAAGACTATAACACCGAGAGCACCATGGAGCGGTGGAATCTACGAAAGATTAATCGGCCTAACAAAAAGGAGTTTAAGAAGAGCTATCGGTAGACGACTGCTTAAGGAAGGGGAACTAATCACACTGATTATCGAAGTGGAAAGCATTCTTAATACTCGCCCCTTAACTTACGTAAATTTCGACGACTCAATTATTTTGCGACCAATAGACTTCATCATTCCCAATGCTTCTTTGTCTATACTGAATAGCAATAACGACAGAGAAGACGAATTCTCACCTTATAGTCTAACCACACAAGAAAGGTTACTTCAACACTGGTCGAATACCCTAGAAACATTGAAAACATTTTGGGAGATATGGAAAGACGAATACTTGAATAGCTTAAAGGATCGATACCAATTAGAACATAAATCTCCAAGAAATGTAGAAAAGAGACAGCCGATAGAAGGAGAAGTGGTACTGTTAGATGAGCCTCATGCACCACGTGGTACATGGAAACTAGCAAGGATAAAGAAATTAAACGTAGCCAATGATGGGTACGTCAGGAGCGCTCAGATCGAAACATCGTCAGGAAAACTTCTAAATCGACCTGTAAGCACGTTGTATCCACTTGAAGTTACTCCAGAAGAACAGTCTACTCCGGAGAACCCCGCGAACCCATCAGAGAGAGCAGAACCAATTATCCAAAACCGAAACACCACAACTAACACGAAGATTTCGAGTGAAAGTGGTGAGGAGCAACCTATTGCTCATCGAACACGGAGCCAGACAAATTTACAAAAAAGGGAGAAGTCAAATTTCGTTTTAACCAACTTACTGTTAACAGTAGCAATATCGATAATTCTACAAGCAGCAGAAACGAAGGAATGCAAATGGACATCAGGTGTTCCATTTAACATGCCTCAGAAATGGAATTGCAAAACAATTGAAACTCGTAACGCCACACCGATTCGAATTACAGTCTACACGCATGTTCATGTGAAAATACCTACCACCACCATCCCTTTACATTTAATTCAAACTTGTACTACCCATAATCAAGGTTTAGAAAGTGTTGAAGATCACAATGTTTTATCCTATAAACCCCAAATCTATCCATTAGAATACTTTTCGCTCTTCCCTCGGGAGTGTCGAGAACAAGCTCGAAATTCCACTAGAAATAATCTTTGTACCGAACAATCGAATTTAGCAAAGGGTCAAATTTAAATCAATGTATTTATATTTAAGCAAATCATGTTAATCATTTATTGTAAGTTTTATTGTAATTCAAATTCTTTAATGACTCATAGATGGTAATGTGTTAACAAATTCCCATGCTAATCTGTCATATTATCTAATGCACATCTTTCCAATCCTTTGTTTGTTATCTAATTCCGTTTACAAAAACTATCTTTCCCATAGCCTTCCTCCTAGCTTCCATTGTATCAATCGCTTTATCTCTCCACCCTCAAATCATGCTATATAAGGGCAATTACCACTCAACCGAAGGCATTGTTCCAGAAGTCTCCCCGTTGCTTAGCTCATCCTCCTCACTAAATTGTCAAACTACTGATTGCTTGTTTGGTTTAATTACCCAAGATAAAGCACTCGACTCAATTGTGCAAGTAAACCAACCCAATTCAATCCATTCACAACACA